>NC_139584.1:18205956-18805956 GCF_946808225.1 Silurus aristotelis
GCAAGGAGCAAACTTTTGCTGAGACAAAGGCTGGAATTATGTGCTTTTTACAGATGAGTCTAAAATATAATTATTTAGTCACCAGAACCGGGGGCATGTTTGGCATTATCCAAATACAGCATTTTAGCAAAAGAACTTCACACCAACTGTGAAACATGGAGGTGGAGGTAGAAGTGTTATGGTTTGGGGATGCTTTGCTGCAGCAGGACCTGGCAAGCTTATCATCATAGAATCCACTGTGAATGAATTCTACATTGTATCAGAATCTGTCAAATTTAAGATGAAGCAGAACTGGCCCTTGCAAGATCACATTGATCCAAAACATACCAGTTAATCAACCAAGGGCTGGCTATTAATGATAAAAATAGAGAATTCAGGAGTCTGCATCCTATGGCGATCCTGTGGGTTAATTTGAAATGGACTGTGCATGCAAGAAACCCCTGAAACACCACAAAGATTGAAAGGAATGGAGGAAACTTTCTTCCAGTTGATGTCAGAAATTTGTAGATGGCTACAAGAACTGTCTCAGTAAGGTTATTTCAGCCAAAGGCGGAAACAGTAGCTATTAGGGCATATGGTGTCCTGACTTTTTCCTCAGGTGAAATACCAATTTTTGTTGATTTCTTTTGTTGAATAAGTTGAAACAAAGTGATTATTTTGTTGTTTTACATGCAATTACATCATTTTCATACACAGGTACAAATTGAAACATCATATATTGACGTTGACATTTCTTAATAAAGAACTGAATATTTATTGGGGTGTCCTAGTTATTTTTTACATGACTGTATATCATGGGTGTGTGTCCAGTAACTTTTGTTATATAAAATATAATTTAAAAGATCACATTTCAGGCTAATTATATAATATAGGCTGCTTGGTTTTGGTCAAATCACCTAAAACTGATAATTCTCCAATAGCTAAATCTGATACTACATGTCTGTTTAAGTGCTGTCACACCAGCTATGTAGCATACAACAACTTTCTTTTCGGCTTCTCCCGTTAGGGGTCGCCACAGCGGATCCTCCGCACGTTTGATTTGGCACATGTTTTACGCTGGATGCCCTTCCTAACGCAACCCTCCCCAATTTATCCGGGCTTGGGACCGGCACTAAGAGTGGCTGGGGATGGTTCCCTGACCGGGAATCGAACCCGGGTCGCAGCGGTGGGAGCGCTGCATCTTAACCACTAGACCACCAGGGGACCAGTAGTATACATTTAGTATATTCTAATGTTCAGTCTAATGTTTACTGTTTATTACAGTATTTTGCTCTCTAAGGCTTGATTTTTTTTTTCATGTTTAGTTAAACAAGGATTAAAATCATCTTTCATATTTTTAGAGGTTAGTAAATTTATCTTCCTAATAACAGGTCAAGATGAACTAAACATAAATTGTATAATGTAGTTTGGTTTGTACAAATAAAGTATATATTTATAAGCCAACCTTGAAATGTTTGTGTGAAAATGCCTAAATAAAAATCAACACCATCTATAAATGTTACTACAATTGAGATGTTTGTGTGGTGTACTTAAGGAGATAACGTGTTAAACATAAAAGTCAGCATACTTACCTGTGAATCCTATCCTACACTCACAGATGTAACGATCCTTCCCATTAATACACTTTCCATTGTTCTCACAGGGCTGTGACGCACACTCATTAATGTCTATCTCACAGTTGTAGCCTTGAAATCCAGGCACACAGAAGCAGTGATACACATCTATACCATCGAGGCAAATGGCACCATTCTGACAAGGTTGGGACAGGCATTCGTTGGTGTTGTGTTCACAGTGGGTCCCCTGGAAGCCACGACCACACTTGCACTCATAGCCATGGTATGTCTGAATGCAGGTTGCATTGTTAAAGCAGGGATTACCTGAGCAGTCCATCACATGAGTCTGGCAGTCCTCACCATTGTAGCCGATCGGGCAATAGCAGAAATATCCATTATCTGTATCCACACAGTGGTTCTTTATTCCAGGGCATGGGTTGCTCTTACAGTTGTCCATCTTATGAGTACAATTTGGGCCTTCAAAGCCCTCTGGACATGGACAAACATAGTTATCTGTTCCTAGGGTGCTGAAGCAGCTATGACAGTTGACATGAGCACAAGCATCATACAGTAGCTCACAGTCTTTACCCACATAAATAAGTGGTTCCTTTGGGCATAAACATCTATAGTCAGCCACTCCTTTAAAGCATGTGCCTCCATTCTGACATGGGGAAGACAAACACATGTCTTTTTTTGCTGTGCAGAATATCCCTATAGAAAAAATGATATTGTTGTCATTTACATTTTCATAATAAAAAGTATACTTTAGACATTTGACACTTAGAATTGCATATCCTTCTTTTTTACAAACCCGATTCCAAAAAAGTTGGGACACTGTACAAATTGTGAATAAAAAGGAATGCAATAATTTACAAATCTTATAAACTTATATTTTATTTACAATAGAATATAGACAACATATCAAATAATGAAAGTGAGACATTTTAAAAGGTCATGCCAAATATTGGATTTCATGAGAGCTACACATTCCGAAAAAGTTGGGACAGGTAGCAATAAGAGGCCAGAAAAGTTTAATGTACATATAATAAAACAGCTGGAGGACCAATTTGCAACTTATTGGGTTAATTGGCAACATGATTGGGTATAAAAAGAGCCTCTCAGAGTTGCAGTGTTTCTCAGAAGTCAAGATGGGCACAGTGCATAATATCATCCAAAGATTCAGAGAATCTGGAACAATGTCTGTGCGTAAGGGTCAAGGCCGGAAAACCATACTAGATGCCTGTGATCTCCGGGCCCTTAGACGGCACTGCATCACATACAGGAATGCTAATGTAATGAAAATCACAACATGGGCTCAGGAATACTTCCAGAAAATATTGTCGGTGAACACAATCCACCGTGCCATTCGCCGGTGGCGGCTAAAACTCTATAGGTAAAAAATGAAGCCATATTTAAACATGATCCAGAAGCGCAGGCGTTTTCTCTGGGCCAAGGCTCATTTAAAATGGACTGTGGCAAAGTGGAAAACTGTTCTGTGGTCAGAGAAAATAAAAATGTTAAGTTCTTTTTCGAAAAAACTGGGACGCCATGTCATCCAGACTAAAGAGGACAAAGACAACCCACGTTTTTATCAGCGCTCAGTTCTGAAGCCTGCATCTCTGATGGTATAGGTTTGCATGAGGGCATGTGGCATGGGCAATGCTGAAACAGATGTAAAGGCACGATCAATGCTGAAACAGTCGCCAGTCGCCAGTCGCCACCGGCTTGCTCATCAGGGACAAACTTACTCATAAAGAACATATTCATTTTTAATCACCGCATTATCTGTGTAAAGCTGCTTTGAGACAATGTTCATTGTTAAAAGCGCTATACAAATAAAAATGAATTGAATTGAATTGAATGTAAGGTCTGAAACAAATGCAAGGTTTTCCCTGAAAGAGACATATGAGATATGTTGTTCTAGAACTTAGATAAGAGACATATGAGATATGTTGTTCTAGAACTTAGATATACCTATCTAAGTTCTAGAACAACATATCTCATATGTCTCTTTCAGGGAAGACCTTGCATTTTTAACATGACAATGCCAGACCACATACTGCATCAATTACAACATTATGGCTGCGTAGAAGAAGGATCCGGGTACTGAAATGGCCAGCCTGCAGTCCAGATCTTTCACCCATAGAAAACATTTGGTGCATTATAAAGAGGAAGATGCAACAAACAAGACCTAAGAGAGTTGAGCAACTAGAAGCCTGTATTAGGCAAGAATAGGACAACATTCCTATGCCTAAACTTGAGCAACTTGTCTCCTCAGTCCCCAGACATTTGCAGACTGTTATAAAAAAAAAGAGGGGGTGCCACACAGTGGTAAACATTGCCTTGTGCCAACTTTTTTGAGATGTAAAATTTTAAATCAAATTATTTTTCAGTTAAAATTATACATTTTCTAAGTTAAAACATTTGATATGTCATCTATGTTGTATTCTGAATAAAACATTGAAATTTTAAACTTCCACATCATTGCATTCTGTTTTTATTTACAATTTGTACAGTGTCCCAACTTTTTTGGAATCGGGTTTGTATATAGCTTTATGTATTAGCTAAAATATAATGTAAGATATAATATAAAAATAAATCAGTCATTTAAGGATTAATTTGTGTTTTGGGTGGTGTATTGTGTTTTGATTTGTTTAAATAATTGTGCAGAATTGTTTGGTTGTTTATCTGCTAGGAACTACAAACAAGTAAGAGAACACTAATGAAGCAAAACATCAGAGACTCTATAAAGCTACAAAGAACCAAGGGAAACAATTTTCTCAGAACAGACTACAAGCCCAATTATTTATTACAATTTACTGCATAAACATTGGTGCATCTAAGAATCGGTTTTAATTTTTAGAATTTCAAAAGTGACTTGTGAACAGTGATATATTTCCTAAATTGGAAAACACATGCATTTACCAACTAAAAAATTGAATTTAGAAAAGTAGCCTGTTTTTTGAAAAATTCTTACACAAATAAAATAAATATATCTATGTAAAATGTATGCTACTTGTCAAAGGTATTATAACACCTCTATCTTTCCAGTTTAACTGAATATACTGTGAAATTGAAGCATAGAACAAAGAAATAATTGAATGTAAAAAAAAACCAAACAATCGTTTTGTTTAAAAATGTAATCGAATATTTCAAATCATCAAAGTAGCCACCTTTTAAAGATAGACAAACACATACCATTCTTTGATATTATATTTATTGGGGGTGTAACGATACACGTATTTGTACTGAGCCGTTTCTGTACAAGGCTTTCGGTTCAGCGTACGTGCACCACAATTTTGGTGGGCCGCTTGTTTAGTCTCCACCTCGCACTTTCAGTCCAGTGTCACCGTGGCTACTCACTCAGTACCAGAAATAGAAGTTGTAGTGCGTTGTTTGTAGTGCAAAATCACTGCCACTTCCTGTCATTGCCATTGCTGGCTATTTGGATTTTTTTGCATTTTTATGCACAGCTTCAATCATTTCTTTTAAAAAGAAAAAATCCTAAAAATTTACATATTAGGAGAGTAAATGAATTAAGGATAGAAGGAATGAAGACATTTGTTAAAGTATGCTGAAATAAGTAAAACAGTTAAGTAACACACATCTTTAGAAAATTACCGTATTTTTCGGACTATAAGCCGCTACTTTTTTTCCACGTTTTGAACCCCGCGGCTTAAATAACGAGGCGGCTTATTTATGAATTTTTCCTGGGTTTTTCCCAGTTTCACAAACTTAAAGCCAAAAAACTAAACCCCATAACATTAGACCAATGAAATTTCTGTTTGGAAACGAAAAACCTCACCTGTGTTCTGAGCTGCACGGCATCGGGAGAAAAAAACTTTTTTTTTTTTAACGCACAATGATGCCAAAAGATAAACTCCCGAGAGAAATAGTTGTGATAGGAAGGAGGAAGACAGTGAACAATGTCTTTCTTGGTCGGCTACTGTTTAGATACAAGCCGTTGTAACGCGTTGAGTCTGGGTTAAGGGAGAGCTCGCTAACTCCAGTTGCAACAGAAATCATATAAGCACAGACAGGTTTCCAAAACTCTTGCTTTTTTATTTTTCTTGGCAACAGCGTTACGGGTTATTCAAAGAAACTTAGAAATGAGCATCAGAAAATAATAAGGACATAATCCTCGTCTTGAACACACGCAGTAATAGCGGAAAAATGCAATGCCAGGCTATTCCCAAAATACCGCTATGCTCCTAAAGGAAGCGCAACATATTTCACCCGTTACACCGTGTGTAACGTGTCTTTCATTACCCAAACGGGGTCTAACAAATGTGAACTAATTGATTAAATAAATGGAAAAAAATGTATTAATTTAATTGCCAAATGTCATCAATACAATAAAAAAGTATTGCATTAATTTGATTTATTAAATTTTTATATATATTAAGTTTTTTATAAAATGTAATTTTCTATATATTATTTAACCAAGCAGGCATTTTATTTTAAATTGTTTTAAAGGTGTAAACTGTTAATGTTAATAATACTAAACTGTGTTATAAAAAAAATTAACAACAGTTTTATGTTTTGCACTTTATTCCCTCTGAAGAGGTGTTATGAAACGAGGATCATGTCATTATGGTTATATGGGGGTGCTCATTGTCTGATTTTAGATAGAACTACAGGTTTTCTCCCAATAAATAATATACAGCATATTGTGATAATGCTGTACATAAAAATGCGAAAGGAAAGAAGCTTTTAATAAATATTTTAAATGTGCATGAATAAATCCAACCCATACTGTCACAGAATTAAATTTCACTTTCTATGATCTGTGGCTGACATAGGAGTACCTTGGCAACAGGGATTTAGAAAAATAACAATGCATGGGAGATTCTGTAAAGTTATATTCTGTTCTAATTTAATTCTGTACATTATCACTGCGTCGATGTTGATTTGTACATAGAGCACGTAGTGTTTAGTTGCCTCCCTTTTCTCTTGATCGGTGCTGATATGTTTCTACACCTTGAGTCTGTGGAAAGGTTTATTGATTTGACAAAACTTAGAAGACACACATCTCGATGGCAATTCATTAAAAACCAAAAGCCATGAGGTCAAAGAACATGCCTGCAGAGCTCAAAAACATGGTTGTTGCAAGGCACAGCAGGAGATGCACAACAAAAACTACAGACTGCAAAAATAAGTTAAATTAATTAAAAAGCTTAATTAGAATGGCAGACCTTAATTAAGATACCAAGACCCACCCAAAACTTGATAATGGACTTTCTTACAGACAGGCCACAGGTGGTGAGGATAGGAAAAAAGGTCTCTGCCGAGCTCACAGTGAGCACAGGAGCCCCAAGGGGTGAGGCATCATATAGGGAACTGGTTTATTCACATTTACATGAAGCCACCACGAATGGCAGCCATGCCGCTAAGCTCCCCAATTCTTCTGTTTTTGTTTGTTTGTTATGCGTTTAGTAATTTTTCTGCGATAGGTTTTACCAGAAACAAACTCCTGAACATAAAGCAACACATCCCAGACAATATTTTTCTCATTTTTGATTATTCAGACGTTTTGTTGGAAATTTTAGTCGGCAGTGCAGCGCAGCTGTTCAAACTCGTGAACAGAGGCAAAGGGAAGCGCGCCGGCACGCTGGTTAACCTGTTAGCCTTCAGTGCCATGCCCGTGTAACCGATATCTCATTGTTCTCAAGTGTTAATGTTTAGCAATAGATTAAATAAAAAGGGACAAGTGTAACCATGACTAACTATACATCATTCTAAAGGCGTCAAGATGCAATTTCAGATCACTGTTTTTTAACGAGAAACATATAAGGAATGTATTTGCTGAATTTGTGTAAGCAATACACACAAACAAAAAGCATTAAAAAAAAATTCAGTACTTACACATTTATTGTAATAACGAGTTACAAACACATCCACTGCTGCAAATCCCAGATTATTTGAAAAGTTAAGGCTCCACTGAACAACATGCCGTAAAGCATTTTTGCTCCAACCAAACAATAGTGTTGTAATTTAGACGGTTATTCTTTTGTTTACGTCACAGTACTTCATATGGTATATTGTTTGTATATGTTAGGAATAACTTTCGCATAAAAAATTACATCTTGCTGGTAAAAAATCCAATATAGTTGGTAGAATATAGTGTTACAAAACAAATGAGACCACACAAAATAAAAATAAAAAAAAAAACAGTAAAAGAGGCGGAATCTCAGGCTTCAGTCAACACTCTATAGGCAGGTGTCCACGTTCTTTTTATTATGCACCACCTATCATTTTAAAAATTTTATTTCCAGCCAGTAGCATTATGGAAACAAAATGATTAATGGAAAATGTAGCCAATGAATGCAGGATGAGAACGGTATACGGAAGAATTTTATTCCCCACGTGCGTGAGTCTTAGTTTTATTATTCTTTACAAACTCTTAGTGGTCAAAGCAGCACACGTGCACAGTGACTAACCAGGAAGTTAGTACACTCACTACATGAGCTCGTTCTAATTATGTCGTTAATGATATTACTTAAATATGTTAACCTGGTTAAGAAGACACTACAGCCAGGCTTACACTGTCTGATTTTTGGAATAACTCCAATATTTTGCTGCTGTCTATACATCAGATGGTCAGTAGTATGTTTAAACCAGAAATTGCTTGAAAATCTTATTGGTTTGTGTCCAGCCTAAAGAGAGATGTTAGCTATTAAAATATCCTTGGACAGGTTTATATAAAAGCATTTTGTTTTATCTATTTTATATTACAACCGTAAAGGACCAATCTAAGCCTAAGGAACAGGATTCAAAAGAACTTTGTGAAAAGACAGAAAAAGTAAGGTTGCCTGGTAGACATTATTTTTGTCATAAGAAATTCTGTAAGATAATTATAAACTCAGTATTTGTTTTGGTTATGTTTTTAAGTATGTACTCAATCTTACAATAACCAAAACAGTTCTTGAACAAAATTTGTATATCATAAATCAGTCTCACTGTTCAGTAGATTATACAAAAACCTTGCTATTTTATCACCTCAGCTTTCACACACCTCTTATAAAGTCAAACCCTGTGAATTAAGAATTAGTTGTTTTTTATATATATATATATATATATATATATATATATATATATATATATATATATATATATATATTTGTGTTTAATTTGTAAAAAAATGTCCAATGCTCTTAAACATATAGATTTGATTATGATGTTAATTGGCTGTTCTGGTAATACTTTTCACATAATTGTAAACATAAAATGGTACTTGCAACTGTTTCGAGCAATAACAAGTGTGTTGCCTGTGTTGGACCTGCTGTGGCACACAAATGGATTGGTCTAAGATGCAAAGGTCAGTAATTAACCTTATATTTTAATATGGTAATTCATTTATAACTGCTGTGGTTTGTCCAAATAGTTCACGGTTTCACGGTAGTGGTTCAGGCCTCCTGTGTTTTTTATTTTTATTTTATGTCTTAAGAATTTTGCATTCTTGCTTATTTAGAGAACGAATACTAACATTGATAAGCACATGTCTACATTGTTTCATAAACTTTAGTCCATTTGAAAGGAAAGTTTATAATAATTTGTTTTCTGGTACTAGGGCATAAGTTCTGATGAAGATGAGTCACTATCAAATGAGGAGTATGTACCAGATTCAGGCAGAGAATCTGAGAGTTCAGTAGAGTTGCCTATCTATTCCAAGATTCCTGATGTTGCAAACAAGGGCAAAATGTATTTAAAGAGCAGAGAAGGCTTTTGTGAAGATTTACTTTATGAGGAACAGCTGACTGATTTAGATTCTGATGAAGCAAGCTTTGCACAATGCTCAGATAATCTTTTAGGGAAAGTTCCAGTTAAGCAAGTGTCAGAAACCCAAAGAAAATTTAATGGCTGCAGTCATCTGTAATTTCTTGTTCAGAAAATACGAAAAACTAATCAAAAATCTCTTACCATTTGAAAACACATATGGCAGAAGAACGTAAAGTACTGCTGGAGAAACTTTGAAACAAGGGCAACTATCAGCATAATTTTAAAGTGGTAAAGAAAGGAACTGGGATGCTTAAAGTAAGAAGACGACCAACCAGAACTTGTGATTTCAAAAAGTTTACGCATTGCAGTACATGCAATGCGTAAACTTTTTGAAATCAAAAGTTCTGTATCAATGTTTGTATCAGTAAAGAACTATGGGCAGGGTTTTGGGTTTGGCAGCCATGGCAGAGTCTACATACCCACAACAGATATCTCCAGGGGTATGGAAGCTCCTCAGTGTAATGAAGCAAGATGAGGTTGCCTCTTTAGTACAAAATGACTTTTGCATCCTTCAATTAGCAGATTGTTTTTTCAATGAACATGGAAATGACACCAGCAAGAATGAATATATTTGTCAGAAGCTTCGTGAAGCTTGCATACACAGCCTTGAGGAAGCTGTAAAACCTGTCAACTTTCCACATGTTGTTTAAGCTGTCAAGACCGTGTCTGGCTATGACGAAGAAAGGAACTGTTACCAAACTCCAAGCCTAGCATTAAAATTGTGGCATACATTATAAAAAGTTTGTAAGATCTTACATTGTAGCGCTTCAATGGCAGAGGATGAAGAGCTAATCAAGTCTGTATACCAGAAAGTGGTCAGACCTAATTTCCCACAATGCTTTAAGCACACTCAGTTAAGCAAAATTTAACAAGATATTGACTCTGCCATTTACTCATGATGTTTAGCACGCATGTTTAGTAACACCTTGAGACAACTGCAGATACATCATTTGGAAACATGAGCAAAGTGCCATCACCACGTTATGCAGAGCTTGCTAAAAAACCACCCTTGCAAGAATACATTTGTTTAACCAAAGACGTGCTGGAGAAGTATAAAAATGCTACAAACCCAAAAAAGTTGGGACACTGAACAAATTGTGAATAAAAAAGGAATGCAATAATTTATAAATCTCATAAACTTATATTTTATTCACAATAGAATATAGATCAAATATCAAAATGTTGAAAGTGAGACATTTTGAAATGTCATGCCAAATATTGGCTCATTTTGGATTTCATGAGAGCTACACATTCCAAAAAGTTGGGACAGGTAGCAATAAGAGGCCGGAAAAGTTCAATGTACATATAAGAAACAACTGGAGGACCAATTTGCAACTTATTAGGTCAATTGGCAACATGATTGGGTATAAAAAGAGCCTCTCAGAGTGGCAGTGTCTCTCAGGAGTCAAGATTGGCAGAGGATTACCATTTCCCCCTATGCTGCGGCGAAAAATAGTGGAGCAATATCAGAAAGGAGTTTCTGAAAGAAAAATTGCAAAGAGTTTGCAGTTATCATCATCTACAGTGCATAATATCATCCAAAGATTCAGAGAATCTGGAACAATCTCTGTGCGTAAGGGTCAAGGCCGGAAAACCATACTGAATGCCTGTGATCTTCGGGCCCTTAGACGACACTGCATCACATACAGGAATGCTACTGTAATGGAAATTACAACATGTGCTCAGGAATACTTCCAGAAAACATTGTCGGTGAACACAATCCACCATGCCATTCCCGTTGCTGGCTAAAACTCTATTGGTAAAAAAATAAGCCATATTTAAACATGATCCAGAAGCGCAGCCGTTTTCTCTGGGCCAAGGCTCATTTAAAATGGACTGTGGCAAATTGGAAAACTGTTCTGTGGTCAGACGAATAAAAATGTGAAGTTCTTTTTGGAAAACTGGGACGCCATGTCATCTGGACTAAAGAGGATAAGGACAACCCAAGTTATCAGCGCTCAGTTCCGAAGCCTGCATCTCTGATGGCATGACAATGCCAGACCAAATACGGCATCAATTACAACATCATGGCTGCGTAGAAGAAGGATCCGGGTACTGAAAGGGCCAGCCTGTAGTCCAGATCTTTCACCCATAGAAAACATTTGGAGCATCATAAAGAGGAAGATGCAACAAAGAAGACCTAAAACAGTTGAGCAACTAGAAGCCTGTATTAGACAAGAATGGGACAACATTCCTATTCCTAAACTTGAGCAACTTGTCTCCTCAGTCCCCAGACTTTTGCAGACTGTTATAAAAAGAAGAGGGAATGCCGCACAGTGGAAAACATGGCCTTGTCCCAACTTTTTTGAGATGTGTTGATGCCATTAAATTTAAAATCACATCATTGCACATCATTGCATTCTGTTTTTATTCACAATTTGTAGAGTGTCCCAACTTTTTTGGAATCGGGTTTAGATCTGTTGTGTAGGACTTGATGTTGATATCCCTTGATGCATACTTGAGGCACCGATGAGACTCTGTGGGATGGTCTATTCAGTGGTGGCACCCTCTGCCACACTACTCCTCAGTCCTTCCTTCCCCTGAGGTGGCTCCTTCTCAACTCAGTATACTGAGGCACCGCTAAGACTCTGTGAAAAGCTCCACTGAGTGATGGCACCCTTGGGTTGTCAAGTGGGCGCCCTCCTTCCTGGGTGTTTCACTGATAGGCCCACGACACCTCCAGAGGGTTCAGCAGTGAATCCCAGCGTCCCAAGTTCACTCCCTAGATGCCATCAACTCGCTTAAAGACCCAGGCGGAGTCTTTTCTCTTCACCCACAGCCACTGGCTTCCCTTTTCCGCAGCTGCAGAGAGGTCTTTGACCGCCTGCTGGTGGGCCTTTCCTCGTACACCCATCTCCCTGAGTAGCCTGGAAGTTGTGGTGGCTACTAACCCTCTGCAACCTACTTCCACTGGGCGTACCTTTACATTCCAGCCTTGTTGTTGTGCATTGGCTGCAAGTTCCGCGTACCTCAGCCATTTCCGTTCATAGGCCTCCTCCACTGCACCCTCCCAGGGAACGGTGAGCTCGATGATGTAGACAAGTTTGAGCGAGGCTGACCACAGAACAAGGTCTGGTCGCAGGTTGGTGGCTGCAATTTCAGCTGGAAAGCATAGTTTCTTATTCAAGTCTGCCAGCAGCTTCCAGTCCCGTGCTCTACCCAGCTGACCATAGTCTGATCTTATGGTGGTGAGGTTGGCTTGACCCTCACCCTCCCAAACAAATGGTGTTGGCTGCCACTGGGAAAATCGGGGAGGAAGGGCATTCACATTTGTCCGTCGATTTTCCAACACTGCAGCAAGACACTTCAGCACCTGGTTGTGCCGCCAGGTGTAACGCCCTTGGGTGAGGCTAGTCTTGCATCCCACTAAGATGTGCTTCAGTGTTGCTAGACTTGGGCATAGAGGGCACGTGGGGTCCTCAGCATACCATTGGCTTAGGTTTGCGGGAGAAGGCAGGACATCATAGGCAGCCCGGATGGTAAAGCTTGCCCTGAATGTCTCCATTTCCCACAGCTCTTTCCAGGAGATCTTCCTCTACTCCACTCCTTCCCATGCCATCCACTGCCCTTGCTTTGCCTGTGCCACTGCCTGGGCGCACCTTCTTGCTTCCTGCTCCCGCCGTACCTCCTGGACCACCATCTTGCGTCTCTGAGATGGAGAGGCCTTGCTCCACACTGGTGTACTGGCCCCAAGTCCGAAACCACTCCTCCCCTCCTGCACTCAACCCACGATGTCCTTGTGTCTGAGTGCTGCCTTTGCCTGCTCAGTTGCAGCCATCGGGGTCCACTTCCTTCTGGTGGCCAAGATGGGAGCCGCTTGGGCTACAAATGGATCACTCGAATCCAGTAGCATCATCTACAGTCTGACTTTGGCACACTTGTACTCCTTTACCAGACTGGAAATGGTCAGGTGTAGTATCCCTTTGCCATAAAGTCCAATACTGCTGAGGCACCTGGGAAGGCCAAGCCACTTCCTTACGTATGAGCCGACCAGTCTCTCCAGCTTTTCCACCTTTGAGAGTGGGACTTCGTAGAGGGTTGGTGGCCATAGGAGACGTGGAAGTAGTCCATACTGCATGCACCAGAGCTTTAGCTTGCCAGGAAGCAGGGTTCTGTCGATGTTCTCCAGGCCACTGGCTACCTTCTTCCTAAGCTGCTCTACTTGCTCTTTGTCTTTAAGGGAGGCATCATACCACCGACCTAGACTCTTCACTGGCTTCTCCGAGACAGTTGGGATGGGTTCCTTGCCGATGTGGAACCGATGGTCTGACAGCTTTCCCTTGATGATATAAATGCTTCTGGACTTGCTCGGCTTGATCTTCATGCGAGCCCGCTCGATGTTGCCCTGGAGCTTACTTAGTAGCCGTACAGTGCAAACCTTGGTTGTGGTGAGAGTTGTGAGGTCATCCATGTAAGCTCTGACTGGCGGCAGCCTCAGCCCAGGTCTTATTTGCTGTCCGCCAACTGTCCATCTAGAGGCCCGAATGATGACCTCCATTGCCAGGGTGAAGGCCAGTGAGGAGATAATTCCCACTTACAGGTGTTGCCAAGCTGTTGTGTACTCTGCTGTTGTCACACAGAGTTGGACGTCCTTAAAGTAGGCCTTGACAAGGGTTGTAAGAGCTGCTGGAACTCTAAAGTAGTCAAAGGCTGTCCAGAGGAGGTTGTGAGGGACTGAGCCAAAGGCATTTGCAAGATCCAGGAACACCAGGTGAAGATCTGTTCCCTCCTTTTTGGCGACCTGGATCTGATGCCAGATGACACTAGCATGTTCTACACAACCGGAGAAGCCTAAGATGCCTGCTTTCTAAATTGACTTGTCGATCAAGTTGTTTCTTTGCAGGTATCCTGCCAGCCTGTGAACGACAACGCTGAAGAAGATTTTCCCCTCCACATTTAGAAGACTGATCTGCCGAAACTGCCCGATCTCTGCCGAGTCCTTTTCCTTTGGGATAAGGATCCCTCCGGCTCTTTGCCAGGATGTTGGTATCTCCTTCTTCTGCCACACAACTCTCATCAGTTTCCAGAGGAATCGCAGGACAGCTGGAGCATTTTTGTAGAGCTTGTATGAAACTCCATTGGGGCCTGGAGAGGATGCGGCCCTTGCTCTATGCATGGTTTGTTCTACCTCACTCCACCTAGGTGGACTGATATCCAACTCATGCTCTGGTGGGTTGACTGGTGGCATGTCATGTGGGAGTGTTACTTCTTTCTGATGTCTGTCATCTGTGCAGGAGTTTTTTAGATGTTCTTCCAGGTCGGCTTTTGACACTGAGAGACTTCTGCACTTTTCCCTTGTGAAGAGGGTCTTCACAAATTTGAATGGATCTTTGTAGAAGCGAGATCTTGTTTGCTCCTTCCTTCTGTGGTTCCTTAGGAGGTTTTCAGCTCTCCTCAGTGTTGCAAGCCTGCCCCGAATCTCTTTCTGCAACAGGTTAATACCCTCCTTCTCTTCCTCTATGGCCTTCCTCCATTGCTTATTTAACTGCCTCCTCTCTTTGACTAGGCGATCTATCTCTGTCTGCCTTCTGGACTTGGTGGGGATTGAAGGAGTAGCTCATTTGTCTTCGACCACTCCAAATCGTTCCACCCCGTAGGCATAGATAAGATCGCCCATCCTTTCCAACTTTTTCAAGGCTGTGCCTCTGATCGCTTCCAGTATGTTGCAGAGATCAGTGTTGGCCTCCTTCCACATCATCTTGTTGCAGGCCTTTGGCCACTTAACTAATGGCCTTCACCCCTGAGTCTTCTTCTCTGCTGTTGGTCGTGATGGGTTGGGTTCAGGTTGCCCTCTTGTGCCTTGTTGTTCCTCGTCTAGGGCAGGGGTGTTGATGTCCTGCAGACTGTGGTGTGTGTCCTGCTGCTAAACTTCTGTCGACTGACTCGGCCTCCTTCTCAGAAAGTAGCTGTCGATGCGTCTTCCTTGTTGACCCTTCTTTAGGCACCCTTTTTTGCCCTGGTGTATTTTCAGGCCTTGGGTGGAGGTAACCTTTGTCCAACCACAAATGCAGTTCTGGAGCTTATGTCCTGCTGTAACTGTCAGAGTCTCCTGTATGCTGATCATCAATCTCGTAGTCTGTTCCGTTCCTGTGTTCATTACCGGGTTATCCGCCCACGAGCCATCTTCCGCCCCCGCTCTCGCTGGCTCAGGGGGTGTTTTCTTATAGTAAAAATCTTCCAGGACAGAGAGGATGAGGATGTTGCAATGGGCCTTTCCAAATTTGAACAGAAACTTTAAACCACTACAGCAGAGTTGCGATCAGGCGTAAAAGGGGACGAAAAGTCGCTGTCCTTCTTACACCACACATGGTGGATGCACTGACACTTTTGCTCAGTAAAAGAAAGGAATGTGAGGTACTGAATGAAAACTGCTTCTTGTTTGCGGGACCTAAGTGCCAAAGTCATTACAGGGGCCAGGACTAAGACTCTATGCATTTCAGTGTGGTGCTCAAAATCCAGAACATCTTAGATCAACACATTTGCATAAACATGTTGGAACTCTCTCTCAAATTCTTAACATGAAAAATAATAAATTGGATCAAGTTGCTGATTTCTTGGGACATGATATTCGTGTACATCATGAATACTACAAGCTCCCACAAGCTACAACCCAGCTAGCTAAAATTTCAAAACTCCTGCTAGTTATGGAAAAAGGTTGTCTTCCTAATCTTCAAGGCAAATCACTTGATGACATTGAATATGAAGGTATGCATTTAAATTATAAAATGATGAGAGTCCTTAATATGTCCTGTGTAGAATTAGGCTAGTATTAAGACATCATGATAAATTGGTGAAAATCTTTAATGTTATGATTCAAATCGATGAGCTTTTAGTTACAAATGTAACATACTGTAGTATTAATATTAGCATCTGGTTTTAATATAAACTGAACACTGATGGCAGCGATGGAAGTGACTCTGAGAGTGGGGCTGATGCTGAGAATTTGGATGCTTCCATGAAGACACCAGCACACTGTTCTAACCATGTTTAGTACGCACCATTATTTTTGGTCATGATCAGTCCACATTGCTAATGTACTCTGAATGATGACTTATTTTTTACACGGATGCGAAGCAATCAGACACCAGAAGAGGACAATCCTGGAGGTTTACATTGCATTTTTTTACTGATCTGGACGAGTTAACGGAGACTGTAACTTCATACTGTAAGGATATGTGCATCCCCACCAGTTCATTCTTATCATTCAATAATAATAAACCATTGGTTTACTGGGAAACAAACAGCTTCGTCATGCCAAAGAGGATGCTTACAGAAGTATGAATAAAATCTTGTATAACCAGGCCAGGAACAAACAAAGAAGATCAGATTGGCTAAAAAAAACCTACACTGAAAAGCTGGAAAAACAGTTTTCAGCCAACAAAACAGTGTCAGTATGGACTGGTCTGAGGTACATAACCAAGTACAATACACCACCCCCACAGTCTGTGGAGAATCAACAACTGGCTAAAGACCTAAATGTGTTCTACACAACCCCCCCCCCCCCCCCCCCCTTCCAGCCCCATTCAACCTGCGCTTAAGGTATGTGTAGAGGATGTAAAACAAGTCTTCAGAAGACAGATAGGAAAGCTTCTGGCCCAGACGGTGTTTCACCTGCCAGCCTAAATGTCTGTGCTGACCAACTGGCCCCTATCTTCACTTAAATCTTTAACAGATCACTGGAGCTGTGTGGAGTTCCCTGCTGCTTCAAATAATCCACAATCATTCCGGTCCCCAAAAAACCCAAAATCACTGGTTTTAATGATTACAGACCTGTTGCTCTCACGTCTGTGATCATTTAGTCATTTGAAAGACTGGTCCTGGCCTACCTAAAGGACATCACTGGACCTCTGCTGGATCCCATTCGGTTTGCCTACAGAGCAAACAAGTCTGCAGATGATGCAGTCAACATGGGACTGCATTATACACTGCAACATCTTAACAGACCTGAGACCTATGCAAGGATCTTGTTTGTAGACTTCAGTTCGGCCTTTAATTTTTTTTCCCTTGCCACAGTCGCCACAGACTTGCTCATCATGGGACAAACTTACACTTATAAAGAAGATCTTATCAATTTATAATTAATTAAATTAATAATTACCACATCACCAGATCTTTATCTGTGTAAAGCTGCTTTGAGACTATGTTCATTGTTAAAAGCACTATACAAATAAAAATGACCTAAACTGAACCAGCTCTTTGTGCCCACCCCAATCTGTCTGTGGATCACCAGCTTCCTGACAGACAGGCAGTAGACAGTGAGGCTTGGCAAACTCACATTCAGGTTTCTCACTATCAGCACTGGTGCTCCCCAGGGTTGCATTCTCTCACCACTGCTCTTCTCTCTGTACACAAATGACTGCACCTCTAAAAATCCCTCTGTTAAACTCCTGAAGTTTTTCGGACGACACTACAGTCATCAGCCTCATCCAGGACAGGAGGTTAAAGAGCTGGCTGTCTGGTGCAACCTGGAGCTCAACACGCTCAAAACAGTGGAGATGATCACGGACTTCAGGAGAAATGCCCAGCACTCCCCCCACTCACCATCATGAACAGTACTGTAACAACAGTGGAGTCATTCAAGTTTCTGGGTACCACCATCTCTCAGAACCTGAAGTGGGACAACAACATTGACTCCATTGATTAAAAGGCCCAGCAGAGATTGTACTTCCTTTGCCAACTGAAGAAATTCAACCTGCCACAGGAGCTGCTAAAACAATTCTACTCGGCCATCATTGATTCTGTCCTGTGTACATCTACAACTGTCTGGTTTGGTTCAGCTACCAAACCAAGAGGCTACAGCAGACAGTCAGGACTATAGGTGCCCCACTGCCCAATCTCCAAGATCCTTACTCATCCAGAGTGGAGAAAAGGGCTAAGAAAATCACTTTGGGCCCACACACACACCCAGCCCACTCTCTCTTCAAACTGTTGCCTTCTGGTCGGCGCTACAGAGCTCCGTCCACCAGAGCAGCCAGGCACAAAAAAAAACAAAAATTTCCCACAGGCTATACTCAGCATGAACAATTAAAATATTTATAACTACACACTGTCCATCATAACTGAAACATTTATACATAGAATCCAATGGTCTATTTGTAATTTGCACACTTGTAAATAACATCTGTACATTTATTTAAACAATTGTTTTACTCTGTATATATTGCATTATTTAACTGTTTGGTTTACTATTCTGTTACATTATGTAATGTAATAAAGCTATTTCTGATTCTACCATTGTTTCAATTTTTTACATCCCCCCTACATGCTGATATGGAAGTAGTGTATGACATCATCCATTCCGCTGTTGCTAGATTACAAACGCAGCACCCTGAGGCACTTGTGTTAATCTCTGGGGACTTTAATCATGTTACTCTGGCCACAACATTACCTGATTTCTACCAGTATGTGGTACTGTAATACCAGGGAAAATAGAACTATTGATTTACTGTATGCCAATATAAAGGACTCCTACAGACACAATCCACTGGGGAAAGCAGACCACAACCTTATTCTGCCTCAGCCTCACTACAAACCAAGAGTGAGTAGACTACCCACAACCACACGCTCATTCATAAAGTGGTCTCCTAAAGCAGAGCAGGCTCTGAGTGACTGTTTCAGAAACACAGAATGGGATATACCTGTACTGTACGGTCGCATAGTGGGAACATTGACGAGGTTGTGGACTGCACTACTGGTTACATCAACTTCTGTATGAACATTGTTGTAGTTCAGGTAAGAACTGTACACTGTTATTTAAACAATAAGCCCCTGATCATGAGTGATACCGAGCATCTTCTGAACCAGAAGAAGATGGCCTTTAAAGACAGTGATAAGCAGAAGTTTAAGCGTGTGCAGAAGGAACTCAAAGTCCATTTTAGGGAGGTGAAGGACCTGTACAAGAGGAAGCTGAAGCAGATGTTACAGAATAACAGGATGAAGGAGGTTGGGATGGAATGAAAATAATTACCAGAAGCAGTTCAATGCGGGACAACACCACTGAAGAAGATGTGGGGAAAGGGAACCAGCTGAACTACTTCTTAAACAGGTTTACCCACCCCAATCATTCATACCTCATTATACTGCACTAACAACCCCCACTTCTGCTCTCTCTGTACCCCCTGGAACCAACTGTAGCACAGAGGAGAATGTCCCTCCACCCATGTTCATAGCCATGGTCATCTTCACACAGAGGAGCAGCTTCAGTGACAGGCTGCTGTCACTGCCCTGCTTCACTGTCAGACTGAGGAGGTCGTTCCTCCACCATGCCATGCAGCTCTTTAATTGCGGTGAGGGTTGGAGTTAGTGCTGTAATTCCTCACTGTTCTGAACTGTACTGCACATTGTACACTTTGCACCTTAACATGCGAGTTTGCACAGGAGTTCCTAAAACACTTTGACTTGCACTTGCTCTGACGTTAAAAAACACTCAATTCAACACGTAATTTTAGTATGAAAACATATAGTACATAATTTTATTTAAAAAAATCGGGTCACATGACCCGAAGCAAGATGGCAGCTTAAAAGTTATGCTCCACTTTGAAACTCTGTATTTTCTTATCACTTCGTGTTTTATGCACATTTTAAGGTCCTGCCACATATGATAGACAAGGGAAAAATGGTAGTTCTAGCCTGACATTTCAGTTATTTTGACTAAAATTAGGGCCGTTGGTACCTGTCAAGATGGTATTGAGGGACAGCTGAACAGACTTCAGCTAATATATAATATAACAGACTAATATATTTTAAGTGTTTATTTCTTTTAATTTTAATGATTATGGCTTACAGCTAATGAAAACCCAAAATTCAGTATCTCAGAAAATTTGAATATTGTGAAAAAGTTAAATATTGGAGACTTGTGATGTCACACTCTAATCAGCAAATTAAAATCCAAAAGGTCATCGCTAAAGGAGCTGGCTGTTCACAGAGTGCTGTATCCAAGCACATTAATGGAAAGTTGAATGGAAGAAAAAAAGGTGGTTAAAAAAAAGGTGAAACGAAGCCCATTCAAGAATTTGGGGGAGATTCACAAATAGTGGACTGCAGCTGGAGTCAGTGCTTCAAGAGCCACCAAGCACAGACATATTCATTGGCTACAACTGATGTATTCCTTGTGCCAAGCCACTCCTGAACCTGGGCAAAGGACAAAGAGGACTGAACTATTTATCAGTGGGCTAAAGCCGTCTTTTCAGATGAAAGGAAATCAAGGTCCCAGAGTCTGGAAGAAGATAGGAGAGGCACAGAATCCAAGTTGATTGAGGTCCAGTGTAAAGTTTGCACAGTCAGTGGTGGTTTTGGGAGTCCACTGGTAGTGATCCACTGTGTTTTATCGAGTCAAAGGTCAGCACAGCCATCTATCAGGAAGTTTTAGAGCACTTCATGCTTCCCTCTGCTGACCATCTTTATGGAGATGCTGATTTCATTTTCCAGCAGCATTTGGTACCTGCCCACAATGCCAAAAGCACTAAAGGTTGGTTAAATGACCCTGGTTTTGGTGTGCTTGACTGGCCAGCAAACTCACCAGAACTGAACCCCATAGAGAATCTATGGAGTATTGTAAAGAGGAAAATGAGAAACAAGAGACAAAAAATTCAAATGAGCTGAAGGCTTTCAAATAAACCCGGGCTTCCATACAACTTTAGCAGTGCCACAGACTGATCACCTCCATGCCACACCAAATTGAGGCAGCAATTAAAGCAAAAGGAGCCCCTACCAATTATTGAGTACATATACAGTAAAGGTAAAAGGAGAGGGAGAGGAAGAAGATAACTACAGAGATGGCAGAAAAAGGAGAAGTGGAGGAGAGTGGAGGTTAGGGTTGGTACTTTAAATGTTGGTACTATGACTGGTAAAGGGTGAAAGTTAGCTGATATGATGGAGAGAAAAAAAATTATATGTTGTGTGTTCAGGTGACCAAGTGTTTCCACTTGAGTAATGCCAGGAAGATTGAAGATGAGTTTAAATTGTTCTTTCATGTTATGGATGGAAAGAAAAATGGTGTAGGGGTAATCCTGAAGGAAGAGTACAGTAAGAGTGTAGTGGAGGTGAAAAGATTTTCTGATAGGGTGATGAACGTGAAGCTGGAAGTAAAAGGCATGATGATAAATGTCATCAGGGCTCCATTATGCTCCACAAGTGGGTTGTGAGGTGGAGAAGATGGACAAATTCTGGAGTGAGTTAGATGAAGTGGTAGAAGGGAATGAAAGATTGCTGATTGGAGCAGATTTAAATGATCATGTAGGTGAAGGGAACAGAGTTGATGAGGAGGTGATGGGTAGGTATGTCTTTAAGAAAAGTAATGTGGAAGGGCAGATGGTGGTAGATTTTGCTAAAAGGATGGAAATGGCAGTGGTGAACACTTATTTCAAGAAGAAGGAGGATTATAGGGTGACGTATAAGCGTGAAGGAATGTGCACACTGGTGGACTATGTTCTCTGTAGGAGGTGCAACCTGAAGGAGATTGGAGACTGTAAGGTGTTGGCAGGGGAAAGTGTAGCTAGACCGCATCGGATGATGGTCTGTAGGATGGTTTTGGAGGTGAGGAGATGGTAAGAAGATGAGGAGAGTGAAGACTGAAAGGAGAATAATATGTTGGAAACTGAAGGAGAAAGACTGTAGTGTGAGATTCAGGGAAGAGGTCAGACAGGGGCTCAGTGGTGGTGAAGAGGTTCTGGATGATTGGGCAACTACTGCAGAAGTGATTAGGGAGACAGCTAGAAAGGTACGTGGTGTGACATCTGGAAATAGAAAGGAAAACAAAGAGACGTGGTGGTGGAATAAGAAAGTGCAGGAAAGCATAAGAAGAAAGAGGTTGGCAAAACAAAATTGGGATCGACAGAGTGATGAGAAAAGTAGGCAGGAGTACAAGGAGATGTGGCAGCAGGTGAAGAGGGATGTGGCGAAAGCCAAGGAAAAGGCACATGAGGCCCTGTATGAGAAGTTGGACACTAAGGAAGGAGAAAAGGATTTGTACCTATTGGCCAGGCAGAGGGACCGAGCTGGGAAGGATATGCTGCAAGTTAGAACAATAAAGGATGGAGATGGAAATGTGTTGACTAGTGAGGAGAGTGTGTTGAGAAGATGGAGGGAGTATTTTGAGCAGCTGATGAACAAGGAAAACGAGAGAGAGAGAAGGTTGGATGGTGTGGAGATGGTGATGTAGAAAGTGAATATGATTAGTAAGGAGGAAGTGAGAGCAGTAATTAAGAGGATGAAGACTGGAGGGGTGGAGGTACTCGCTGGAGAGAATGGGAATGAAAAGTAGGAGTAAAACAGAGTGGGTGGAGAAGAGTGGCAGGAGTGATTTGTGATAGAAGGGTATCTGCAAGAGTGAAAGGGAAAGTTTATAGGACTGTGGCAAGACCTGCGATGTTGTATGCTTTAGAAATAGAGGCATTGAGTAAAAGACAGGAGATGGAGGTGGAGGTAGCAGAGCTGAAGATTTCGAGGTTTTGGTTGGGAGTGACGAGGATGGAAAGGATTAGAAATTAGTTTATTATAGGGATAGTGCATGTAGGATCTTTTGGAAACTTATGAAAAAGAAAAAAGGTAATTGCATTCTTACACATTTGTCAAGTCAAGTTTCTAATTTTCAAACTAGTTTCAAATTTCTATAGTGCTTTTCACAACAGACAGTCTCAAAGCAGCTTTACAGAAATCAACAGTTAAGGTGAGTGGTGTGCATTTATCCCTGATGAGCAAGCCATGGCGACTGTGGCAAGGAAAAACTCCCTTAGATGTTAAGAGGAAGAAACCTTGAGAGGAACCAGACTCAAAAGGGGAACCCATACTCATTTGGGTGACATTTGCCAGCTTACATTGTTTAATCATCAGTGTAATGGTCTGGGGAATATGGCTGGGGATTTAAATTGTGTCATGGATGGTAATTTAGGCAGGTTATTATCTACAAAATCAACCAAACCACCAAATCAGTTGTGAACAGTATTGAAGTAAATGTAATTTGTCACTTTTTTTCTTCAGTAGCTGTTTCTGTACTTTACTGAAGTATTTCCATTTGAGGAGACTTTACTTAATTTAAGTCAAATGTTTTTACTCATCTACATTTTTTTAAAATCAGTTGTTTCTTTTTATTTATTAGTGTATAGATACTTAGCTGATCAAGCACACGGCAAGCCACCAATCAGGTTAGAGCATGTTTTGACCATTTTGAACTTGTTTTGATTGCCGCTTGGTGGTACAGTATTTACTTAGCACAAGTATACAGTTCAGAATCAGTTTAACAGCAAACAGAAAATTCAGAGAGGACTAAATATTGGAAGAAACTCCAAAATCTAAATTGCCACAACACCCGTGGCCTTAATTGGCTAGGTTAACTGTGTTATCCTGTTAGCCTTCCTCAACGCTTTTGGGACTCACAGCTGAAAATTCCCTACCTAAATTTAAATGTTAACAGTTCCTAAGAAAAATGTGCTACATACAGAATTTTAATATCTTTGGAAAGAAGACACTTTGAGCTTTACTGTCAATCATTCAAAGTTGATATTCCTCAAAAAGGAATGGATATACCATGGATATACATGGTATATCCATTCCTTTTTGAGAAATATCAACTTTGAATAATTATATATACCATGGATATAAATAACCCAGCCTTTAGGGGTGCACAAGCCAGTGCACTCTTAGTGCCGGTCCCAAGCCCGGGTAAATGGGGAGGGTTGCGTTAGGAAGGGCATCCAGCGTAAAACATGTGCCAAATCAAATATGCGGATCACAAATGAGAATTTTATACCGGATCGGTCGAGGCCCAGGTTAACAACGACCGCCACAGGCATCGTTAGCCGACAGGGTACCGGTGGAAATTGGGCTACTGTTGGCCGAAGGAGGAGAAGGAGAAGAGGGAGACGTCTACAGAGACGGCAGGAAAAGGAGCAGTGTAGGAGAGTAGAGGTTCGGGTTGGTACTTTAAATGTTGGTACTATGACAGGAGAGAGGTAGCTGATATGATGGAGAGGAGAAAGGTAGATATGCTATGTGTTCAGAAGACCCAGTGGAAAGGGAGTTAGGCCAGGAACATTGAAGGTGGGTTTAAACTGTTTTATCATGGTGTGGACGGAAAGAGAAATGGTGTAGGGGTGATTCTGAAGGAAAAGTACAGTAAGAGTGTAGTGGAGGTGTAGAGAGTTTCTGATAGGGTGATGATCGTGAAGGTGGAGGTTGAAGGGATGATGATAAATGTCATCAGTGCCTATGCTCCACAAGTTGGCTGTGAGATGGAGGAGAAGAAAAGATTCTGGAGTGAATTAGATGAAGTGACAGATGGTGTACCTAGGAAAGAACGATTGGTGATTGGGGCAGACTTTAATGGGCATGTAGGTGAAGGGAACAGAGGTGATGAGGAAGTGATGGGTAGGTATGGTTTTAAGAAGAGGAATGTGGAAGGGCAGATGGTGGTAGATTTTGCTAAAAGGATGGAAATGGCAGTGGTGAACACGTATTTTAAGAAGAAGGAGGATCATAGGGTGACGTATAAGAGTGGAGGAAGGTGCACACAGGTGGATTATGTTCTGTGTAGGAGATGCAACCTGAAGGAGATTGGAGACTGTAAGGTGTTGGCGGGGGACAGTGTAGCTAGACAGCATCGGATGGTGGTCTGTAGGATGGTTTTGGAGGCGAAGAAGAAGAGGAGGAAAGTGAGGATTGAAAGAAGAATAAGATGGTGGAAACTGAAGGAGGAAGAGTGTAGTGTGAGGTTCAGGGAAGAGGTCAGACAGGGGCTTGGTGGTGGTGAAGAGGTGCCGGATGATTGGGCAACTACTGCAGGAGTGATGAGGGAGGCAGCTAGAAAAGTACTTGGTGTGACATCTGGAAATAGAAAGCAAGACAAGGAGACGTGGTGGTGGAATGAGGAAGTGCAGGGAGCATTAGGGGAAAGAGGTTGGCAAAACAGAAGTGGGATCGACAGAGTGATGAGAAAAGTAGGCAGGAGTACAGGAGATGCGGCAGCAGGTAAAAAGGGATGTGGCGAAAGCCAAGGAAAAGGCATATGAGGAGCTGTATAAGAGGTTGGATACTAAGGAAGGAGAAAAGGATTTATACCGATTGGCCAGGCAGAGGGACCGAGCTGGGAAGGATGTACTGCAAGTTAGAGCAATAAAGGATGGAGAGGGAAATGTGTTGACTAATGAGGAGAGTGTGTTAAGAAGATGGAGGGAGTATTTTGAGCAGCTGATGAATGAGGAAAATCAGAGAGAGAAAAGGTTGGAGTTGGTGAAGCAGGATGTAGATAGGATTAGTAAGGGGGAAGTGAGAGCAGCGATTAAGAGGATGAAGAATGGAAAGTCGGTTGGACCAGATGACATACCGGTAGAAGCGTGGAGATGTTTAGGAGAGATGGCAGTGGAGTTTTTAACCAGATTGTTTAACAGGATTCTGGAAGGGGAGAGGATGCCTGAGGAATGGAGAAGGAGTGTGCTGGTACCGATCTTTAAACATAAGGGAGATGTGCAGACCTGCAGTAACTACAGGGGAATTAAGTTAATCAGTCACACCATGAAGTTATGGGAAAGAGTAGTGGAAGCCAGGCTGAGAGAAGAGGTGACCATCTGTGAGCAACAGTATGGTTTCATGCCGAGGAAGAGCACCACAGATGCCTTATTTGCTTTGAGGATGTTGATGGAGAAGTATAGAGAAGGACAGAAGGAGCTGCATTGTGTATTTGTGGATTTAGAGAAAGCGTACGACAGGGTGCCGAGAGAGGAGTTGTGGTATTGTATGAGGAAGTCCGGTGTGTCAGAGAAGTTTGTGAGGATGGTGCAGGACATGTATGAGGACAGTGTGACGGCAGTGAAGTGTGCAGTAGGTACGACAGACTGGTTCAGGGTGAAGGTTGGACTGCATCAAGGATCGGCCCTGAGCCCTTTCCTGTTTGCAGTGGTGATGGACAGGTTGACGGACGAGGTCAGACAGGAGTCTCCCTGGACTATGATGTTTGCAGATGATATTGTGATTTGTGGTGAGAGTAGAGAGCAGGTTGAGAAGAGCCTGGAGAGGTGGAGATATGCGCTGGAGAGAAGGGGAATGAAAGTCAGTAGGAGTAAGACAGAGTACATGTGTGTGAATGAGAGGGAGGGCAGTGGAGTGATGCGGTTGCAGGGAGAAGAGGTGGAGAAGGTGGAGGAGTTCAGGTACCTGGGGTCAACAGTGCAAAGTAATGGAGAGTGTGTTAGAGAAGTAAAGAAAAGAGTGCAGGCAGGGTGGAGTGGGTGGAGAAGAGTGACAGGAGTGATTTGTGATAGTGGGTATCTGCAAGCTGGAGGTAGCAGAGCTGAAGATGTTAAAGTTTTCGTTGGGAGTGATGAGGATGGACAAGATTAGAAATGAGTTTATTAGGGACAGCACATGTAGGATGTTTTGGTGACAAGGTGAGAGAGGCGAGATTGAGATGGTTTGGACATTTGCAGAGAAGGGACATGAATTATATTGGTAGAAAAATGCTAAAGATGGAGCCACCAGGTAGGAGGAAAAGAGGAAGGCCAAGAAAGAGGTTCATGGATGTGGTGAGGGAAGACATGCAGGTAGTTGGTGTGAAAGGGGCAGATGTAGAGGACAGGGTGGTATGGAGACGGATGATCCGCTGTGGCGACCCCTAATGGGAGCAGCCGAAAGAAGAAGAAGAAGAAGAAGAAGAAGAAGAAGAAGAAGATACCATGGATATACATTTACTGCATTGAACATTATTATTATTTCATATATACCGTAATTTCCGGACAATAAAGCGCACCTCTATATAATCCGCACCCACTGAATTTTACAAATATTTTTATTTTTAACATAAATAAGCCGCACCTGTCTATAAGCCTACACTACACTGTCTACACTAATGTACTTTACACAGGCTTTAACGAAAGACATGTTACACACGGTGTAACGGGTGAAATATGTTGCGCTTCATTTAGGAGCATAGCGGTATTTTGGGAATAGCATGCCAGAAGCGAGCTATCCCTTCACCCGACTCAACGCGTTACAACGGCTTGTATCTAAACAGTAGCCGACCAAGAAAGTCATTGTTCACTGTCTTTCTCCTTCCTTTCACAACTACTTCTCTCGGGAGTTTATCTTTTGGCATCGTCGTGCGTTTATAAATCACCCGATGAAAGTTTTTTCTCCCGATGCCGGGAGCTCAGAACACAGGTGAGGTGCGTTTTTTCGTTTCCGTTCGGAAATTTCATTGGTCTAATGTTATGGGGTTCAGTTTTTTGGCTTGAAGTTTGTGAATCCGGAAAAAACCCAAGAAAAATTAATAAAATAGCCGCTTCGTTGTTTAAGCCGCGGGGTTCAAAACGTGGGAAAAAAGTAGCGGCTTAGAGTCCAAAAAATACGGTAAATACATGAAATCAGTCTAGAGCAATCCAGAAAAGTACTGGGTTGAAAGCCACATGTCTTATATTTAAATTTGGTTTGTGTACTTCATCCACCACTGTGCAAAACACGTGTCATGCTTCCATCTAGGTGTCAAAGACTACTCTCCTTCCCAAAATTCATATTCCAGATTAAACTATCTTTTCTTGCCCTCTTGGACATTAGGTCCAATGGCTCTTTCTGACCACAGCCACTGAGCCCTGTGAATTTTAATCCCCAAAAATATTATTCATGCCAATTCTTTAATAAAAAAAAAATATCCCAATACTACAAGACAATGCCTTTTTCCCAGTAAACAGTGCCATCAAAATTGGTTTGCAGCTAAGGCCACCTTAAGAAGCCACATTATTTGAAAGAGGTCAAAAGATTGGAACTTATTCATAAAACTACACCCACACAAAACAATTGGAATATTCTGTGAATTGAAAGCTCAACTGTAAATGAGCTGAAAAGTCCATTAAGGCTATTAAAACCACAGAGGGAAAAATTTAATATGATCATGTTAAAATTAACAAATTATCTTTGAGATGCAAAGAACCCTGTTTTTCTTGGTTCTCATTCCTCATGTCCATGAGTGGATTCCCACAAACTGTCTCAGCAATAAATCTACATTTCCTTCAAATTTAAACACTTTACCAGGGTCCTAAAAACTTAATCCTACTTTTCATGTCTCTCTTCTAAAACCCTTTCTTTCCTGTGCTCTCACCCTGACAGGTACCCTACATCCACTGCTGTGCATTATCTGTGGCCAGCCAGCTTACATAGTCTATCTTCAGTATTTGTAGAACTGGGAAGGCTATGGTACTGAGAAACACTCCTCGGTTCACAAGCAGGACAACTTATATCCTGAGCTAATTGGGAAGTTCCACACTAACTGTCCTGATCATCCTCTAGGAAGTATCTAGAGCCGTTCCTAAGGTAGGGTCCTGTGTTTTCTGTGTTGCCCTTCCAGATGTCACCAGAGTGTTCCTGAGTCCTTTAGTTAGTCATTGTTTCCACCTGTGCCCTATTAACACCAGTGTACCTTAGTTCCCCCTTCTTGCTATGGTTTCTGCAGCTTTTCCTCTTGAGTATAAATATAGCTTTTCATCATTGTACTCTCCTAAGTACTCTCTCTTCCTAAGTATTTTGTCATCTCTAGTCTGTTTTTCTTGAAGATTCTTTTTTTTACTTTGTATTGCCGATATAATGGCTTCTTCAGCAAGGTTTTAATGTTAAGGCTGATCGGTGTATGTTTGAATATCAATAATGTCAATATCAATAATGTCAATTTTTCCCACTGCATTAAAAATTTTTTTTTTTACTTTGACCAAACGCATTGTACATTTCCAAGTCTTCAAAAGATCTCATATAACTTACAACCTAAATCTATATAGCATTATGTAATGGTTTTCTAGAATTGGAGGTGGGAACCTCTCTCCAGGAGGATTTTCTGCTTTGCAAATACAATTTGTCTGTTCTAATATGTATATCACTTAGACATATAATGAAATCAATGAAAAAATTTTCTTAGGCTACCCCAAATGCTTTTTTGATAAAAAAAATAAAATAAATGTCAAAAGCTGTTGATAAAGCAAGCAAGTAAAATCTTGCTTAAAGCTATTTAATCAAATCAAATCAAATTGTATTTGGTCACATACACATAC
Organism: Silurus aristotelis; assembly: GCF_946808225.1. Lineage (NCBI taxonomy): Eukaryota > Metazoa > Chordata > Actinopteri > Siluriformes > Siluridae > Silurus > Silurus aristotelis. Next base: position 18,235,310 of record NC_139584.1, read on the forward strand.
ACATAGACATAGAGTACGACATGCATTTAATATCCTCTACCCATTTTTCCCAGAGACCAGCAGCACATTATTATTTTAAAACATAATAAAAACAGCAGAACAAATATTAGACCACAGTATACCTGCCGTTTATTTTTTGTATAAACATTCTCTCCTTGCCCTTATATTTATTGGTTCAAACCTGAACAAGGACAAGGAAGGAACTTCTATGTAGGATGCTAGGTATTATGCTGCATGGAGAATGGCAGATTCAAGCTCGAACATAGAAAAAACATGGACATAACCACAAACATGTCTGTTTTGTTATAAACAAGCTAGCAGGCTTACTTTATGATACATTTACTTTCCCAGAACAGTCTTTGGCATAAATCCCGGGGGGGACGGAGGGGACTCCCCCCCCCCCCCCCCCATCAGAGGGTTGTCCCCCCAAAAAATAATTATTTAAAAAATATGGCACTCTCTATTGTGAAAAATATATGTATGTATACCTAAATAATTGTGTAAGTAGAAAAAGAAAAAAACGCAAAAAAATGCATTTAGAGACAGTTGAGTTCCCCTCCCCTTCCTCACAGTGGTTTGACCCACTGCCTGCTTTCCCAGTTCATCTCACCTACTCTGCACACACGAGTCAGGTGAGTGGCTGCGGCTCAATTAATGTTGAACTCCATTAAGTAGGGTATTTTATTCACTTTAAATAAAGCGATTCTCTTTAATGTAGTTGATGCAGACTCATTCATAAATTAGTTGCGGCAAAATTGCTGATTACCGGTGTAATTTTCCATGAATCTGCTATATTAGCGATTAAAATATTACTTATCTAGTTAATGTTAGTTTGTTTACAATAGCTTGTTGCCAGTGTTGTGCTAGTTACTAAAAACTAGTAACTAGTTAGTTACTAGTTACTTTATTCAAAAAGTAACTTAGTTACTTTGTTGATTACTTACACCAAAAAGTAATGCGTTACTGTTAAAAGTAACTTTTTGATTACTTTTAAAAGAACGTTCTTTAATGTTCCCATTAATGCCCTTTTATGAGTTATGGTCTATACAAACACAAAACTGACTTAAACACAAAGTAATTTTTAAACACTATTTTATTTAAGTCAGACCAGCACAAACTGAATACATCACAAGCATTTCTGAAATAAATAACAAAACAAGCTGAAATATATATTTAGAATTGAAAACTAAAGTGGCTTCTGGATCATAAAAGCTGTTGTGTTGAGCCCGTAAAAATGTTCCTTTCACAGCTTAAGTAGGAAAACTATCAACAATGTAGAATAGAACACCGGGTTAGCTTCTAGCTTTGTCAAAGCATGGAGTTTCTGGAGGAGCTTCGACAGATTAAAGTTGCTGTAATACGAGTGCCCTAACATACAAGTTTTTTGAGATATGAGCGGTCACTCGGTCGATTTTTTGCTTTGATTCGCGAGCAAAGACTTGAGATACGAGCTCGAGACGCCGCTGTTAGATGGCGAATCGAAGCCAGAAAGCGAAGATTGTGACGAAAATTAAGATAAGCAAAGTTAAAAGTAAAAATTTTAAGTTAAGGGATAAGTAGTGTGCAGGAGTGATAGTAAAAAAACGAGTTTTCCCTCCGCCTCTGCTTATCGCCTCCACCATCCCCCCCCGCGAGCACACACACCCACCCACACACATACACACACCCACCCCACAAGTCGTCTCATCTCCGAGGAAAATACACTGAATAAAACCTTATTATATCTTTACATTCTCTTTTATTATGTTTTTATACAATATTTGTCATTTATAAATAAATTTTTCTTATTCAATGTAACAAAAACAACTGGGGTGGCATTTTGGGGGCTGGAACGGATTAATGGCATTTCAATTAATTTCAATGGGAAAATTTCTTAATTTTCATAAGTAAAAGCCTTTCCAACTAATTTCAGTGTAGTTGATGAGTAAGAGAATAATATGGTTTTAATAAATGACTGAATAATGCGTCTTGCATGGACCATGTTTAGAACAGTGCAATTAATGTGTGTGAGTCATCCACTAGCTGTGTTCAAATAGGCTCAAATCACCATTTCTCTCAGTCATTCTAATGGAATTCCTCAGCTAATACCTTTGCTGAGGAACATTGCTCTAACACTTTATATATCACTAACGGCTAATTCCTGATGCCCTCTACACTTATGCAAGAGCCTTAAATCAAACCTAGAAGAAAAAATCTAAACCATTCAGATGAAAAAGTCTATATTGACTTCTATGCTATGAGTCAGGTACTGGAGGATTATGATCATTTTTAAAATAGGTCTTACACACATTCAATAAAAACATGCACAATTTAGTACTGCAAAATCAGACTGTCACTACATTGCTAAATTAAATGATCAAATCTTGAATCATATATTGACTGATCAAAATATGTGGAGTAAGCACATTACACTCTAGCTGAAATAAAATCAGACAAATATAAATTTTGCCTATGGCCTCCAAATGTCTAGAACCGTCCCTGTTTACACTTTTAATTATTTATTCCAATTGTTTTATTATGTGTTTCTGATACTGCAAAACTGATACTGTAAAACATGAACTGGAACATTTTGGATCTGACTCTGGTGTGGACTACGGCGAATGTGTCTCTATTAAGAGGTCACTATTATCAGCGTTTTGGTTGGTAAAAATGTTCAGTATTTACACTTAACACAACACTTTCAGACGACAATCACGGTCAATGCAACAACTCAGCAGCTTTGTGAATTACAGTACTCAACTCAACGCAAGCTTTATTGTCATTCTTCTACATATAGCATACAAAAGAAAAAATGTCGTTACTAATGGACATAGGTGCACAGAAAGTGAACAATATGCATAAAATTACAGTAAACCGTGATTACACTTTTGTTTAATTGATTACACTTTTAATTATTTGTTCCAAATATTTTATTATGTGTTTTTGATACTGCAAAGTCAATGTATCCGTAGGTGTTTCAATATTATGCACGATTTTACTGTCATCAACTATTTCTGTACTGTACATTACTGAAAATTATTAGTGTAAACATTATACTGTTTATTTAATGTTTGACTGTTTTTCTCTGATAAGGAAAACGCACATACCCACCGACACAACCTACCCAGAAACCCCCTCAAAAGAAAGACCACTGATACGCCATTCAACCAAAGACAATAGTAGCCCGCGCGAAAGACTCACTGACTACCATGGCAACGTGCAACTATGGCGATGCCAAATCACGCGAAAATCCCCGAATTCCGTTCGTGGAAACAGAAAAAAAGAAACAGAACAAAGGTCCCTGACGAATTAAAGATAAAGAAAAGTCAATCCATCATCCGAAAACACACTAAATCATGACCAGAAGTAGTGCAAAATGCGAACGCGCAGCCTTGGCCTTCACTGCATTCACCTCAAATTTGCATTTTATACCAACGAGGTTTAATGATTGTGCAGTTGAAACTTGAAACTAGGGAAATGATTGTATAAATCTGTTTGAAGGTGGGCCGTGCTTCTTGATTTCGTGCTATTAAAGCAAGTTTAAGCAGCAACCTAATTTTGACAGCAACATTTTCCGACATAGACTGTGTTGCTAGTGTACATATTGCATTGTACCTGTTTATTCTGTCCAGAACAATCGCACACTGTAAAGTAAGTGGTGCTGAATTATCCACAATAGACCTAAAACTCACTCACTCTCGCATTGTGTAACAAACACGCGCACACAGGGAAGGGGGGGTTTGCCATTTCAGTCTTTTTTAGGTCAGCTCCTCCACTGACACTCTATCTCTGCTTTACGTCTTTAACACACACCTGCTATTTTATAGCTTACATTGGAGGAAATGGTTTTATCTGCAGTCCAAACTAGAAAAAGCTGGCACACAATTGCTAACAATTAAACTAAAGTTATGTATGCTTTGTACTCAGATTAATTTCTGATACATAATTTCGGACATCAGACATTAAAACAACATTGCTTCGATGTGCTGTCATATATGTAACCTTCGTGAAAACATCTTATATCAACAGCAAATATATGATTATTTAGGTTACTACGTTTTTCTAGAAACAATTACGCAGCGAATCCTGTCTTTAATTCGCCATTACCCCATTTGTACACGATCATGGTGAGTAGCAGCGCTCTGGGCCTTCTGAAATAAGATCGTCCCAACTCCATCGTCTCCTAGAACTCCTGACTTTCAATTCTAATAATCCCAGTGCTCAACACGTTCCCTCAGCATCTCCTCGGGTCGCTCTAGTTTTCTTGATTACGGGAAACTGAACATGTGGGTGTGTGAAAGTGCCCCATGCTGCAGCACTTTATTCGAAAGGGCTTACACCGTTAGGGTCGGATGTAAAACATGTACTGGAACTCGTACATATTGGCTCTGACTCTGGTGTGGACTAGGGCGAATGTGTCTCTATTCAGAGGTTATTAATCGGTAAATTTATATTATTTTCCCTTTGTCTGTACGATTTACAGCGTTTTGGTTGGTAAAAATGTTCAACACTTATTTACAACACTTTCAGACGACAATCACGGTCACTGCATTATCTCAGCAGCTCTGTCAATTTATTTACTCAACTCAACGCAAGCTTTATTGTCATTCTTCTACATATAGCATACAAAAGAAAAAATTTCGTTACTAATGGACATAGATGCACAGACAGTGAACAATAAACATAAATTAACAGTAAACATTACCATAACAGAGCTAAGGTGTGATAAATATGAGGTAGATGTGATACAGTCATGTTCGAAATGTAAGTAAGAACTGTATAAGAAAAGTGTGAGTGCACAATTAGAGGTGACCATGTGCAAATGAGTAGACAGTAGTGTAATTAATAGTCAAACATCAAACAATATAAAACAACAATGATAATAAAATGTAATGGAAATAAATGTTAAATCTAACCCCCATTTAGTATAAGATGTTATCACTATGTTTACAAATATAATGAAACATTATATTTAATTTAATACATAAATTATATTACATAAAACTTGTGTTTATTCAATAAAATACATTTGACAAAATTCCATACCTTCATTTCAACTGAATCTTCCACATAGTCCATGCCAGATTTAACTTTGCACAATGATTTAAAGGGGAAACTATCTGAGTGTACTTAGGGTTTATCCCCTCTTGTCCCAATGCCCTTCTGCTTCTCTATTTTAGACTGATTAAAACTCTAATGGATTCAGCCCAGTCATACCTATACCATGTTAAGCTGGGGTCACTGTGTTTTTTTAACAACTATATACAGGTCACAAATGTTAAAATTGCCCATCCTCCAATAAATCAACTGTGGGCCAGGAAGGTTCAGGTTCTGCAGTACTCTGCATTCCTGAGTGTCAGTGTGTTAACGACTCTGGTGGAGTGGTTTTCTGCTGAGAACGATTGCATCCACATCAAATGTATTAGACATTTCAAAGAAATAGTGCTTGGTGTGAAAATATATTAAAGTATGTGTTCCACACATTTGAGATAGCTCTGTAGTTTTTCTAGTGTTATTTGTTTTTGGTTTATTAGTTTTTCTTAATGAATGATGAGGAAGAGCACACTTCTAAAGTCTTATGGTAAGAGGTTGGGGGAGTGTGGGTTAAAGTGTACCATGTTGCTGAGCATTGAGTTCAGCATGGTACACAATGAAAAACATAAAAAAAATTTCTACTTGTGACCCACCCCTTAAAAAGCACCACAGAAAAAGCATGATAACACTCACCAGAGCACCTGGTTATCTTGATGTTTGGCCCTCTCTACTGTGCCCTCCTGGTGTATCTATAATGATGGCAGGTGATAGATGATGATGGGAAGGGTTATCAAGATTTAAAAATAATAATAATAAACATTCTTTAGCCTTACCCAGAAGTGAATTGAAGTACTACTTAATTTTTTATTTAGATTATAGTAGTATATTTAAACTCTCTTAATGCAGTTTAAAATTAATCCTCTCTTTTATTTCTATGATTATAGCAGCTCGCACATCCGGAATAAAGCCTCATCACAGTACTGAGTAACAGCTGGTGGTAAATTCTTTCCTAATATCTTATGATCAGAGTCTTCAAGCTTCAAGCTGTTTTTAGTGCAATGATAGAATATATGTTGGAGTTTATAAATGACTTATTTTCTGGCTTAGTTGTGACACTAAATCTCCCTGTTATAAAATCAAAATCTCTATCACACACTGTCAAAGTCTCTTTTATACACTAGTTATAAAGTCTCTTTTATACACAATCAAAGATTGCTCTCATGGTAAGTTTGTTTGTGTGTGTGTGTGTGTGAGAGAGAGAGAGAGAGAGAGAGAGAGAGAGAGAGAGAGAGATGATATCTCATATCATATACAGTGAGGAAAATAAGTATTTGAACACCCTGCTATTTTGCAAGTTCTCCCACTTAGAAATCATGGAGGGGTCTGAAATTGTCATCGTAGGTGCATGTCCACTTTGAGAGACGTAATCTAAAAAAAAAAAATCCAGAACTCACAATGTATGATTTTTTAACTATTTATTTGTATGATACAGCTGCAAATAAGTATTTGAACACCTGAGAAAGTCAATGTTAATATTTGGTACAGGAGCCTTTGTTTGCAATTACAGAGGTCAAACGTTGTTTGTTAACGTTTCCTGTAGTTTTTCACCAGGTTTGCACACACTGCAGGAGGGATTTTGGTCCACTCCTCCACACAGATCTTCTCTAGATCAGTCAGGTTTCTGGCCTGTCGCTGAGAAACACAGAGTTTGAGCTCCCTCCAAAGATTCTCTATTGGGTTTAGGTCTGGAGACTGGCTAGGCCATGCCAGAACCTCGATATGCTTCTTACAGAGCCACTCCTTGGTTATCCTGGCTGTGTGCTTCGGGTCATTGTCATGTTGGAAGACCCAGCCTCGACCCATCTTCAATGCTCTGAGGGAAGGAGGTTGTTCCCCAAAATCTCGCAATACATGGCCCCGGTCATCCTCTCCTTAATACAGTGCAGTCGCCCTGTCCCATGTGCAGAAAAACACCCCCAAAGCATTATGCTACCACCCCCATGCTTTACAGTAGGGATGGTGTTCTTGGGATGGTACTCATCATTCTTCTTCCTCCAAACACGTTTAGTGGAATTATGACCCAAAAGTTCTATTTTGGTCTCATCTGACCACATGACTTTCTCCCATGACTCCTCTGGATCATCCAAATGGTCATTGGCAAACTTAAGACGTGCCTGGACATGTGCTGGTTTAAGCAGGGGAACCTTCAGTGCCATGCATGATTTCAAACCATGACGTCTTAGTGTATTACCAACAGTAACCTTGGAAACGGTGGTCCCAGCTCTTTTCAGGTCATTGACCAGCTCCTCCTATGTAGTTCTGGGCTGATTTCTCACCTTCCTGAGGATCATTGAGACCCCACGAGGTGAGATCTTGCATGGAGCCCCAGTCCGAGGGAGATTGACAGTCATGTTTAGCTTCTTCCATTTTCTAATGTTTGCTCCAACAGTGGACCTTTTTTCACCAAGCTGCTTGGCAATTTCCCCGTAGCCCTTTCCAGCCTTGTGGAAGTGTACAATTTTGTCTCTAGTGTTTTTGGACAGCTCTTTGGTCTTGGCCATGTTAGTAGTTGGATTCTTACTGATTGTATGGGGTGGACAGGTGTCTTTATGCAGCTAACGACCTCAAACGGGTGCATCTAATTTAGGATAATAAATGTAGTGGAGGTGGACATTTTAAAGGCAGACTAACAGGTCTTTGAGGGTCAGAATTCTAGCTGATAGACAGGTGTTCAAATACTTATTTGCAGCTGTATCATACAAATAAATAGTTTCAAAATCATATTTTGTGATTTCTGGATTTTTTTTTTAGATTATGTCTCTCACAGTGGACATGCACCTACGATGACAATTTCAGACCCCTCCATGATTTCTAAGTGGGAGAACTTGCAAAAGAGCAGGGTGTTCAAATACTTATTTTCCTCACTGTATATCATATCATATATATCTATATATATCATATCATATATATATATATATATATATATATATATATATGATTAGTCTTTCTGTGTGTGTGTGTGTGTGTGTGTGTGTGTGTGTGTGTGTGTGTGTGTGTGTGTGTGTGTGTGACAGAGAGACATAGTATAATAGTGTGTGACAGAGATGCAAGTAATTAAGAGATCTATACCAGCCTTTCATTATTGGCTTTGCATTCTAAACAGTGACATGCAGCTGCAAAAACCACCCAATTCTAAGTTATCAGTTTTAAAAATAATTAAGCTCAAAATAAATACATGTATTTTAAGGCAGATAATTAATTCAGTGCCTTAAAGACAAGTGCTCTTCATCCATTATTGCGGGGAAAAACCTGATAATAAAAAATCCTAGAAATGTTTAACCATACAATGTCACATTAATAATAACAACTGCTTCTTACTGTGGGTTAAATATATAATTTATAATCAATAAACAAATCAGTTTTCACAAATGAATTTCAAACATAGTATGAGCAATTAAATTTATTGTACGTACAATGCATAGTTTACAGTAAGAGTGTAGTGAGGTGAAGATACTTATGCTCCACAAGTGGGCTGTGAAATGAAGTAGAAGGAAAAATTCTGGAATGAGTTAAATTAAGTGGTAGATGGTCTACCTAGGAATGAACGATTAGTGATTGGGGCAGACTTTAATGGCCATGTTGGTGACGGGAACAGAGGTGATGAGGAGGTGATGGGTAGGTATGGCCTTAAGGAGAGGAATGTGGAAGGGCAGATGGTGGTAGATTTTGCTAAAAGGATGGAAATGGCGGTGGTGAATATGTATTTTAAGGAGGAGGGTGACGTATAAGAGTGGAGGTAGGTGCACACAGGTGGACTACGTTCTATGTAGGAGATGCAACCTGCAGCATCGGATGATGGTCTGTAGGATGGTTTTGGAGTTAAAGAAGAAGAGGAGAGTAAAAGAAGAATAAGATGGTAAAAACTAAAATAGGAAGACTGTAGTATGAGATTCAGGGAAGAGGTCAGAATGTGTTGACTAGTGAGTAGAGTGTGGTGAGAAGGTGGAGGGAGTATTTTGATCATCTGATGAATGAGAAAAATAAGAGAGAGAGAGAGAGAGAGAGAGAGAGAGAGAGAGAGAGAGAGAGAGAGAGAAGGTTGGATGATGTGGAGATGGTAAAGCAGGAAGTGGATAGGATGTGACCTGCTATGCTGTATGGTTTATAGACAGTGGCATTGACTAAAAGATTTTATTGGTTTTATTGGTTATTGCATGAAGCAGAGATGAGGAAAATATTCTGGCACGGAGTGATGACAGTGACTTGGTGATTTGCTTGTGGATCAAAAATCTGTACCAATTTTATATCTGTGATTTACAATATATCACAGTATTACAGTTTTATATGATTTGTTTGTTTGTTTTTATAAGATAAACGCTTGGAAATGTGTGTGTGTGTGTGTGTGTGTGTGTGTGTGTGTGTGTGTTTGTGTGTGTGTGTGTGTGTGTGTGTGTGTGTGTGTGTGTTGTTGGGCACACTCTTGCCTGTTTGAATAGCCAGTCATCAGTATGAATGGCCATAACTGTTTTACAATAGCTTGTCTGGCTACCTTGCCATCAAGATGAATGCAGTCAGCATAAATGGCCACCTGAGTTTAGCAGGTGGCCCTCAAACAGGGGGAGAAAGAAAATGACCAGACATTGTCTCAGATTAATGTTTTGTAACAATCAGATTTTTCATGATATCTTCATTATATATAAAATAAAAACTCCTGACACACGTGCCTTTTCCAATCCAGTACTTTTCTGGATTGCTCCAGTTTTGATTTTAGTCAATCACATGTTGCGAACTTCATTAATTCTGAATACAGTTCACTGAATTGAGACCTGCTGTGCTGAGCATGTTCTAGTTTAAGCTTTATTAGCTTAATCCTCGTCTCTGTAAAAAGGTAATGGAGACTGGCTCAATTTATAAGACTATAAGAAAAAATCTGTTTGCCCATCAGAACACTATGGGTGCTTTTCCAAGATAACGATAATATAATAAAATAATTATTTAACTGAAGTTATGTTTGTTTATTTAAATGTCTTTAATTGTATTTTCATAGGACGATAGAAACAACTTCGTTACTTGAGGAGGTAAAAGAACTGGTGAACCGTTTTTTTTAATCGGTTAATTGAAACGAACTGTCCGAAAAAAACGACTATGGATCTGACTCTGGATGTAATGATACGTTCGCGAACCGGCATTACTAAAATTGTGCTCGCTAGACAGCGAGCTGCTGTCGAGAAGTGAGCAGAAAGAGAAGTCGTCTTTGACTATAGTAAGTTAATGTTGATAAACAGATAAAACAGAATACATATAAGTGAATTTTTACCGTGTTCTTAATCAGATGACATTATCGTTTTCATCAAAGAAACACCAAATGGTCAGTAATATTTTAAGCACCGCCGACACGCCATATGTGTGTTTAATGAGAAATATGCATTTTTATTTATACATGGTTGCAACAACATTTAGTTTAAATTTGTTTTTATATTATAAAAACAATGCTTATGTTTCTTTAACGATCGTTAATTTTTAAAAATTAAAATGTAAAAATTAAAACGACATACATCTGAGCACGTGCAAACGGTGTGTCTTCTGTATAGCTAACTTGCGTGTTGATCTTGCATTAATGTAACACAACCACAACTCCATATCAATGAGGTGGTGTTGCAAGATTTGTAGATTTTCCTCACCCAACCAGCGTGCCCTAATTACACATTACAAGCTAAGCAGCACGTTTTCTTTGAGAAGACAAGACGTTGAGGAGGAGCCACCAGTGTCACAAATGAAAGTTCGATGGCCAGCACTTTTCACAGAGAGACAGGTCAATTGTGTTGACCTATGTGCTTTGAATTTATCAGAAAATCTTCGGCTATATAAGTTTTGCTGTTCTGTTATATGAATATATAATATACGTTTGCCCAGAATATATGGGCAAACTTAAAATCCTAAGATTATATGACCACTTCTGTCATGTTGAGTAAAATGAAAATGTTTTAACATCCTGCATGATGTTTTAATTTAGTACTGTTAAAGACTGCCACTAAGACTCTGGCATTTTTGTTCTTATAGATGAGCAAAGAATTCACCAGGTTTGTGTCAAAAGACCTGAGCAAGTCCTTTTTTGAAGGCCTAGATGGTCATCCCTCGAAGCTGATACAGTTATTCAGGTCAAAGTGTTATGAGGACATTCCAGAAATGACGTCAATACTGCAGAGCCTTGATAAGGATGTAAGTCTATTTTAAAGCAGTCTTTCTCTCCCCAAAATTACAATTCTGTGATCATTTACTCACTTTTATGTTTGTCCAAACCTCTATTACGTTTTTTATTCTATGAATCATAAAACTAGTGAGAGTGACATCTTTTCATACAATGACTGTGTCTAAAAAGTAACCTATACGATTTGTGTGTCATATTCCAAGTCTTCTGAAAACATACATTCTCTTTGTATGATGAAAACATACTTGTCTTTGTTTAGAATAAAGTTTGTATTAGCTACTAGATTAATATCAAAACTCATTAGTTCTTTTGATCAAATGTTGTGACACAAGAACAACTGAGGTTTGATATTATGTCATGGTAACATAAAAACTGATATGATCAGTTTATTACACAAAGTTATCTTAAAAAAAAATTTAAAAAATGGCAACATGAGTGATCCACTACTTTTACAGAATTCTTTGCTTTTTAGAGCTGAACAGCCTAGCCACTATTAATTTTAATTTTATGGAATGAATGTTTGGAGTGGCATGTTGGTGAGTAAATGACAATTATCTTTGGTAAACTATCCTTTAAAATCTTTAAATTGTTGTTACATCCCCAATGAATTTAAGGCATGGATACTCAATCCTGCTCCTGGCGAGCCAAGATCCTGCAGAGTTTAGCTTCAACCCCAATTAAACACACCAAATCTGCTAATCAAGGTGTTCAGGATCACTTCAAACTTCCAGGTGTCTTGAACCAGGTTGGAGTTAAACTCTACAATACATTTTTCCTCTCTAGGAGCAGGATTGGACACCCCTGAATTAAGTGGCATGAGCATGTTACATCCACTATTAAATCTTATTTTGGTTAAAAAAAAGTTAACAAGCACCTGTTGTTGCACACATCATTGTCAATTTATTTACAATAAAAGTATACAAGTGTAAATGTGCAAATTAAAAAAAAAGTAATTTTTTTAAAAGCATTAAAGAACGAGGGAGGGGGAGAAATGATAAAGAAAAACAAAGGATTGAAAGAATAAAGCTGGTACTTTAACCATTATATTTTACAGACAACAAACCAAAAGATGAGGACAGCAGCATTGCTAGGTCTGCCATGGTACATGCGATAGATATGTGAGGTAAGCTAAAACATGTAAGGCAAAACCAGGGAAAATTGAACATTAGATCTTTCAATTTGCAGGGGACTGGGACTATATTTGTGTAATTGCTTTTAAGTAATAATACCTTGTTTTGTTTACATTCTATAAAGCCCAGTGACTGTGAAGAGGATGTGATCCAGGGTGTGGTGATTGGAATTCATCTGGTTGTGGAACATGTGATGGAACCTCTCCCAGCATTCTACAATGACGTTGCCCTGGTAATTGAGGAATAAGTGGTAATGCGTCACCTGACTGATATACCTAATGCATTTCTGAACCTGATGGGCCTGGTGTACGCATTAAATCTTGACTACCCAAAGGAACTAAAATTCACTTTTGAATTGATACAGCGGCTGTTTATTTGAGTTGGATCAGACTCTTTGAAAACCAAGTTGCTGTGATAAGAGAGAAAACAAACAAAACCTTTTTTCCATCTTGCTACTGTTTAATCGTTGTACTGGTTTAAAGTTTAAGAGCATTGTTGTTTTTAGATCTCATTGATTTAAGTGGGAAATTGGTATTCTTGAAATATTTTTAAACTGACTGTTTTCTTGTTAGCTTGTACTGCTTCCTCTTTCCTTTGTTTTTTTCAATGATTGGGAATTGAAGTTTTTGAACAGTTTAATGTGAAGTTTAACACAGCTTATTGTGAATTATTCATGTAGACTTGTTTTTGCAATGAATATATCTGATGACAAGGAGAGTTATTTGTACTATTTTGGCTCTAGGATGGGTCTGTGCATACAGAAGTTTGCCCCTGTTTGTGTGAGCTGTGTATATGTGAAGGTTTTTCTTGTCTAGTGTTTTATATCCTTGCAAGAGAATTCTTCATGTCTGTGTTTTTGGATGCAATGTATCTGTTTAAAAAATAAATGCTGAGAGTTTGAATTTTGCAGTTGTGTTGATTTCATTAAAAAATCTGGTTAGATATCCAGAACTACTTGTCAAACCAATGAAGTCCAGTAAACGCAAACAGTTATGTTGAGGAAAAATTACTATTTTATGTCAATTAGACTAGATCTATTGTTGTGAAAACATGAAAAATTGTGTTTTACCAATAGGTTTTTTAGTTGACTTAACTAAAGATTTTAAATGCTTATTAATTGATTCAGTACATTGGCTCAATAATTTCAACAAATGAATAAAAGTTGAGTGAACTTAACACCTAATGTATGCTAAACTTAACTGAGTTAATGCAACAAGATGACTTGACTAAGTCAAGTTGTGTCAACAAATCCTTTTTTTTTTTACAGTGTACCACCAGTAACAGAGAGATTCTTTTAGAGATTTATTAAAAAGAACTCCCTGGAATTATTGCAATTCAAAGGTGTATTATTGTTATCACCCCACTGTTGAAAATTAGCAAAAAGTTTTGCCTAAACCTGAAGGTAAACATGTTCCTTAGGTAAACTATGTAAAACATAACACAATGTAAATACAACAGAGCTAACTTATAGAGCATACCACAATTGTTTACTCCCCCCTTCTTAGGAGCAGCATCATGCTTCCTCTTAAAGATCCCATGGACATTGAACAGACAACATAGGAATGTGTGTTTAGAGAACTAGTGTGAAGCCCATCTTATCAGTGGCCACTTTAAAACATTTATGATTTAGCACATAACCCCATAACTAAGGCTGTTTTTGACAGGAACAGCATCGGTTATATAAAATACAAATAAAAAAAGATTCAGCCATATTTACCTGATGCAGTACACAGTGAAATGAGGGTACCTGAACCCTTGTGCTAAATAAACCAACATAGAGCTACTTCACACTTCATAGAGCTACATACAGAACACAGAGCTAAGAACTATAGTAGATTTTTCCTAGCTACATAAATTGCATCATGTGCCAAAGAGAACTGTGAATGAGTGTACTTGTAAACAAACACAATGTTGTGCAAAAAACAGCAAGAGCAGCAATCAACAGGTGTGCAAAACAGCATGTAAATAATATAATATGATTATAATATAATATGTGGTGCTGAAGACATGGATGTGTCTGAATTAAAATGAGTTTTGAGTGTGTGCTGAATTCAGGCTGTAGAGTTCAGTAACACAGTGTGTGTGTGTGTGTGTGTAAGTTTGCTTTAGTTCAGTGAGGGCCTGAATGCTTCGGAACCACTTCCCTGATGGTAGGAGGGTGAAGAGTGTGTGTGTGAGGGGCGTGTGGGGTCGTCCACAAGGCTGTTGGTTTTGAGGATGCAGCGTGTGGTGTATATGTCTTTGAAAGAGGGAAGAGAGACTGCAATAATCTTCTAGGCTGTCCTCACTATCCTCTTTAACATCTTGCAATCTGAGATGGTGCTTTTTCAAAACCAGGCAGTGATGCAGTTGCTTAGGATGCTCTCAGTGGTCCCTCTGTAGAACATGGTCAGGATGGGGGAGGAAGATCGGCTTTCCTCAGCCTTCTCAATCAGTTGAGACACTGCTGGGCTTTGTTTCTGATGGAGTTGGCTTTGAGTGACCAGGTAAAGTTCTCTGCCAGATGAACACCAAGGAATGTAGTGCTATTGATAATCTCCACTGAGGATCCATTAATGTTTAGTGGAGAACGGCTGCTCTGTGCTCTCCTAAAGTCATCATGTTTATCACCATCACCATCTCTTTAGTTTTGTCAACGTTCAGAGACAGGTTGTTGGCTCTACACCAAGCTGTTAGCTGCTGCACCTCCTCTCTCAGCTTCTCAATCAGATGCTAAGGGATGATGGTGTTGAATGCTGAACTGAAGTCTATGAACAGCATTCGTTCGTACTGTAAGGGCCAGAGGTAGGGTTTGTGGCAATGGTATCGTCCATGGAACAGTTCAGACGATACGCAAACTGCATGGAGTCCAGTAAGGGGGGTAGCTGGATCTTGATAAGCCTCATGACGAGCCTCTTATCATGATGGGTGTGAGTACAACGGGATGATAGTCATTGAGGCAGGAGACTGAAGATTTTTTTAGCTTGGGAACGATGGTTGTTGTCTTGAGGCATGTACGAACGACGGCGCTGCTCGGAAAGATGCTGAAGATGTCAGTAAAGACATCTGCTAGCTGTTAATTCCCTGAGCACTCTGCCAGTAATGTTGTCTGGTCCAGCAGACTTCCTTTGTTCAACGCTGCATTGTTTTCCTCACTTCAGCCGTGGTTAGACGGAGCACCTGGTCGTTGGGGGGAGCACTGTGGATTCTCTTGGCGTGTGCTCACTTCAACTCTCTGATGGCTCCGGAAAGTTTGGCCCTTGCTGTACTTAAGGCCATCTTGTCCCCTGCTCTGAAGGCAGAGTCTTCAATACAACAACCAATCCTAAAACAAAGTAGTGTTTAACACTTGTAAATTAATTTATAATGTTTAGAAAATAAAACTCTTAGTATTTATTTCCCATTTCCATTCTCCAAGACGTCAAGAGACTTGGACACATTATAGTCGAACACATAAATAATTTCTTGATGCAAAACACAAGCAAGGGCAAATCTTTAATGCAAGGTTTAAAGAGAAACTAACAGAGAAACTCAAAAGTCAGAAGACAATGGCACAAGGATATCCGAAAAAAGACTGACAACACGATTTGACAAACATAAAAGAGATGCACCATGTCTCCAAAACGTCCTACATGCATGGTTCCTTTAATAAACTTGTTTCTAATCCTGTCCATCCTCGTTACTCCTAATCTCAGCATCTTCAGCTCTGCTACCTCCAGCTCCACCTCAGTCTTTTAGTCAATGCCACTGTCTCTAAACCATACAACATAACAATTCTCACCACAGTCCTATAAACTTTCTCATTCACTCTTGCAGATACCCTTCTATCTCAAATTACCCCTGTCCATCTTCTCTACCCACTCCACCCTGCCTGCGTTCTTTTCTTAACTTCTCTAACACATTTTCCATTATTTTACACTGTTAACCCCAGGTACCGTAACTGATCAACCTTCAACATCTCCTCTTCCTGCAACTGCACCCCTTAACTGCCCTCCCTCTCATTCACACATGTACTCCTACTGACTTTCATTCCCCTTTTCTACAGCGCATACCTTCACCCCTTTTCAACCTGCTCCCTTCTCTCACCACAAATCACAATATCATCCGCGAATGTTATAGTCCATGGAGACTCCTGTCTGACCTCATCCGTCAACCTGTCTATCACCACTGCAAACAGGAAAGGGCTCAAAACCGATTCTTGATGCAATCCAACCTCCACCTTGAACCAGTCTGTCATTACCACTGCACACTTCACTTTCCACATAAATAATAATAATAATAATAGCAAAAAGGTTTATTCACAATGCTTCATCAGATATGTGCAAATGGAAAGTAGTGAAATGAAAATGTGGCAGCAGTGAAAGTAATATATAATAAACAGAAAATGTGATTTACAATCCTAATTCCAAAAAAAGTTAAACTTCATTACTTAACTTCATTACTTTCCTAAGTAAAATCTTAAATACTCAAATACTTTTTGCAATCTCCTCTTTATTTATGTGCAAAAAACCTTTTTGCACATAATAGTGTAAGAAGTGACGTTTTAAGTCATCGAGGATGTACTGCAGCATTAAGTAAGAGCCGGAGAAAATATCACAAGGTCTGCATGGAGAGAGAGAGAGAGAGATTAATAAAAAAAATAAAGCATAGTAAGTGAAAGTTTAAAGGGAAAACTTTTACTTTACCCAACACTGATTATCACCAATAATATTTTCAGCAGTCTCGACTGTCTTTTATAGTCTCTTAATGATTTGTCTAATGTCTAATGTCCATTAACATATATTAACAGATGATAGATCATAGAAATGACATCACTCCAGCCACAGTGCTGTTTGGGATGGTGATGGTGGGAGTGCAACTCTCTTTTGAGTTTGGTTCCTTTCAAGGTTTCTTCCTCATGCCATTTTAGGGAGTTTTTCACAGTCACCATTGGCTTGCTAATTAGGGATATCGTCTGATTTCCTGCATCTAACGCTAAGGCTCACCCACGGGAGCACCATTCCTCTCCGCTTTATGTGTCAAACAGGTTTGCTCTCCTTAGTGAAGCACCCGCTAAAAACCTTGAAAAAGCTCTGGTTTTAGGAGACTCTATTCTGAGGCACGTGAAATTAGCTAGACTTTTAGGGGCACCAGCAGCACAGGTTATGTGTATACCAGGAGCCAGGGTGCCGGATATAGCAGGTCAGCTTAGATTCTTAGGAAAGCACATGTTCTCTAAGATTTAAGTTTTTCACACAGGAGCTAATGATATACGCTTTCGACAGTCAGAGGTTATTAAGAGTAATATTATAGAGGTGTGTAAATTAGCGAAGGCAATGTCCGATGCAGTATTATGCTCAGGCCCCATCCCAATGCGACGTGGCGATGTAGCCTACAGCAGGTTATGGTCGCTGAACTACTGGATGTCCGAGTGGTGCTCCAAAAACAATGCGGGTTTCATAAATAATTGAAGCAATTTTGAGGGCAAGGCTGGCCTGTTAGGGCGGGTCGGTATCCATCCCACTCGGGAAGTTGCTGCTCTCATTTCTTGTAGTATAGGTCATAGTCTCAGAACAGCACTAGTTAACAAGTGACTGTCCAGAGCCAAGGCCAGGGAGCAGACAGACAGGCTAAACCAACCGTCTGCTAGGTGCACAGAGTCATCATTCAGGATACACGATATTGAGACTGTGTCTGTACCCCGAGCGAAACCAAAATCTAGAAATTCTCAGAAAGTCTGTTTAAGTGACCTGATTAACATTAAATTAAATAGGACTGAACGCACAACCAGCACCACTGATCTAAAGATAGGATTGTTGAATATTAGATCTCACATCAAAAGCGCTTACTATAAACAAAATTATTACCGACCAGGAATTTAAAATAATGTGTTTGACAGAAACTTGGATTAAACCGAATGAATATGTAGCATTAAATGAAGCAAGTCCTCCTGGGTATAGTTACATACACCAACCCTGTCTAAATGGCAGAGGAGGTGGAGTCGCAGCTATTTATATTAATAATCTAAGCATCACACAAAAGACTAAACACAAATGTAAAACATTTGAAGTTCTTTACACCAACATAAAATATTCAGTGTCTAAAAGCAGATCCAGTCAGTCAATTCCACTAATTATTATTTATAGACCCCCAGGGCCCAACTCTGATTTTCTCATAGAATTTGCAGATTTCATTACAAATTTAGCTACTTCTTTAGACAAAGAATTAATTGTTGGTGACTTTAATATTCATTTTAAGAATCAGGAAGACTCCTGAAGAGGAGCAGTTGTGTCCATTCTAGATTGTTGGTATTAATCAGAATGTTATAGGACCCACTCATAATGGTGGACACACTCTTGATTTGTTAACATTTGGATTCAAAATAAAAAAATAGTCACAAATCCACAGTCTGAAGCTATTTCAGACCATTATCTTATCTCTTTTAAAATCTGCCTCAGTCATTGCATTACTACCTCACCACGTTACCGTGTTAAGCGTACTTTCACGTCAGTTACAGCAGCGCGTTTTATCAATAATCTTCCAGAAATTACAATATTAGATAGATTTCCATCTGACCCCGCAGAGCTCGACTGGGCCACTGAATACCTAGAATCAACGTTACGTTATACTCTAGATCAGAGGTTTCCAATCTTTTCCAGAAAGGGCCAGTGTGGGTGCAGGTTTTTATTCCAACCAAGCAAGTCCACACCAAATTCTACCTGTTCAAATCTAATGATCTTCATTCTCAATGACTATCAGGCGTGACCATTGATTGGTTAGAATGAAAACCTGCACCCACACTGGCCCTTCCTGGAAAAGATTAAAGACCCCTGCTCTAGATGATGTAGTTAAGACCAAAATGGTCATGGAAAAAATTAAGCACAGTGGTATAATGATCATACACACACCTTAAAACAGACCACTCAGAAATTTGAACGTAAATGGCATCAAACAAAATTAACAGTATTTAAAATAGCATGAAATGAGAGCCTCCTAAATTATAGAAAATCTCTTAGTGCTGCGAGATCAGCATATTTCTCCACCCTCATAGAAAATAACAAACATAATCCTAGATTTTTGTTCAGCACGGTAGCAAAATTAATAGGAAATAAAAGCACTGCACTAACATGGACACCATCAATAGGTAGTAATAATTTCATGAACTTTTTTGATGAAGTTGAAAACATCAGGCAAGAAATCCAGACGGTTAATATAAATCCAAATTATTTTACAAGTAACCCTGTAGACAGCAGTGTAATTATAACAGACAATCAATTACAAAGCTTCACTCCTATTCATGAGAATGACTTAATTTAGTTAATTTCCTCATCAAAATCATCAACCTGCATTCTCGATCCCTTGCCTACAAGTTTCTTGAAACAGATAATTCCAGAGGTAATTGAACCTGTTTTAAAAATAATAAACTCTTCCATTAGCACTGGTTATGTACCTCGATCCTTCAAACTGGCAGTTTTTAAACCCCTAATTAAGAAAGCTGACCTTGACCCTTGTCAGCTGTCCAACTACAAGCCAATATCAAATCTACCCTTTATATACAAAATTTTAGAAAAGGTTGTAGCACAGCAGTTATGCTCACATCTACTTATGAATAACATTTTTTAAATGTATCAGTCAGGATTTAGGCCTCATCATAGCACAGAGACAGCGCTAGTTAAGGTGGTAAATGACCTTCTATTGGCCTCTGATCAGGGTTTTGGTCTCTTTACTTGTTTTGCTCGACCTTAGTGCAGCTTTTGACACCATGGATAACACTATACTGCTTGCTAGACTTGAGAACGTTGTAGGAATAAAGGGAACAGCTCTCTCTTGGCTTAGGTCTTATTTGACTGATTGCTATCAGTTTGTTGATGTAAATGGTAAGTTCTCCACACTCTCTGAGGTAAAGTTTGGTGTTCCTCAAGGATCTGTCTTAGGCCCACTGCTTTTCTCTTTATATCTGCTGCCTCTGGGTGAAATTATACATAAACATGGTATTCGCTTCGATTGCTATGCTGATGATACACAGTTGTATATTTCACCAAAGCCAGATGAGAGAGATCAGCTTAAGGATGTTGAGGAGTGTGTAAAGGACATTAGACAGTGGATGCTTGATAACTTTCTTCTGCTTAACTCAGATAAGACGGAAGTACTTTTACTAGGACCACATGCAGCTATAAGTAAACTTTCCGATTACGTAGCATCTCTGGATGGTGTTTCTGTTTTAGCGTGTACGGCTGTCAAAGACCTTGGTGTTATTATTGACCATAGTCTTTCCTTTGAAGCTCTTGTGAATAATATTACCAGGATCGCCTTCTTTCACCTTAGAAATATTGCTAAAATTAGAAATATGATGTCGTTACAGGATACAGAAAAATTTGTTCATGCTTTTGTTACTTATAGATTAGACTACTGTAACGATTTACTGTCTGGGTGTTCGAGTAAGTGCATAAATAAGCTTCAGTTAGTTCAGAATGCAGCAGCAACGAGATCTAGGAAATATGACCACATCACTCCTGTTTTAATCAGTCTACACTGCTCCCAATCAAATCTCACATTGATTATAAAATACTACTACTGACGTATAAAGCACAAAACAGTCTCGCACCGCAGTATCTGAGTGAACTTCTGTACCAGTATGATCTTCCACGCCTACTTAGATCAAAAATTGCAGGCTATCTGTTGGTTCCTCAAATAATGAAAACTACAGCAGGGGGCAGATCTTTATCTTATAAAGCCCCACAGTTATGGAACAACCTTCCAATCAGTGTTTGGGACTCAGACACAGTCTCAGTGTTTAAGTCGAGGTTGAAAACACATTTATTTAGGCAAGCCTTTTATCAGTATATTTTTTCTTTGGTAAAGGTGCAGATCTGAAGGGAGCATGGATAAAGAGTGTTTGGTGAACTAGGATATTTGTATGCTGTCGTCCCCTCACTCTCACACGTTCACTCAGGTTTGTTGACGGTGGTGTGGTGGGTCGTCTCTTATCCCAGAGATCCCTCATGTGGGTGTTACCTTCTGGTTCTCCTTCATTCGCCATGGCTTGCTCATCAGGGATAAATGCACACCATTAACCTTGACTGTTGATTTCTGAAAGCTGCTTTGAGACAATGTCTGTTGTGAAAAGCGCTATACAAATAAACTTGACTTTACTTGACTTGACTTCTCCCGTTTAGTTATGCTGCCATAGCGAGTCTAGCCGGAGTCCAAACTGCACAG
The DNA here is from genome assembly GCF_946808225.1 of Silurus aristotelis. Lineage (NCBI taxonomy): Eukaryota > Metazoa > Chordata > Actinopteri > Siluriformes > Siluridae > Silurus > Silurus aristotelis. The sequence goes on from NC_139584.1 coordinate 18,256,838, forward strand.
TTATATTAACTTTAATTCAACAATAAAAACACTAAATAATCCTTCTCTTCCTGTCACCCCTTTTCTCTCTCTCTCTCGCTCTCTCTCTCTCTCTCTCTCTCTCTTTCTCTTTGTCGAGCTAAACATGCTCCTGAGGCTCCAGTGACCACTGTTCCTGCCCCTCTCCCCTCTGTGGATCTTCCCACTTCGTCCAGGCCTGCCTCTGGATAGTGTTCTCTTCGACTGGAGGCCACTCTGTGCAGCTTGGGAAGGTTTCTCATCAACGCCTTGGGTGGTTCCATGAAATGCCGGAGTAATAACGGGCACTTTTGAGGATGGATTGGACTGTAGTTAATGTCAACAGTCTGCTACATTGACTCAGGACTACTTTTTGCTTCTGAACATCACTGCACCCCGCAACATCATATATCTGCTATACATGGACATTCGGTGCAACCCAGATCAGGATGGGTTCCCTCTTGAGTCTGGTTCCTCTCAAGGTTTCTTCCTTATGCCATCTCGGGGAGTTTTTCCTTGCCACAGTCGCCACCAGCTTGCTCATCAGGGACAAACTTACTTATAAAGAACATATTCACTTTTAATCACCACATTATCTGTGTAAAGCTGCTTTGAGACAATGTTCATTGTTAAAAGCGCTATACAAATAAAAATGAATTAAATTGAATTAAAAAGTATAGTAGAAGTTCCTTGGGTATTAAATATAAACTTAGTTGCACTGTTAAGAATTATGGTAAAACACACAATTTTATGACACTTTAGTGTATCAAAAAAAAGCATACATACAGTGCCTTGCGAAAGTATTCGGCCCCCTTGAACATCTTTTGCCACATTTCAGGCTTCAAACATAAAGATATAAAACTGTAATTGTTTGTGAAGAATCAACAACACGTGGGACACAATCATGAAGTGGAACGAAATTTATTGGATATTTCAAACTCTTTTAACAAATAAAAAACTGAAAAATTGGGCGTGCAAAATTATTCAGCCCCTTTACTTTCAGTGCAGCAAACTCTCTCCAGAAGTTCAGTGAGGATCTCTGAATGATCCAATGTTGACCTAAATGACTAATGATGATAAATAGAATCCACCTGTGTGTAATCAAGTCTCCGTATAAATGCACCTGCACTGTGATAGTCTCAGAGGTCTATTTAAAGCACAGAGAGCATCATGAAGAACAAGGAACACACCAGGCAGGTCTGAGATACTGTTGTGGAGAAGTTTAAAGCCGGATTTGGATACAAAAAGATTTCCCAAGCTTTAAACAGCCCAAGGAGCACTGTGCAAGCGATAATATTGAAATGGAAGGAGTATCAGACCACTGCAAATCTACCAAGACCTGGCCGTCCCTCTAAACTTTCAGCTCATACAAGGAGAAGACTGATCAGAGATGCAGCCAAGAGGCCCATGATCACTCTGGATGAACTGCAGAGATCTACAGCTGAGGTGGGAGACTCTGTCCATAGGACAACAATCAGTCGTATACTGCACAAATCTGGCCTTTATGGAAGAGTGGCAAGAAGAAAGCCATTACTTAAAGATATCCATAAAAAGTGTCGTTTAAAGTTTGCCACAAGCCACCTGGGAGACACACCAAACATGTGGAAGAAGGTGCTCTGGTCAGATGAAACCAAAATCGAACTTTTTTGCAACAATGCAAAAACGTTATGTTTGGTGTAAAAGCAACAAAGCTCATCACCCTGAACACACCATCCCCACTGTCAAACATGGTGGTGGCAGCATCATGGTTTGGGCCTGCTTTTCTTCACCAGGGACAGGAAAGATGGTTAAAATTGATGGGAAGATGGATAGAGCCAAATACAGGACCATTCTGGAAGAAAACCTGATGGAGTCTGCAAAAGACCTGAGACTGGGACGGAGATTTGTCTTCCAACAAGACAATGATCAAAAACATAAAGCAAAATCTACAATGGAATGGTTCACAAATAAACATATCCAGGTGTTAGAATGGCCAAGTCAAAGTCCAGACCTGAATCCAATCGAGAATCTGTGGAAAGAACTGAAAACTGCTGTTCACAAATGCTCTCCATCCAACCTCACTGAGCTCGAGCTGTTTTGCAAGGAGGAATGGGCAAAGATTTTAGTCTCTCGATGTGCAAAACTGATAGAGACATACCCCAAGCGACTTACAGCTGTAATCGCAGCAAAAGGTGGCGCTACAAAGTATTAAGGGGGCTGTTATTGTTATTGATTCTTTACAAAAAATTACAGTTTTATATCTTTATGTTTGAAGCCTGAAATGTGGCAAAAGGTCGCAAAGTTCAAGGGGGCAGAATACTTTCGCAAGGCACTGTATTTTGCTCCTACTTAAAATATGCTTTATGTTTACTTTGTGCAGTACAATAATTCAGCTGTTTAGTGCGTTTAGAGTATCCATAAACATACTGTGTGTATATATATATATATATATATATATATATATATAACTTTTATAAACTCTTTTTCAGAGAAAAATATAATCAAGATTAGACATCTGTGATATTTGTAAATATTTATTATTGTGTGTATACATTATATTTTATATATATATATATATATATATATATATATATATATATATATATATATACACACACACACACACACATACATACAGTGGTACCTCGACATACGAGTGCCCTAACACAATTTTTTTGAGATACGAGCGGTCACTCTGTCGATTTTTTTGCTTTGATACGTAAGCAAAAATTTGAGATACAAGCTCAAGAGTGTAGTGTAGCACCAGGGTTCCGGAGGAACTTTGTCTCGTCAGTGTTGCTGATTCATCTAAACACGCACACAAACAAAAGGCACGTGACTGTGACGAATCTCGCGATGAATCAGCAAAACCGGCCTCAGTCAGTGTGCTTGTTTGTCTCGCTGTCGAAGCATCTTTGATAAGTTGTGCTCGCGTTTTGTGCACTGTTAAGAATTATGGTAAAACACACAATTTTATGACACTTTAGTGTATCAAAAAAAAGCATACATACAGTGCCTTGCGAAAGTATTCGGCCCCCTTGAACATCTTTTGCCACATTTCAGGCTTCAAACATAAAGATATAAAACTGTAATTGTTTGTGAAGAATCAACAACACGTGGGACACAATCATGAAGTGGAACGAAATTTATTGGATATTTCAAACTCTTTTAACAAATAAAAAACTGAAAAATTGGGCGTGCAAAATTATTCAGCCCCTTTACTTTCAGTGCAGCAAACTCTCTCCAGAAGTTCAGTGAGGATCTCTGAATGATCCAATGTTGACCTAAATGACTAATGATGATAAATAGAATCCACCTGTGTGTAATCAAGTCTCCGTATAAATGCACCTGCACTGTGATAGTCTCAGAGGTCTATTTAAAGCACAGAGAGCATCATGAAGAACAAGGAACACACCAGGCAGGTCTGAGATACTGTTGTGGAGAAGTTTAAAGCCGGATTTGGATACAAAAAGATTTCCCAAGCTTTAAACAGCCCAAGGAGCACTGTGCAAGCGATAATATTGAAATGGAAGGAGTATCAGACCACTGCAAATCTACCAAGACCTGGCCGTCCCTCTAAACTTTCAGCTCATACAAGGAGAAGACTGATCAGAGATGCAGCCAAGAGGCCCATGATCACTCTGGATGAACTGCAGAGATCTACAGCTGAGGTGGGAGACTCTGTCCATAGGACAACAATCAGTCGTATACTGCACAAATCTGGCCTTTATGGAAGAGTGGCAAGAAGAAAGCCATTACTTAAAGATATCCATAAAAAGTGTCGTTTAAAGTTTGCCACAAGCCACCTGGGAGACACACCAAACATGTGGAAGAAGGTGCTCTGGTCAGATGAAACCAAAATCGAACTTTTTTGCAACAATGCAAAAACGTTATGTTTGGTGTAAAAGCAACAAAGCTCATCACCCTGAACACACCATCCCCACTGTCAAACATGGTGGTGGCAGCATCATGGTTTGGGCCTGCTTTTCTTCACCAGGGACAGGAAAGATGGTTAAAATTGATGGGAAGATGGATAGAGCCAAATACAGGACCATTCTGGAAGAAAACCTGATGGAGTCTGCAAAAGACCTGAGACTGGGACGGAGATTTGTCTTCCAACAAGACAATGATCAAAAACATAAAGCAAAATCTACAATGGAATGGTTCACAAATAAACATATCCAGGTGTTAGAATGGCCAAGTCAAAGTCCAGACCTGAATCCAATCGAGAATCTGTGGAAAGAACTGAAAACTGCTGTTCACAAATGCTCTCCATCCAACCTCACTGAGCTCGAGCTGTTTTGCAAGGAGGAATGGGCAAAGATTTTAGTCTCTCGATGTGCAAAACTGATAGAGACATACCCCAAGCGACTTACAGCTGTAATCGCAGCAAAAGGTGGCGCTACAAAGTATTAAGGGGGCTGTTATTGTTATTGATTCTTCACAAAAAATTACAGTTTTATATCTTTATGTTTGAAGCCTGAAATGTGGCAAAAGGTCGCAAAGTTCAAGGGGGCAGAATACTTTCGCAAGGCACTGTATTTTGCTCCTACTTAAAATATGCTTTATGTTTACTTTGTGCAGTACAATAATTCAGCTGTTTAGTGCGTTTAGAGTATCCATAAACATACTGTGTGTATATATATATATATATATATATATAACTTTTATAAACTCTTTTTCAGAGAAAAATATAATCAAGATTAGACATCTGTGATATTTGTAAATATTTATTATTGTGTGTATACATTATATTTTATATATATATATATATATATATATACACACACACACACACACACACACACACATACATACAGTGGTACCTCGACATACGAGTGCCCTAACACAATTTTTTTGAGATACGAGCGGTCACTCTGTCGATTTTTTTGCTTTGATACGTAAGCAAAAATTTGAGATACAAGCTCAAGAGTGTAGTGTAGCACCAGGGTTCCGGAGGAACTTTGTCTCGTCAGTGTTGCTGATTCATCTAAACACGCACACAAACAAAAGGCACGTGACTGTGACGAATCTCGCGATGAATCAGCAAAACCGGCCTCAGTCAGTGTGCTTGTTTGTCTCGCTGTCGAAGCATCTTTGATAAGTTGTGCTCGCGTTTTGTGCTTTTTGTACATTTACAGTACTTCATCACATTTCTTTTTATAACCATGGGTCCGAAGAAAGTGAGTGGAAAGGTCAGTGCTCAGAAGAAGATGATGTTATATTCCCTCCCGGGTATAGTTTTTAGGTTTACTGGTCGGCGCTATATTTGTTTTTTTTGTCTTGTCTTGTGTTGTCTTATGTTCTCTATCTGCACTGTGCATCGAGTGCAACAGGTGTAGCTTTGTGTTGTGTTGTTTAGTGTAGCACCAGGGTTCCGGAGGAACTTTGTCTCGTTTTTACTGTGTACCACTGTGAATAGTAGAAATGACAATAAAAGCCTCTTGACTTGACTTGAAGTCTATTGAATTAAAGCGTGAAATCATAGGAATACATGAGCAAGGTGTGAGAGTGATTGACTTGGCGAGGCAGTATGAGCGTAGTACTTCAATGATATGTACTATGCTTAACCAGTTTATTACTTTACATTCTCCTCTTATTATTATGTTTTTATACAATATTCGTCATTTATAAATACATTTTACTTATTCAAAAACACGTAACAAACAACTGGGGTGGCATTTTGGGGGCTGGAACGGATTAATAACATTTCAATTAATTTCAATGGGGAAATTTGAGAAATACGAGCAATTTGACATACGAGCAAGGTTACGGAATGAATTAAACTCGTATGTCGAGGTACCACTGTGTGTGTATATATATAATATATATATATATATATATACAGTGAGGAAAATAAGTATTTGAACACCCTGCTATTTCGCAAGTTCTCCAACTTAGAAATCATGGAGGGATCTGAAATTGTCATCGTAGGTGCATGTCCACTGTGAGAGACATAATCTAAAAAAAATAAATCCAGAAATCACAATGTATGATTTTTAAATTATTTATTTGTATGAGACAGCTGCAAATAAGTATTTGAACACCTGTCTATCAGCTAGAATTCTGACCCTCAAAGACCTGTTAGTCTGCCTTTAAAATGTCCACCTCCACTACATTTATTATCCTAAATTAGATGCACCTGTTTGAGGTCGTTAGCTGCATAAAGACACCTGTCCACCCCATAGAATCAGTAAGAATCCAACTACTAACACGGCCAAAGAGCTGTCCAAAGACACTAGAGACAAAATTGTACACCTCCACAAGGCTGGAAAGGGCTACGGGGAAATTGCCAAGCAGCTTGGTGAAAAAAGGTCCACTGTTGGAGCAATCATTGGAAAATGGAAGAAGCTTTGTAGCTTTGTAATACTTTGTAGCGCCACCTTTTGCTGCGATTACAGCTGTAAGTCGCTTGGGGTATGTCTCTATCAGTTTTGCACATCGAGAGACTGAAATCTTTGCCCATTCCTCCTTGCAAAACAGTTCGAGCTCAGTGAGGTTGGATGGAGAGCATTTGTGAACAGCAGTTTTCAGTTCTTTCCACAGATTCTCGATTGGATTCAGGTCTGGACTTTGACTTGGCCATTCGAACACCTGGATATGTTTATTTGTGAACCATTCCATTGTAGATTTTGCTTTATGTTTTTGATCATTGTCTTGTTGGAAGACAAATCTCCGTCCCAGTCTCAGGTCTTTTGCAGACTCCATCAGGTTTTCTTCCAGAATGGTCCTGTATTTGGCTCCATCCATCTTCCCATCAATTTGAACCATCTTTCCTGTCCCTGGTGAAGAAAAGCAGGCCCAAACCATGATGCTGCCACCACCATGTTTGACAGTGGGGATGGTGTGTTCAGGGTGATGAGCTGTGTTGCTTTTACACCAAACATAACGTTTTTGCATTGTTGCAAAAAAGTTCGATTTTGGTTTCATCTGACCAGAGCACCTTCTTCCACATGTTTGGTGTGTCTCCCAGGTGGCTTGTGGCAAACTTTAAACGACACTTTTTATGGATATCTTTAAGTAATGGCTTTCTTCTTGCCACTCTTCCATAAAGGCCAGATTTGTGCAGTATACGACTGATTGTTGTCCTATGGACAGAGTCTCCCACCTCAGCTGTAGATCTCTGCAGTTCATCCAGAGTGATCATGGGCCTCTTGGCTGCGTCTCTGATCAGTCTTCTCCTTGTTTGAACTGAAAGTTTAGAGGGACGGCCAGGTCTTGGGAGATTTGCAGTGGTCTGATACTCATTCCATTTCAATATTATCGCTTGCACAGTGCTCCTTGGGATGTTTAAAGCTTGGGAAATCTTTTTGTATCCAAATCCGGCTTTAAACTTCTCCACAACAGTATCTCAGACCTCCCTGGTGTGTTCCTTGTTCTTCATGATGCTCTCTGTGCTTTAAATGGACCTCTGAGACTATCACAGTGCAGGTGCATTTATACGGAGACTTGATTACACACAGGTGGATTCTATTTATCATCATTAGTCATTTAGGTCAACATTGGATCATTCAGAGATCCTCACTAAACTCTTGGAGAGAGTTTGCTGCACTGAAAGTAAAGGGGCTGAATAATTTTGCACGCCCAATTTTTCCTCAGACAGCTCTTTCGATCTTACCATGGTGTTTACATTCACTTTAAAAGTCAGCAGCACAACAAACTAAATGTCCTATTGTCAAATAGGGCAAGCCTCCTTTAATAAAATTGAATAACAATTTTCAAAACATGTATCCAAGTGTAATAAACCTGTGTGTGATTTTAGCTATTTTAAGTGTCAAGTGTGAATAAATGTGGGGATGATCTAATTTATTCCTCACCAGATTTTATTTTATTTTTTTCTAAAAAAAAATATAATTTCGTTTAAATTGTTTATTTTTAGTTTAGTTTAGTTTGAATCTCTCAGTATTATTAAAATTTATATTAAATATTAAGTGTCCAAATTTTTTCACATGATTGTATATTGCAGTATGTCTATTATTTTATAGAAATTAAATATTCACGTAATGAAAACATGCTCCAGCCTGCTATTCTAAAATAATTAATACAAAGTGTATTAATTCACTCACACATAAATACATTATAAATATAAAATGTACAAATGTACCAACTTTTAAATTATAAATATATTAAGCAGTTACCTTCTAATAAGCACCTAACTTCTAATCCTAATGATATAACACTAACGAGTCAGTTTGCCAAAAATACACTTAAAAGGCAATATCGTTTCACCTTACATCTTTTAATATTTTGTAGTGTATTAATGGACAATTGTCAGGGATCCACCTGCCACATCCCCCTTTGGCGGTTCTCACGCTGCCTCTCTCTGCCGCGCTTAGCACTAGATGCCGACACCTGTCCCTCGTTACTGATCCCCTGTGCTAACCTCACTGGCTGTTGGACCTACTTGATGACTACAGTGAGCGACCTGTTTCCCGACTGCCAGCATTCCCCGCTGGTTCCCACTCCTACTTCCTGTCCTATGGATCATACCTGTTCCGTTGATCATATCCGTTCCGTGGATTAACCCCGTTTCGAGGATTGTACCTGTTCTGCTAAATTGCACTTCCCAATCGGATTATACCGGCTTTACGGACTAAACCCGCATTAAGGTTCGTATGCTCTCTAACTGGTGTTTGTGTGCTGTATAATTGAAATAAACATGATAGAGTTACTTCCGCTTCCGACTTGTGGTTGCCACCCTGACAGAAAGTCCAACCTAAACCCAAACAAAAAGAGGCTAAATGGCTATGATGGATTCTTTACCACAAATCAATCGCAGATTTCACCACGATGGATTTCACCTGGAATCCCGCTGCTGCTCCTTCTGGATCATGCTCACTGGCTTATGTATGCGCATTCCCGGCTCGCTTTTCCGGTGACACGGCCGAATGGAGCTGCTTCAAGTGGAGCGTCAGCAGACTTATGGAGGTATGATCATTCCAATTCCCCACTGAACGAACCAAGATTGTGTTCCTCATTTCGTTACTGTCTGGGAAAGCTCTCTCTTGGGCCAGCATGATGTGGAGCACTAATTGGTACAATCGTGGCTCTTATGCCAGTTTCACCGGGACGATGTACCGCCACTTGTGCGCAAAAAGGACGTCGTACCGCCGCCCGGCCTCGAACCGTATGTCGTACCGCCGCCTACTTCCAAACCGGACGTCATATGGTATGACGTTCAGTTTACGGGTATGAAGTCCGGTTTGCATCGTACCGCCGCCTGCCTGCAAAACGGACGTTGTACCGCCACCTGGCCGCGAAAGGATTGCCTTGCCGCCAAACCCCTCCGGTGTGCCGTCATACCTCCCAGTCCAAGCTTGTGGTCCCAGACTCCTCTGAAAGCGACGTCAAGGACCAAGATCCCTCCCAGCATACCATTGCGCTTCAAGAACACTCCAGAAGCGCCGTTATGTCTCAGAGAAACCCCAGAAGTGCCTTCGTGCCCCAAAGTCCCTCTGAGGGTGCCGACGCAATCCAAGACCTCTCTAGAAGTGAATAAGCTCTCCCAAGCCCTTCTGTATGCACCGTCGCGTTGCACGATCCCTCCGAAAGTGACGACGCAGTTTTAAGTTTTTCTCCAAGGGCACCGTTGTGCTTCAAGACTCCTCCGAAGCCAACGCCACGCTTCAAAGTCCCTCTGAAGGCGACATCGTGGGCGTCGCTCCATCCCAGATCTCTGTTGAGGGCTGAGGGCGTTGCTCCGTTTCAGATCTCCATAGCGGGCGTCACTCCATCCCAGATCTCCCAGCGTTACTCTGTTCCAGATCTCCGTAGTGAGCTTCGCTCTGTTCCAGACCTCCGCTAAGGGTGCCGCTTGGTACCCTCGGCGGAACACTGTAGCGGCGTGGCACCCTCGGCGGAACTCTGAAGCGGAGCGGCCCATTTGGAGGAACACTTGAGTGAAGAGACGCGCTCGGAGGAACACTGGAATTGAGCGGTGCACTCGAAGGAACACTGGAGCGGAGAGACGCGCTTGGAGGAACACTGGAGCGGAGCGGCGTGCTCGGCTGGACGCTGGAGCGGAGAGACGCGCTCGGCGGAACCAAAGGAGCAGAAGTGGAGATCCGCCATTGTCATCCCAAACATCCCCATAAAAAGCCTGATGAAATTGGCGTATGAGCCAAAATCGCCTTCTTTAGCGCTCAACAGCTTACTGGCTCGAGAGAGAGCATCTCCAGACAGGAGGGAAATGAAAAAGGCGATCTTGGCTTGCTCGGTGGGAAATTGGGATGACTGTGTCCCGATATAACCGCAGGTGCTTACCAGGAAGCCACTCCATTCGGCCGCATTGCTGGAGAAACGAGACAGAAAGGCTATGGGGTTTACGAAGGTGGGCGGCGCCGCCGCGCTTGCATGATCCCGAGCTGGCGAGCATGATTTGTGAGGAGCGGCCGTGAGCTTCCGGGCGAAAACCGAAGCAGAATTGGGCTGCCGATCTGTCGCGGTAGGGCGATTTTCTTCTGTTTGGGTTTGGGTCAGTTCTTCTGTCAGGGTTGTGATCGCGAATCGGAAGCGGGAGTAACTATCATATTTGAATGTTACGAGAAGCAACACCAAAATCACGAGAGTCACAAGAGTTACGAACCGTGAAGCGGGAAAACCCGGAGGACAGGTAAGATCTGCATGGCGGGTATAATTCACGGAACTGGGGTAATCCACGGGACGGAGATGATCTATGCATGGACCAGCAGGGAATGCTGGCAGTTGGGATCCCAGGAGATCACAAGCATGACCGACAGCCTGTGACTCTGGAATGGGCGTTTATAAAGGTGCATAGTTAACGAGTGACAGGTGTCTGTAGTTAAAGCCGGAAGCGGCAGAAATAGCAGCAGCATGACAGCTGCGGAGGGGGGCGTGGCAGGTGGAATCCTGACAGGGACCTTATATAGACAGGTGTGTGCCTTTCCAAATCATGTCCAATCAACCAAGGTGGACTACAGTCAAGTTGTAGAATCCCATGGATGGTCAGTAGAAACAGGATGTATACCTGAGCTCATTTTGAGTGTCATGGCAAATTCTGTGAATACTTATGTATGTCGGATTTTTTTTTGTACATTTGCAAAGATTTTAAGCAAACTTATTTCACATTGTCATTATGGGGTATTGTTTGTTGAATTTTGAGGAAAATTATTTATTTAATTAATTTTTGAACAAGGCTATAACACAACAAAATGTGTAAATTTTTAAAGTTCTGTGAATTAGGGCTTCTGCTTTTATTATTCTGCAATTAATATTTCACTGATTAATCAAGTAATTGGATTAAGTACTTTTTTCTTTATTAAAGAGCAATGTTAAATAAGAGAGAGAAAATAAGACCGGACAAGTCATTTGGTTTACTTCTTAGAAAAATCTACATGTTTATTAAAGAATATTGTTGAAAACCAAACCCATTTAGTGCATTTAATTGCCCTATTACATCAAAATACAAATACAGTGCATTGAAAAAGTCCCTCCGTAGTGTAAAGTCGAGTTAAACATGCTCCTGAGGTTCCAGTGACCACTGTTCCTGCCCCCTCCGCGGATCTTCCCACTTCGTCCAGGCCTGCCTCTGGATTGTGTCCTCTTTGATTGGAGGCCACTCTGTGCAGCTGGGGTCAGTTTCTCATCAACGCCTTGGATCAGGGGTCTCCAATCTTTTCCAGAAAGGGCCAGTGTGGGTGCATTCCAACCAAGCAAGTCCACACCAAATTCTACCTGTTCAAATCTAATGATCTACATTTTCAATGACTATCAGGTGTGACCATTGATTGGTTGTAATGAAAACCTGCACCCACACTGGCCCTTTCTGGAAAAGATTGGAGACCCCTGCCTTGGATGGTTCCATGAAATTCCGGAGTAAGAACGGGAGCTTTGGGGATGGATTTGGACTGTAGTAAATGTCAGCAGTCTGCTACACTGACTCAGGACTACAGTTTGCTTCTGATCACTATCACTGTACCCCTCAACATCATTTATATGCAATAAATGGACATTCGGTGCAACCCAGATGAGGATGGGTTTCCTCTTGAGTCTGGTTCCTCTCAAGGTTTCTTCCTTATGCCATCTCGGGGAGATTTTCCTTGTCACAGTCGACAACGGCTTGCTCATCAGGGACAAACTTACACATAAAGAACATCTTATTTATTTTTATCACCACATTATCTGTGTAAAGCTGCTTTGAGACAATGTTTATTGTTAAAAGTGCTATACAAATAAAAAGTAATTGAAATGAAGTAAAGTAAGCAATGGGAAACTACTTGTTTAATGAAATTCAATCTTCTCATTCATGTATCTATAAAATCTTGCACAGTGTAAAAAGCGGCTTAAAACTTTCAACCAACTAATCTGTGTATTTATTGCCATCTTAAGGGACTACCTCTTTTACACAATCACAGCGGAGGGACTTTTTTGAACGCGCTGTATATAACTAATAGGGGTGTAACAGTTTACAGTTGATCCCTGATCTGTACAGATCACAGATTTTTGACGATCGCAGAATAAAAAGTTTTTTCCTGCGGTTATTGCTTTTTAAGTAATTACACAGAGCAGTTATATGTTCATGTGAATGGGACATGTTAATCAGTCAACAACAGCGGCTAGTGGACGAGCAGAAGAACTTGAAAATCCTCCTGCATCATTCAAATCACATGTATGGGAGAATTTTCTTGCTGTAACTTTTCTTATTATAAATTGCAAGCAAACTCAGGGAGTTTTTCCTTGCCACAGTTGCCACTGGCTTGCTCATCAGGGACAAACTTACACTTATAAAGAACATCTTATTCATTTTTATCATCACATTATCAGTGTAAAGCTGCTTTGAGACAATGTTCATTGGTAAAAGCGCTATACAAATTGAATTGAATTGAATTAGATTAAATGTTTGGCTGAACTGAAAACTCAAAAACCATAATGTGATCCAACCATGAGTTTTATACAAAATATACAATCCTTGTTTTCTTTATATTTTAGTTTGAAATGATCCCAAACTTTAGAACCTTTCTGCTGTTTTCTTTGGCGATAATCTTCACCTCCCCCTCCCCCTGTTTTCTCTCTGTTCTTCCATTATATTTTATCTTGTAGCGTTTGCTGTGTTACCTGTCCAGAGTGCTCTAGAGTTTAGCAGGTGGTGAGTCAATAATAATAGTCCATGGGAAACACAGTGCTCCGTCTTTAGTTAAATGGACTAAACGAAGAATCGAGGCAAATTTATCTTTGTAATTAAATTACTCGAGGAATCGTTACATCCCTGCTTGTGAAAACTTTACGGATGCACTGTATTCGGTGGTGTTGAACCTGGTATAATAACCTTGTATCCAATGTAACACACACAGGCTGTGCTGGATAGTGACCGTGAACAATGCTTTGAAAGGTAAGCTGACAGGAATTATAAGTGTAAACATGAAACATATACTGTATATTTAAAGTTTCAAGCCATCTGTCAACCCATAGTCATTTTTTTTGTGTTACAAAATTATTCTCTTATTTTATTACAAAATTATTCTGCCACTCATTCTAGCTTTTGTATTGTTAATCCAACCTGTGAGTTATGTTAAGTGTAAGTAATGTTTTAAACAAAATTGTTGTTTATTTGTTAAAGCATAGGTTTACAATTTTTTAGAGTGTACACTTGCCTATGCTTACAATGAGTAAGTCATTGGTCACTGTAAACATTCCTTCCAAATGTAATTTTGACTTTTGTGATGGGAGACAAAAATATTTAACTGAAGCTGATCAGTGCTGGGCAAAGTTACTTTTAAAAGTAATGCATTACAATATTGAGTTACTCCCCAAAAAAGTAAAAAACTAATTACGTTACTTAGTTTCTTTTTATGGAAAGTAATGCGTTATATTACTTTTGCGTTACTTGTATCTCTTTCAGGCCTTACAGGTTTAACAGGTGTAATGTAGATAATTGCCATTAAGAAATAAGTTATATTAGAGCAAAAGACATGTCTTAAACATTTAAAATGTTTAATAACTTCTTAGAGAACAATAAGATGATCGACTGACTTTTGACCACAAGGCTGAACACTTTCCAGTTGCACTTCTGTACACTGCTTTTCAATCTGCCTTCGCCGTCAGGAATGTAACGTGCAATTCCGTAAATATGACCTCGTCCTCGTCTACATCAGTACCTGCTTCATCATCAGTTAGAAACATTCTGAACGCTTTTACAAAGTTCGCGCTATTATCAGTGACCGTGGCAGTTATCTCCCCCCCGGCCAACACATCTGTAGTGCTGTGCTTTGCATGCAGGTGTTTTTTTTTAATGGCATTTTTGCAGTTGACAAGAGCTTTTCACCAACACATTATCTACACTTAACGAATATTCCCTTCTCCTTTGCCTCGACTATTTCAAAATAATGAAAAATGCCCTCACCATGCTCGTCATGCTCCGAGATGGTGAACGTGTTTACCTCTCCGACTCTCTCTGCATGCACGCTGTTTGTGCCGCTAGTGCCACTAGCGTGGTTAGCTGCAGCCTCAAAATATTTCATTTACATTTACATTTGCGGCATTTAGCAGACGCCCTTATCCAGAGCGACGTATAAAAGTGCTTTAAGTCTCTAGTAATGAATAAATCTGCACTGGTACGCAAGATTAAAAACTTAATATAAATATAACCCTTGAATTCTACAAACTTGGAAAGTGCTAATTTAAGAATTTCAGGAAGAGGTAGGTCTTAAGTGGTCGCTTGAAGATAGTCAGGGACTCTGCTGTATGCCACCTCGGTGCCAGAACAGAGAAGAGCCTTGAAGTGTACTTACCTCTCATTCTGAGAGAAGGTGGTACCAGTCGAGCAGTGCTGGAGGATCTCAGACAGTGTGGTGCAGTGCGAGATGTGATGAGGTCACTGAGGTAAGATGGTGCTGGTCTATTTTTGGCCATGTAGGCAAGCATCAGTGTTTTGAATATGATACGTGCAGCTACTGGAAGCCAGTGAAGGGAGCGCAGCAGTGGGGTGGTGTGGGAGAACTTGGGCAGATTGAACACAAGTTGTGCAGCTGCATTTTGGATCATTTGCAGTGGAAGAATAGGGTTCAGGGGAAGACCTGCCAGCAGAGAGTTGCAGTAGTCAAGTCTTGAAATGACAAGAGACTGAACAAGTACCTGGGCAGCCTGTGTGGACAGAAATGGTCGAATCCTTCGGATGTTATAGAGAAGAAATTGACAAGAACGAGCAACATTAGCAACATGTGGAAAGAAGGACAGTTCATTGTCCATAGTTACCCTAAGGTTACAAGCAGTGGCTGAAGGGGAGAGCAGAGAGTCATGAAGTGTTATTTGGAGATCTTGACCTGGAGATGAATCACCTGGGATGACCAGCAGTTCTGTTTTGCGGTTGTTGAGTTTTAGTTGATGAGCACTCATCCATAAAGATTTGACAGAAATATCTTTATGGATATGTCTTTACAGACATATCCATAAAGATATGTCTGTCAAGCATGCTGAGATCCGAGCGGAAGCTTTGGTATCTGATGGAGGGAAAGAAAAGATTAGTTGAGTGTCATCTGCATAGCAGTGTAAAGAAAACCCATTTGAGGATATGACTTCACCAATGGAGTGGGTATAGAGGGAGAAAAGGAGGGGACCAAGTACCGAGCCTTGTGGGACACCAGTGGTGAGTCTGTACGGAGCAGATGTGGATCCTCTCCATGTTACCTGGTATGAGCGACCTTCCAGGTAGGAAGCAAACCATTCCCATGCTGTTCCGCAGATACCGAGGCTCATGAGGGCTGACAAAAGTGTCTTGTGGTCGACTGTTTTAAATGCTGCTGAAAGGTCCAGGAAGATAAGAACAGATGACAGCTTGGCTAACCGAGCAGCATGCAGTTTCTCAGAAACAGCCAAAAGGGCCGTCTCTGTGGAATGTGCCGCTTTGAATCCAGACTGGTTAGGATTATGGAGGTCGTTCTGTAAGAGATAGACAGACAGTTGGTTAAAAACAGTGCGTTCCAGAGATTTAGAAAGAAAGGAGAGAAGTGATACCGGTCTGTAGTTGTTAATGTCTGATGGATCTAGAGCAGGTTTCTTTAAGATGGGAATGACCCTTGCTTGCTTAAAGGTAGTTGGTACATAGGCGGATGTTAATGACCCATTGATGATTGTGGAGATGAAGGGCAGGAGATCTTGTGTGATGTTCTGAAGCATTGTTGAAGGGATTGGATCCAGAGGACAGGTGGTGGGATTGCAAGTTTGGATGACTTGCAGTATCTCATCTTCTGTTAAGGTTGAAAAGCTTGAAAGAGACGTAGTGGATTGTCAGCTGTGTTGTGTAGTCATGAGTGTAAAAGGTGTTTAGCTTGTCTGCCAGAGAAGCGTCCGCATTCACCATTCTAGAAGATGGTGTTCTATAGTCTGTGATTGTTCTTAGTCCCTGCCACAGGTTCCTAGAGCCACCATGTTGGAACTGTGACTCTAGTTTCCTCCCGTACTTTGCATCCTTCACCGCTCTGCGAACACTGTAAGACGCAGCCTTGTACTTATCCATGTCCCTGGTGGTGAGCCCCGTGTTGTAGGCAAAGGAGCAGGATCTCAGAGCGTCGCGGATGGTTTTATCCACCCACGACTTCTGGTTGGGAAACATTCTGATAGTGTATTTTTGCACCGTATCATCCGCTAGTTTCCCGATGAATCCCACAACCGCTTCCGTAAACATGTTGACGTCATCAGAGCTGCGACTGAACATGTCCCAGTCTGCATCATCCAAAGCGTCCTGCAGAGCGGCCAAAGATTGGTCAGTCCAGTCCAACCTCTCTCTAAACCGGAGCTTCCTGTTTCACCTTTGTTTGTAAACGGGCATGAGCATGTTCTTGAATGTTGTGTTACAGTGGTCCAGTGTCCTTTCGCCCCTGGTGGGGCAGGTGATGTGCTGATGAAAGTTTGGTAGTGCGCACTTGAGGTTGGCACTGTTGAAATCTCCTACCACAATGGACGTGGGAACTGTTGGCCATCCAATTGGCCTTGGAGGAGTAGAGACACTGGTTGGAGGGAGCTTTCCCTCTTTTCCCCTTCACGGTGGTGACGGATCACAAGAATCTCCAGTATCTCCGGGAAGCGAGAAGGCTAAATCCGACAAGCATGGTGGGCCCTCTTTTTCACTCACTTCTGGTACACAATCACCTACCGACCTGGTTCGAAAAACGGTTAAGCGAACAGGCCATGATCAATGTTATACACGAGGGACCCGGGTCTGGCCATTCTGGGAGAAGACAGACCATACTTCTCACCCGAGCTTGCTACAGGTGGCCAGGGATGGACCGGGAAATAGCGCGGTATGTCCAGGGGTGTGCCACCTGTGCCATATCCAAGGTTCCATGACACCTACCAGTGGGCAAGCTGGTTTCGTTACTGATACCTCACCGACCCTGGTCCCACCTGGGAATAGACTTTGTAACAGACTTACCGCGGTCGGAGGGCCAAACATGTGTCCTAGTGGTGGTCGACCGGTTTTCCAAGGCCTTTCTCCTTATTCCGCTACGGGGCCTGCCCTCGGCCCTGGAGTCGGCCGAAGCTTTTTTCCACCATGTGTTCAGGAACTTCGGTCTCCCGGAGGAGATTGTGTTCGATCGCGGCCCTCAGTTCATGTCTCGTGTCTGGAGAGCATTCTTCCGGCTCCTGGGGGTGTCCGTCAACCTATCTTCCGGTTACCATCCGGATCACATATAGGAATTTCATATCGGATCGGTAGAGGCCCGGGTTACCAACGACCGCCACAGGTATCGTTGGCCAACAGGGTACCGGTGGAAATTGGGCTACTGTTGGCTGAAGGAGGAGAAGGAGAGGAGAAAGACGATGGCACAGATCTACAGAGATGGCAGGGAAAGGAGAAGTGGAGGAAAGTGGAGGCTCGGGTTGGTTCTTTAAATGTTGGTACTATGACAGGTAAAGGGAGAGAGGTAGCTAATATGATGGAGAGGAGAAAGATAGATATGTTGTGTGTTCAGGAGACCAAGTGGAAAAGGAGAAAGGCCAGGAACATTGGAGGTGGGTTTAAACTGTTCTATCATGGTGTGGGTGGAAAGAGAAATGGTGTAGGGGTGATCTTGAAGGAAGAGTACAGTAAGAGTGTAGTGGAGGTGAAGAGAGTTTCTGATAGGGTGATGAACGTGAAGGTGGAGGTTGAAGGGATGATGATAAATGTCATCAGTGCCTATGCTCCACAAGTGGGCTGTGAGATGGAGGAGAAGGAAAGATTTTGGAGTGAATTAGATGAAGTGGTGGATGGTGTACCTAGGAATGAACGATTGGTGATTGGGGCAGATTTAAATGAGCATGTAGGTGAAGGGAACAGAGGTGATGAGGAGGTGATGGGTAGGTATGGTTTTAAGGAGATGAATGTGGAAGGGCAGATAGTGGTAGATTTTGGTAAAAGGATGAAAATGGCAGTGGTGAATTCATATGTTAAAAAGAAGGAGGATCATATAAGAGTGGAGGAAGGTGCACAGAGGTTGACTGTTATATGTAGGAGATGCAACCTAAAGGAGATTGGAGACTGTAAGGTGTTGGCAGGGGACAGTGTAGCTAGACAGCATCGGATGGTGGTCTGTAGGATGGTTTTGGAGGCGAAGAAAAAGAGGAGGCGAGTGAGGACTGAAAGAAGAATAAGATGGAGGAAACTGAAGGAGGAAGACTGTAGGGTGAGCTTCAGGGAAGAGGTCCGACCGGGGCTCGGTGGTGGTGAAGAGGTGCTGGATGATTGGGTAACTACTGCAGGAGTGATGAGGGAGGCAGTTAGAAAAGTACTTGGTGTGACATCTGGAAATAGAAAGGTAGACAAAGAGACATGGTGGTGGAATGAGGAAGTACAGGAGAGCATAAGGGGAAAGAAGTTGGCAAAACAGAAGTGGGATCGACAAAGTGATGAGAAAAGTAGGCAGGAGTACAAGCAGATGCGGCAGCAGGTAAAGAGGGATGTGGCAAAAGCCAAGGAAAAGGCATATGAGTAGCTGTATGAGAGGTTGGACGCTAAGGAAGAAGAAAAGGATTTGTACCGATTGGACAGGCAGAGGGACCGAGCTGGGAAGGATGTACTGCAAGTTAGAGCAATAAAGGATGGAGATGGAAATGTGTTGACTAGTGAGGAGAGTGTGTTGAGAAGGTGGAGGGAGTATTTTGAGCAGCTGATGAATAAGGAAAATCAGAGAGAAAGAAGGTTGGATGATGTGGAATGGGTGAAGCAGGATGTAGATAGGATTAGTAAGAGGGAAGTGAGAGCAGCGATTAAGAGGATGAAGAGTGGAAAGTCAGTTGGACCAGATGACATACCGCATGGAGATATTTAGGAGAGATGGCAGTGGAGTTTTTAACCAGATTGGTTAACAAGATTCTGGAAGGTGAGAGGATGCCTGAGGAATGGAGAAGGAGTGTGCTGGTACCGATCTTTAAGCATAAGGGAGATGTGGAGAAATGCAGTAACTACAGGGGAATTAAGTTGATTAGTCACACCATTAAGTTATGGGAAAGAGTAGATAGACTGAAGAGTAGATTCAGTAGCCAGGCTGAATGAAGTGTTGACCATCTGTGAGCAACAGTATGGTTTCATGCCGAGGAAGAGCACCACAGACGCAGTATTTGCTTTGAGAATGTTGATGGAGAAGTATAGAGAAGGATGGAAGGAATTGCATTGTGTATTTGTGGATTTAGAGAAAGCGTACAACAAAGTGCCAAGAGAGGAGTTGTGGTATTGTATGAGGAAGTCAGGTGTGTCAGAGAAGTATGTGAGGGTGGTGCAGGACATGTATGAGGACAGTGTGACGGCAGTAAAGTGTGCAGTAGGAACTACAGACTGGTTCAAGGTGTAGGTTGGACTGCATCAAGGATCGGCCCTGAGCCCTTTTCTGTTTGCAGTGGTGATGGACAGGTTGTCGGACGAGGTCAGACAGGAGTCTCCCTGGACTCCTGTCGGACGAGGTCAGACAGGAGTCTCCCTGGACTCCTGTCGGACGAGGTCAGACAGGAGTCTCCCTGTACTATGATGTTTGCGGATGATATTGTGATTTGTGGTGAGAGTAGTGAGCAGGTGGAGAAGAGTCTGGAGAGGTTAAGGTATGCGCTGGAGAGAAGGGGAATGAAATTCAGTAGGAGTAAGACAGAGTGTGTGAGTGAGAGGGAGGGCAGTGGAGGGGTGCAGTTGCAGGGAGAAGAGGTGGAGAAGGTGGAGGGGTTCAGGTACCTGGGGTCAACAGTGCAACGTAATTAGGAGTGTGTTAGGGAAGTGAAGAAAAGAGTGCAGGCAGGGTGGAGTGGGTGGAGAAGAGTGACAGGAGTGATTTGTGATAATAGGGTATCTGCAAGAATGAAAGGGAAAGTTTATAGGTCTGTGGTGAGACCTGCGATGTTGTATGGATTAGAGACAGTGGCATTGAGTAAAAGACAGGAGGTGGGCTGAAGGTAGCAGAGTTGAATATGTTATGGTTTTCGTTGGGAGTGACGAGGATGGACAGGATTAGAAATGAGTTTATTAGAGATACAGCGCATGTTGGACGTTTTAGTGACAAGGTGAGGGAGGCGAGATTGAGATGGTTTGGACATGTGCAGAGGAGGGACATGAGTTCTATTGGTAGGAGAATGCTGAGGATATAGCCACCAGGAAGGAGGAAAGAGGAAGGCCAAGGAGGAGGTTCATGGATGTGGTGAGGGAAGACATGCAGGTAGTTGGTGTGAAAGAGGAAGATGTAGAGGACAGGGTGGTATGGAGATGTATCATCTGCTGTGGCGGCCCCTAATGGGAGCAGCCAAAAGAAGAAGAAGAAGAAGAAGATTTGTGATTATTGAGATTGAGATTATTGTGAGAAAGAGTCACCGTCAGAAGTGCCAGGGAAATCTCAGGAAGATGAAGAAAAAGGGCAGTTGATGAAGTATGAGAGAAACATCAGAGATGTGTAAAGAAATAGATAGTAAAATTAAGTCAGCCAGAGAAACTTTAGAAGCACAGAGAAGGAGAGAGAGAGAGAGAGAGAGAGAGAGAGAGAGAGAGAGAGAGAGAGAGAGAGAGAGAGGAGAGACAAAGTTGAGGAAAAACAGATTTTAGGAGGACCTTTGGTTTTGGCAGGAAAGCAGTCAGATTCATATTTGTCCAAAGAAGAGGGAGGGAGATAAAGAACTAGCTGGCATTCAGAACCACAGTCAAAATCAGGGGGGCAGTATCCAATATTAATTAATAGTGCAAAAGGACAATATGTTCCATGGGCATCCCAGTATCTGGATGGGCTGATCAGTCAACTTCCTGATATCCATGAGGGGACTGAAAAGTTGAGCAGGGTTTTTGAAGAAGAAACCATGGGGAAGCTTTTGGCATTGGGTGATATGAAGGCTCTCCTGGCAAAGAAGTGGGTGCTTAAAAGATGCAGAGATTCTCAATGGCAGTAATATTAATTGTGCAACTTATGATCCCCTGCAGGATAGTATAGGCTTTGAACCCAGCATTCCAGCTATGAGGCAAACTCTAAGGACACTGTATCTCTCCAGAGTTGATCCTAAAAACATTAAAACAGAACAACTGGGGGAGAATGACAATCCAATCACATACTGTATGTGCAGAGACAGCTAAAGAGATGGAAGCAAGAAACAGAAAGAAGATCCAGAGGGAGACTCTGTGCTAACCATAATCCTCAGAGAATCCATCATGGACGCTATGTCAGCCCCTGTGACAATCAAGCTGCAAGATGTAGTCGGTTTGACTTCTAAGACTAACAAATAATTATGTGATCATGTGGCTCATGCAGTGGAATATGACAGAAATAATGAACTGTAATTAAAAAGCCAGGAAAAAGAGATACATAGGAAGCTGGTGCAGTTGCAGCTGGAAGAACTTTGTAACAAGAAAAACAAAAACGTTTAAGCTCCTGTCAGAGACAAAGAGGAGATAGAGCAGTCAGTGGTCATGGACCCTGGGAGTGCACACCAGTCAGTAGGGGCATCAGCGCCACTAGCCCTGTGTTACCAGCTGCACTGCCAGCAATCTCTCCAGCAAATCCACCACAGTCAGTACCAGTCATCAATGTGTATGCATCGTACACATGTTAGTAGACACTGGAGCAACTTACACGTGTGTAAATCCAAATTATGCAAAACATCTCCCCATGTCTGGTAAGTGTGTAGAGACAGTAGGATTCTCGTGACAAACTCAGTTAATTCCAATGACAGCTCCAGTGTGTCTCAAAGCTAAATATTGAACAGCTGTACTGCCCATTCTGGTAGCTGAACAAACTCCTATTTATTACAGAGAGATGCTTTTTGTAAATTACAGTTACAGAAAGGTGTTCCCCAAGCGCCACTACCTGAAGTTAGATTACCTAAGTCTGAATATCATTGTACCATGATCTATGATTCTACTTGCGTTCCAGAATTGGAAGAGGCATGGCAACAACAAACAAAACAAAGGACGGTACTAATAATGTATCAGTAAATAATCATTGAGAAACATGGGGCAGTTATGCAAGTAGACAATTGTAAAAAAAAGTCCTTAGATTTTTCAATCAAGTGATAAGATGTTAAAAGTTCTTACTACAGCATGTAAGTTGGCTAAGGGAAAAGAAGTCAACATCTATACTGAATTTGCTTATGCATATGGAGTGTGTCATTTGTTTGAGTTAGTATGGAAACAGCGTAGATTTAGGAAAAGTAATGATAATGACACCATTCCAACACGCTGAACAGATTGGTCAACTTATTTTTTTCATGATAACACCTAGCAGGTTAGCTATAATTAAGTGTCAAGCACATGAAGTAATTTTGTTATAGGGTTAGGGTTAGGTAAGATGCAATATTAGCACCTATGGTAATAATTGAACCATAGGTACAGCCAGATGATATTGTTAGCATTCAAGAACAAACAGGTCCATATGAAATGAGCATGTGGAAACAGAGAGGGGCTAAAAAGTATGCAAGTGGTATTTGCTGTTCACATGAAGGTATGATTGTTGCATGTACTTTTGCAGGTTCTGTCTGCATTCTGGAGAACAATGTCAGAAAAAAAGACTATTACTCCAATTGGTCACATACCAGTGCCTGAAGGTCCATTTAAACATCTAGATATGGATTATGTAGATATGATTAAATTTGTGCAAGGCAAGAGATATATGTTGGTAATCATTGATAGATTTAGCAGATGGGTGGAGGCAGTGCCATCTGCAGATCATGGAGCAGGAACAGACATTTGTAACAAGAGAAGTTATTTCTAGGTTTGGCATACCATCAGAAATAAGTTTAGATAATGGATCAGCTTTGTTCCAGAGAACAGTAAAAAAGCTGTGGCAGCAGCTTAGGATAAAACAGAGGCTAGGATGTGTGTACCAGTAGTGTGTGAAAGGCACTCTGAAAGCTAAACTAAACTAAACTAAATTTGTGCTAGTACTAAATTATACTGAGTTGATGCTTTGCTGCTTGCAAGGACTTGCAAGAACTCTTGTCTACCCTCAGGAGCCTCAGTTTGTGTCCTGCTTGGAAGGTTGCTCATACCAGTATAGTATCTTAAATATATAATATCTTTAATATGCAATATCTTTATTCTGTGTTCGACTTTGTTCTGTGTTGCTGGAGGCAGACCAGATGGTTCTCGTTAAGCCATCATGTATGAAAGGCCTAGTGTTAAGAACCATGACTGGGAAAATGAGACTGTCGTCCTTAAATCAGTATGAGCCGAAATATAGAATATGATTCAGGATGCATGTCCTTTTGGGAGATGACCTCTGACCAGTTCATTAGATAATTAAGATGAATGATCTGGGAAAGGGAGCTCCGATACATCTGGGATACATTAGTCTGGACAAAGACAGACTTCGCTTTGTGTTAAAGCATTATTGCAGAAATGAGGTCATATACATTAAGGGGCGGACCCAGAGATCGGGCAATATTTAACATGTGAGGAGCTATGATTCGTCGTTGTCGATTCATCGATACGGCGGCCCCGAGCTGATCCAGGAGGCTCGTGAAGATGCTGAATGTCTGTGTTAAATAAAAACTTTATTTACAAAGATATATCAGTGTCGGCGAGGATTCATTCCAAGAAACAGCTACACTCCATCAAGACAAGAAATATACAACACGAGGTAACAAGAAAGGGATCCACATCTGCCCATTGCAGACTATCCACTGATGTCCCACAAGGCACACCTATCTCCCTTGGTCCCCTCATTTCGGTGAAGTCATATCCTCACATGGGTTTTCTTTGCCACTGCTATGCTGATGACACTCAACCCATCTTTTCTTTTTCCTATATAGGCATATCTTTATAGATGAGTCTTCATCACCTAAAACTCAACCTCAGTGTGGCTGAGCTCAACCTGTTCCTAATAATTACTACTGTTGGGCCCAAAATACTACTTTACCTTTCCACTGGCAAGCTTATAACCAAATGGAAAGTGACAAGCAAAGATGAAATTACCACCAACGTCACAACTTTATTATACATAAATTTATATGAACAATTAAAGCTTAACATCAGTAATAAAAACATTTCCTCTTAAAACCCACAGCTTACAATAATATCTCAAGTCACCCAATTGCCTTACATGTAGGATTTAAGGTGCCAACTAAAATGAGGGGCACAATAACTTGACACTAAATAACACATCAAGGAGCTCTATTAGGGACCAATGACATGGCCACTGTCCAAAACACACAAATAATAATTAAAATATATACACACCAATCAACAACAACAAAATACAAAATAAATTTGTTTGTTATTAATTCGTTTTTTTTCTTGGGCAAAAATTGTTTAGCCCAACATTGGATAAGGTACAATTCAAGAAATACAAAACCCTCTTCAAATCACGATAAACCAAACCACCCACAAGGTACACAACAAAACAACAACCAAACAACTATCCAATAAATCAAAAAGAATAATTTCCTAAATGAGCAATTCCAATATATGCAAGACAGATATGCAACCCAATGTAAATCACAAAAGTAAGGAACAATTAAACAGAAAAAATAAGAAAACAAAAAACAAAACATGAACATACAAATCAAATATACACAAACATTAAACACGCATGCAAACTAAAACAAAATTCAAGTGCTTTGGTAGTTTGGGTAGGCGAAACACAGGCCCAGCTTGAAGAGCTTCCAAGGCAACAGCGAATAAATCGCTGAACAAAGAGTACAGAGATGAAGAGTCAAGAATACAGCAACGCACAAACAGTGGGACTGCGTCCCTAAACTTAAACAACTGAAAGTTAAGCCACAGCAAGGGAGCAGCTGGCAGGTTCTTTCAGGCACGCTACATGTGCACACCTGCTTGCATGGCTTGAATCATCCGACTAATCTAAAATTACACAAACAGTAAATCATTAAACCATTCTACACTAAGAATTTCTCCTATCTCATCTTGAGGGGTTTCAAAACCACTTTTTTGGAGATAAACCAGAGGAGTAAAGATACAAGAATGATTCTACCATTTCTGTACACACAGGCTGCCCATGTGCTTGTTCAGTCTCTTGTCATTTCGAGACTGGACTGCTGCAACTCTCTGCTGGCAGGGCTACCCCCGAACGGTATTAGTTTATTGCAAATGATCTGGAACGGAGCAGTGCAACTTGTGTTCAACCTGCCCAAGTTCTTCCACACCACCACACTTCTGCGCTCCCTCCAATGGCTTCCAGTAGCTGCACATATCAGATTCAAAACACTGATGCTTGCCTACAAAGCCAAAGGACCAGCACCCTCTTACCTCAATACACTGCACCACGCTGCCAGAGATCATCTAGCACTGCTCAACTCACCTTCTCTCAGGGTAAGAGGTAAGTTTACTTCAAGGTTGTTTTCTGTTCTGGCACCGAGGTGGAATAAACTGTACAAACACTTTCCAAGTAAAAAAAATAATAATTATAATAAACAACAGAGTTGTAGGCTGATTTATATTAAGTTGCAATCTAGTGTACCAGTGTAGATTTATTTATTGATGGAGACTCAAAGCACTTTTGTAGGTCACTCTGGACAAGGGCATCTGCTAAATGCCACAAATGTAAATGTGAATGTGACATAGGACAAACTACTAACCAAGAAGAGGAAGCAACAGAGAAAGGAGAGGTATCAGACTCCAGTTCAGGCTGCTCCTGAAAGGTATGAGAGTGACACGCCATCCAGCCGGCTAAGTTTTTCTCGGTGCACTGCATAGACAGAACATTGGTGTCGGGAAAGTCAAGGGGAGGTGAAGTGTGTCTAATGGTGAACAACCACTGGTGCGACAGCACGAGCATTGTTCCTCTTTTATGCTCCCGCACACCAAATCTGGAACTACTGACCATCAAATGTCGCCCTTCTATCTACCTCGGGAATTTAGCTCGGCCATAGTCAGTGCCATTTATATTCCAATTCAAGCAATCGACACAATCACGTCCATCGTTTGGTAAATTGGACCAACGCGCCATCTTCCTCATGCCTGTATACAAACAAAGGCTGAAACAGGAAGCACCAGTTCAGAGGGGGGTCGCATGCTGGACTGACCAATCAGTGCCCACTCTGCAGGATGCCTTAGATGACACAAACTGGGACATGTTTAGGTGCAACTTGATGTCGTGGGATTTATCGAAAAACTAGCTGATGATACGGTACAGAAAACCACCATCAGAATGTTTCCCAACTAGATGCCATTGGTGGATAAAACTATCGGCGAAGCTCTGAGATCCCACTCTGCTGCCTACAACGAGGGGCTCACCACCGGGGACATGGACGAGTACAAGGCTGCATCTAACAGTGTGCGGCAGAGTGGTGAAGGAAGCAAAGCGACACTACGGGAGGAAACTAGAGTCACAGTTTCAACATGGTGGCTCTAGGAGCCTGTGGCAGGGACTGAGAACCATCACAGTCTATAAACACCATCTTCCAGAATAGGGAATGTGGATGCTTCTCTGGCAGACGAGATAAACATCTTTTACGCTCGCTTCGAGGCTGCAGCTAACCACGCTAGTGGTGCTAGTGGCACAAACAGCATGCACGCTGAGAGAGCTAGAGAGGTAAACAAGCTCACCATCTCGGAGCATGATTTGAGGAGGGCATTCAGGAAAGTGAACACCAGGAAGTCAGCAGGACCAGATGGCATCATAGTTTGGGTAAATTAAAGCCTGTGCTGACCAACTAGCACTCCAACTTGGAGTTAAGCGTGGAGGGAATTATGGTGTTAAATTGTAGTTCACTGAGATATTCAACCTCTCCCTGAAACAGTCTGTGGTCCACTCCTGCTTCAAACAGTCCACCATTGTTCCTGTCCCAAAGAAACCCCAGCCCACTTGCCTCAATGACTACCGCCCTGTAGTCCTGACCTCAGCAGTGATAAAGTGCTTTGAAAGACTGGTCAGAGACCTTATTACAGCTTCATTACCGGACACTGAGAATGCCATCGCTCATCTTGTACACACAACGATGAGCCACCTGCAGAAAAGGGAATTATGTGAAAATGCAGTTTGTGGACTACAATTCATCGTTTAACACCATAATTCCCTCCACGCTTAACTCCAAGTTGGAGGTCCTGGGACTGTGTCAATGGATCTTTAGCTTCCTGAGCCAAATGGGTCAGCAAACACACCTCATCCACCCACACCCTCAGCACTGGAGCTCCTCTGGGTTGTGTTTTGAGTCCCCTGCTGTACTCACTGTACACACAAGACTGTGTGGCTACTTCCAACTCCACCACCATCATCAAGTTTGCTGACGACACTGCTGTGGTGGGCCTGTGGTGGGACCTGATTTTAGAAAAGGTTGTAGCACAGCAGTTATGCTCACATCCATTTATGAATAATATTGTTGAAATGTATCAGTCAGGATTTAGGCCTCATCATAGCACAAAGACGGCACTAGTTAAGGTGGTAAATAACCTGCTATTAGCCTCTGATCAGGGTTGTGTCTCTTTACTTGTTTTGCTCGACCTTAGTGCAGCTTTTGACACCATTGATCACACTATACTGCTTGCTAGACTTGAGAACGTTGTTGGAATAAAGGGAACAGCTCTCTCTTGGCTCAGGTCTTATTTGACTGATCGCTATCAATTTGTTGATGTAAATGGTGAGTTCTCTACACTCTCTGAGGTAAAGTTTGGTGTTCCGCAAGGATCTGTCTTAGGCCCACTGCTTTTTTCTTTATATATGCTGCCTCTGGGTGAAATTATACATAAACATGGTATTCGCTTTTAATTGCTATGCTGATGATATGCAGCTGTATATTTCAGCAAAGCCAGATGAGAGAGATCAGCTTAACAATGTTGAGAAGTGTGTAAAGGACATTAGACGCTTAATAACTTTCTTCTGCTCAACTCAGATATAACGGAAGTACATTTACTATGTTCTTCGGTTTATTGCAGGCAGCAGACACGTATATATACACACATTGGAGAAAAAAGCTTGTGGTATATTGGTGCAACTTTTACATGTATTACGGTATTTTGATAGCGTGCATGCGCTTTGTGTTGTCTCATTAGCAAACTCGGAAGTTCAAAAAGACAGTAAAGACTGCAACCGTTATACCTCCGTGTCTCTCTCTTTCTTTTCCCATTAAAACACTACAGTGGCGACGAAGATTTGGATTCCACTGTGAAGGAAAGTAAAAGTGCAAGTGAATTTGCATTACTAGAGTAACAGTTTTCCTGTTATTGAAGCAACTGAAAATCGGAAGTTTCAAGCCGTTAGCAGTGCATGATAGAGGAAGCTAATCAGTCGGCAGCTCACAAAAAAAAAAAAAAAAAAAAAGAGACCGAAAGACTGACATCTAGTGGCCGTCGTTAGTACTTCATGGAGAGATCGCAAGTACAACAAAACAGATATGGGAGAAAATAAACTGGAGTGAAAAATAAAATAAATAAATCGGAATTGCACGGGGGTGATAAACGGAAATTAATGTGACAGCAACATGGCAATGATTGGCATAGTTCCCGAATTTGAAAGTAAGAAAGAAGATTTTGAAACTTACTTAGAAAGATTTGAAAGATGGATTGCAGCAAATGAGATTGTAGCAGAAAAGAAAGCTGACGTGTTCCTAAGTGTCTTGGGTCCCACAGAGTATGGACTACTGAAGAATTTGAGTCAACCAAGGCAAGTGACTGAACTAACATTTAAAGACGGAAACGTTGTCGCTGCATTTTAAGCCAAAGCCAATATTAATCGCTGAATGCTTCAGATTTCACAGACGATACCAGAAAGAAGGTGAAACGTTGACAGACTATATTGTTGACCTGAAAAGACTCGCTAGCACGTGCGAGTTTGGCCAGTTCCACAATGATGCACTCAATGAGGGATCAGTTTGTCTGTGGTATGTCTATTGAAGCTTACCGCCAGCGTCTCTTATCTGAAAAGGATTTGACTTTCAAACAAATGTGAAATTGCTCTTGGCCTTGAACTGGCATACAAGAATACTAAGGAGCTGACAGTTCAGTTCAGAGCTTTATTTATCCCCATGGGGCAATTGATTTAAGCTGTCATCATGGTGCTTCACACACATACAAATGTTAATAAAAAAATTAATAAAATAAAATAAAATAATAATAATAATAAAATAAAATAATTTATCTAATTCAACTGGATTTGTTACATAACCGTATTGCTTCAGGCACAAAATGACAGAGCGTGCTGACCATTCCAGTTGCCAGTCATGGGGAAGACAGATGAACAAACCACAGAAAGGTTCTTCGCATTCATGTTTCTCTGCATCGAGCAGATTGGCACAGAGCTCTTCGGCCAGACGAAAATTTGCATGTCATCATTGTGGTAGAGAGGGTCTTTAGCCACATGAATGCCATTTCCGCATTGCATCATGTCATGCATGTGGTAAAACAGGGCATTTGAAAAAGGTCTGCAAAAGCAGTAAATGAGCAGGTAAAGCTTAGTTAGTGACAGCTACGACTGACGAATTAAGTGCTCCTGTTGATGCATTTGAACTTTTTACAGTTTACACTGCACAAGGACAGAAAGATGGGCTATTTCTGCAACTGGAATTTTTAGGGAAGATAGTAACCATGCAGATTAACACTGACGCATCTGTCTCTCTAATTCCAGAATCCGTATACAAACAGCTCCTGAATGACTGCCCCTTGCAGCCGGCTGCAATTCATCTCTCATCATATACAGGGGATACAATACCAGTTCTGGGACAAATTCAAGTTCCAGTCCAGTATAATGGAAATGAATGGAGACTGCCATTGATGGTAAAGGGTGACAAAACACCATTACTAGGACGAAATTGGCTGCAGAAGATCAAGCTTGACTGGGGTAAATTCTTCAGCCTAAAACAAGAGACAAGAACTGAGCTCTCTCTTAAAGCCATACTGGACAAGCATAAGGATCTTTTCAAAGACGGTTATAAAAAGATTAGAGAATTCCAGGCTAGAATCCGAGTTCAGCGTGATAGCAAACCAATATTCCATAATCCGCGAACTGTACTATATGCTCTGAGGGATGCTGTGGAGAAAGAGTTGCAGCGACTGCAAAGCAATGGAATCATCACTCAGGTGGAACGAAGTGATTAGGCAGCGCCTATAGTAGTGGTTCCCAAGAAGGATGGCTCTGTCAGAGTATGTGAGGATTACAAAGTGACTGTATACTCCCTGAAGAATATCCACTGCCAAATACTGAGGATCTATTTGCCACCCTAGCAGAAGGTAACGTGTTTAGCAAAGTATCTGACAATCAACACCCACAAGGGTCTTTTCCGTTATCACCGCCTGGCCTATGGTGTTTCGACAGCTCCAGCTGTTTTTCAGCACACAATGGACCAGATACTGCAAGACATAGACAATGTGGTCTGTTTTATGGATGACATCTTGGTGTCAGCATCTACTGAAGAAGCACATCTAACAGTACTGGATCAGGTGATGGCCAGGCTAGCGAAGCAAGGACTGAGGATGAAACTCGCAAAGTGTGCTTTCCTTCAAGACTCTGTAGAATACTTGGGGTACAGGATAGATGAGCAGGGTTTGCACCCTACATCTCAGACTTGCCTGTGACGCCTCTCCGTATGGCATTGGTGCGATCATTTCACATATCTTACCATCAGGAGAAGAGCAACCGATTGCTTTCGCATCACGGACCCTAACACCTACTGAGTGCAATTATGCTCAAATTGAAAAGGAAGCTTTGGGTATAATTTTTGGTGTAAAGAAATTCCATAAGTATCTATATGGAAGAAAGTTTGTGTTACTGGCAGATCACAAACCACTTTTAGCAATATTTGGACCAACATCCGCAGTTCCAACTCTAGCTGCATTACAAATGCAACGATGGGCATTCATTCTCTTGGCCTATGACTATGAGATACAGTACCATCGTTCCTGTGACCACGCAAATGCAGACGCATTATCCCGTCTTCCATGCAATTATGGTCCTTCAGAGGAGGAGAAGGAAGGAGTGTTTCTGATCTCTCATGTGGAGGAACTACCGGTCTCAGCAAAAGACATTGCAGAAGAGACCAGGCATGACTCTATCCTATCCAAGGTTTTGGATCACATTAACTGGATGGCCTAAGTTTTTACCCAATCCAAATCTCAGACCTTTTTATGAAAGGAAAGATCAGTTGTCTACAGACCAAGGATGTATTATTTGAGGATCACTGGTGGTCATACAAAAGAGGATTGCTTTCCGACTTACATGAGGGACATCCGGGAGTCACTCAAATGAAAGCTCTGGCAAGAAGCTTCCTTTGGTGGCTGGGTTTAGATCATGAGATTGAGACATTTGTGCTCAGTGTACACCTTGTGAAACTACACCAAATAGACCCCTGGCAGCCCCTCTTCACCCTTGGCCATGGGCCACAGCACCATGGGAGAGAATTCATGTTGATTATGTGGAGGTCAACAAGCAGCATTTCCTGGTGGTGATAGACGTCCATTCAAAATGGATTGAAGTCCTGCCCACAAAGCTGACAACCGCGGAAAAGACTGTAAACCTTCTCGGGAATCTGTTTGCATCGTATTGCCTGCCGAAAGTTCTGGTTTCCAACAATGGCCCTCAGTTTACAGCGCCTGAGTTTGAGCAATATCTTAAGGGGAATGGTATATGACATATACCATACCATCCAGCTTCAAATGGTGCAGCTGAGAGGGCTGTTCAAACCTTTAAGGAGGCATGGATGCGACTGCAGACTTGGTCAGCGTCTCCCAATCAGCAGCTAGCCCGTTTCCTGTTCACATAAAGGAATACACCACACACTGTCACGGAGTGCACTCCAGCAGAGTTGTTCCTGAAACGGCACTTGTCTTTCATCGATTAAGCCTAATGTGTCAGATGTTGTATCCAAGCACCAGATCCAACAGCAGAAAGCGCATGATAAGAAATCAAAGTCTCTCCAGACATTTAGTTTGGGGGAGAGGGTGTTGGTACGAGACTTCAGACATCCCAAGAAGCTTTGGATACCTGCCACTATTCTGCAGTGTACAGGACCTCTGACTTTGCACTGTGTGCAAATAGGCCATCGACAAGTTAAAGTGCACGTCGATCACATGCTACCATCAAGGTCTTCAGAACAGCAGCGTGAAGGGATTACTGAAGACATGTTTGATTGCTTGCCAGTTGGTGGAATGCAGAGAGCTGAAACATGCACAAAGGCAACGTAAAGCACCACAAAGACTTAATCTTTAGATTTGAGTTGAAGATAAGTACTGTTCAAGAAGACTTTCAGTCTAAGGAGGGAGGAGTGTGGTATATTGGTGCAACTGTTTGTAACACAGGTCAGAATTGAGCTGATGAGAAGAAAAACATATAATTTGCAATAATTATATTTTCACCTAAAACACTAACAAAAGTAATTTAATGTTTTGTAAAAGTTAAAATAGTTTAAATAAATAGTTAAAATAAATAATAAAAAAAAATGCTATTATTATGACTAGGGCTGTGCATGACATCACAGAGGTGAGACAAAGTAATCGCACGGAGAGCACGCGCTTCGCAGATCTGTGTGTTTTTCAAAGAGGATTAAAAAGCAAATATAACAATAATCCTTGTTTAATATGCATAAATAGTGCTGTATAATGTTATAACTCTTGCATAAAACTTATTTGGGTTATTTTAGTGTGATGATTGATGATATTGAAGTGGATGATAGTCCATTGTGGATCCAGTAGCACCCGATGTGATTGATTAATTGTGTTGAAACCCCCCGGATTCGGTGAGTTTTAAAATAATGTTTTGTTCTCTGAAATGGAGTGATTAAGTTTATTAATGTTTAAAAGTGTTTTTGTGAGTTTATATCCATTTATTGTTGGTATACAACAATTTGTCTGGTTGGAGTGTGTGATGTATTGTGGGTGTGTGCATTGCATTTCTGAAGAGCTTAAATGCTTTTCAATGGATTATCATTTGTGTAAATGATTGCTTATGTATTGAGTTAAAATAGTAAAATCGCACACATCATTCCAAGACTTTTTGGCATTTATTTAGATTCAAAGGACTATTTTTCTTACACACACATACATTTGTTTCATGGGCTGAGACCTATTCAATTATGGTACATTTTGACCAGTTTTGAATTATTTTCATGTATATATTTATTTTTCTTGATGTAATGTTTTGAGTATCTGAACATTAATTACATTTCTTTGTGGGTTAAAGAAATTAAACAACTTCATAGGAAACAAAGCTCCAAAATTAGGAATTATAAAGCAAGTTGAATTAAATTAAATACAAATTGATAACAAATATATATTGTAAGTATAATACAAATAGAAACAAAACATAATATAATTAGATCAAATAACTACAAAGGAGCTCAACATATTTAAAGTTTCTCTAAAAGGAATGAAGGGGAAAACTATTTTTCGCATTATACTGATTTATTGTTTCATTGCCATTTTATTTCATTGTTTTATGTTTCACATGTCAAGTCAAGTCAAGTCAAGTTTATTTGTATAGCGCTTTTCACAACAGACATTGTCTCAAAGCAGCTTTACAGAAATCAACAGTCAAGGTGAATGGTGTTCATTTATCCCTGATGAGCAAGCCTGTGCTTGTGGCAAGGAAAAACTCCCTTAGATGCTATGAGGAAGAAACCTTGTGAGGAACCAGACTCAAAAGGGGAACCCATCCTTATTTGGGTGACATCAAGAGTTTGATCATAAATCTTTCAACAATACAGAACACTGGAGAGTGTGAACTAACATGAGCACTGGAGTATAAGAATATAAGTAAATGTTCTTTCTACAGTCTTTGGTATAAAAGTAGGAGCTACTGAGCTCAACATTTGTGATCATCACAGATCCAGCATCAGCTTCTTCATGCCAGAGCCTTTAAACACTCTAGGAGGTCCAATGTCAAACTCCACACATGCAGTGGGATCCAATTGGCACTGGTACGTCTCTAGATGGTTCAGGATGTTTGCGAGTTTGGCATCTACTTCTTTAAAGTCCATAATCTTCATGAGGTGGGACGTGACTGGAGCTGGCCAAACCTCAGGAAGCCGTGGGATGGGGAGAGAAAGAGAAGCAGTGGAGAGGAATTAGCATAGCTGCTGTTCATGATATTAACAGCACAAGTTGATAATGTGCATGTGATCAGATGTTCTGGAGCACAAGGTTATGATGTGATGTGTGTTATGTGTAGGCTTTGCTAAAAAGATATGTTTTTAATCTACACTTAAACTAGGTGTGTCTGAGCCCCGAACACTGTCAGGAAGACTATTCCAGAGTTTAGGAGCTAAATGTGAAAATGCTCTACCACCTTTATTGGACTTTGCTATTCTAGGAACTACTAGAAGCCCAGAGTTTTGAGATCTCAGGGAGCGTGATGGATTGTAGCGTGTTAAAAGACTGGAGAGATACATGGGAGCCAAACCATTTAGTGCTTTATAAGTGAGTAGCAGAAGTTTGTAGTCTATTCGAAACTTAACCGGAAGCCAATGTAGGGACGATAAGATTGGGTTATGTTTGACCACATTTGGTTATGTGGTCATATTTTCTTGACCTAGTAAGAACTCTTGCTGCCGCATTCTGAACTAACTGAAGCTTGTTTATTAATAACGCAGGACATCCACCTAGTAACGCATTACAGTAGTCTATTCTGGAGGTCATAAACGCATGGACGAGCTTCTCTGCATCGGATATAGATAACATGTTTCTTAACTTAAAAATATTTCTAAGGTGAAAGAAGGCTGTTTTAACTTGGTTGATATGAAGGCTGTTGTAACTCGGTTGATATGATTTTTGAAGTTGCTGTCTAAAATAACTCCCAGGTCTTTTACTGTTGAACTAGTGGTTACAAAACATCCGTCTAAATGCAGGTTGAGATGCTGGTGCTTCTGTATACTAGTTTTTGGGCCGATGAGCAAAATCTCTGTCTTATCAGAATTTAAAAGTAGAAAGTTGGGTCATCCAATCTTTTATTTCTTTAACACACTCAGTTATGCGAGCTAATTGAGCTATATCGCCTGGTTTAGATGAGATATATATAGTTGGATCTCATCAGCATAACAATGGAAGCTAATTCCATGCCTTCTAATAATATTTCCTAAGGGAATCGTGTATATTGTGAAGAGCAGGGGTCCTAGAACTGAACCTTGTAGCACGCCATAGTTCACTATCATTAGCCTGGATAGCTCTCCATTTAAATGTACGAAATGGTAACGATTAGACAGGTAGGATTTAAACCAGCTTAATGCCTGTCCCTCAATGCCAATGTAATTCTGTAAGCGCTCTAGGAGAAGATCATGATCTATAGTGTCGAACGCAGCACTAAGATCTAGTAAAACTAACACCGAGATGAAGCCTTGGTCTGAAGCTAAAAACAGGTCATTAGTGATTTTAACTAGGGCAGTTTCTGTGCTATGATGGGGCCTAAAACCTGACTGAAACTCTTTAAAGATATTGTTCTCTTGCAAGTGGGAACATAACTGTGCAGCGACAATCTTTTCTTAAATCTTAGACATAAATGGCAGATTTGAAATTGGTCTGTAATTCGATAGCGTGTTTGGATCCAGTTCAGGTTTTTTAATGAGGGGATTAATAACTGCTAGCTTGAGGGGTTTAGGGACGTGACCTAAAGATAGAGGAGTTAATATTATTCAGAAGAGACTCACCAGCTGTATATAACACTTCCTTTAGTAGATTTGTTGGAATTGGATCTAACTGACATGTTGTTGATTTAGCTTTGATAATAACATCATACAGCTCTTTCTGTCCTATACATGTAAAACAGGGGAGTTGTGGAGTTGAAGGTAACACTGTCTCAGGAGATGGTCTCAAAGGTTGAACTGCCACAATTGTTTTTCTAATGTTATCTATTTTTTCAGTGAAAGAATTCATAAAGTCCTCACTACTAAACTGTGATGGAACACAATTTTCAGATCCCTGATTTGTAGTTAGTTTAACTACTGTAGAAAAAAGGAACCTGGGATTGTTTTTGTTATTTTTTATGAGTTTGCTCAGATGTTCAGCTCTAGCAGCTTTTAGCGCCTGTCTGTAGCTGAGCATACTGTTTTTATACGCAATTCAGTTTTCCTCCATTTTCTCTCCAGATTACGGGCTGTTCTCTTAAGGGCATGCGTATGACTATTATACCAAGGTGCAGGTGCTTGTTCTCGAACCTTTTTTAACCGGATGGGGGCAACGGTGTCTAATGTGCTAGTGAGGATAAGGTCTATGTTGTTAGCCATTTCATCAAGATTATTAGCAGTTATGGGTTTAGTGAGAAATTGAGATAAATCAGGCAGGTTATTTATGAATCTGTCCTTAAGATAAGAAGATAAGATAAGATAAGATAAACCTTTATTTGTCCCACAGTGGGGAAATTTCTATGTTACAGTCAAGTCAAGTCAAGTCAAGTTTATTTGTATAGCGCTTTTCACAACAGACATTGTCTCAAAGCAGCTTTACAGAAAACAACAGTGAAGGTGAATGGTGTGCGTTTGTCCCTGATGAGCAAGCCGTGGCGACAGTGGCAAGGAAAAACTCCCTTAGATGATATGAGGAAGAAACCTTGATGAGGAAGAAACCTTGAGAGGAACCAGACTCAAAGGGGAACCCATCCTCATATGGGTGACATCAAGAGTTTGGTCATAAATCTTTCAACAATACAGAACAATTTGTGATCATCATAGATCCAGCATCAGCTTCTCCATGCCAGGGCCTTTAAACACTCGGCATCTACTTCTCCATGATCATCCATAGGTCCATAATCTTCACGAGGTGGGACATTACTGGAGCTGGCCAAACCTCAGGATGCCTCGGGATGGGGAGAGAAAGAGAAGCAGTGGAGAGGAATTAGCATAGCTGCTGTTCATGATATTAACAGCACAAGTTGATAATGTGCATGTGATCATATATTCTGGAGCACAAGGTTGTGATGTGATGTGTGTGATGTGTGTTATGTGTAGGCTTTGCTAAAAAGATATGTTTTTAATCTACACTTAAACTGGGAGAGTGTATCTGAACCCCGAACACTGTCAGGAAGACTATTCCAGAGTTTAGGAGCTAAATGTGAAAATGCTCTACCGCCTTTATTGGACTTTGCTATTCTAGGAACTACTAGAAGCCCAGAGTTTTGAGATCTCAGGGAGCGTGACGGATTGTAGCGTGTTAAAAGACTGGATAGATACATGGGAGCCAAACCATTTAGTGCTTTATAAGTGAGTAGCAGTAGTTTGTAGTCTATTCGAAACTTAATAGGAAGCCAATGTAGGGACGATAAGATTGGGGTTATATGATCGTATTTTCTTGACCTAGTAAGAACTCTTGCTGCCGCATTCTGAACTAACTGAAGCTTGTTTATTAATGATGCAGGACATCCACCTAGTAATGCATTACAGTAGTCTATTTTAGAGGTCATAAACGCATGGACGAGCTTCTCTGCATCAGATATAGATAAGATATTTCTTAGCTTAGAAATATTTCTAAGGTGAAAGAAGGCTGTTTTTGTAACTTGATTGATGTGATTTTTAAAAGATAAGTTGCTGTCTAAAATAACTTCCAGGTCTTTTACCGTTGAACTAGTAGTTACAGAACAACCGTCTAAATGCAGGCTGA
The DNA here is from genome assembly GCF_946808225.1 of Silurus aristotelis. Taxonomy (NCBI): domain Eukaryota; kingdom Metazoa; phylum Chordata; class Actinopteri; order Siluriformes; family Siluridae; genus Silurus; species Silurus aristotelis. Next base: position 18,294,735 of record NC_139584.1, read on the forward strand.
GATGCTGGAGCTTCTGTGTACTATTTTTTGGGCCGATGAGCAAAATCTCCGTTTTATCAGAATTTAATAGCAGAAAGTTATGGGTCATCCAATCTCTTATTTCTTCAACACACTCAGTTATGCGAGCTAATTGAGCTGTATCGCCTGGTTTGGATGAAATATATAGCTGGGTATCATCAGCATAACAATGGAAGCTAATTCCATGCCTTCTAATAATATTTCCTAATGGAAGCATGTATATTGTGAAAAGCAGGGGTCCTAGAACTGACCCTTGTGGCATGCCATAATTTACTAGCATTATCCTGGATAGCTCTCCATTTAAATCTACGAAATGGTAACGATTGGACAGGTAGGATTTAAACCAGCTTAATGCCTGTCCCTGAATACCGATGTAATTCTGTAAGCGATCGAGGAGAAGATCATGATCTATAGTGTCGAACGCAGCACTAAGATCTAGTAAAACTAATAGGGAGATGTAGCCTTGGTCTGAAGCTAAAAACAGGTCATTAGTGATTTTAACTAGAGCAGTTTCTGTGCTATGATGGGGCCTAAAACCTGACTGAAACTCTTCAAAGATATTGTTCTCCTGCAAGTGGTTACATAACTGGGCAGCGACAATCTTTCTAAAATCTTAGACATAAATGGAAGATTTGAAATTGGTCTGTAATTCGATAGCGTGTTTGGATCCAGATTAGGTTTTTTAATAAGGGGCTTAATAACTGCTAACTTGAGGGATTTAGGGGCATGACCTAACGATAGTGAGGAGTTAATAATATTGAGAAGAGGCTCACCAGCTGTATATAACACTTCCTTCAGTAGTTTAGTGGGAATTGGATCTGACATGTTGTTGATTTAGCTTTCATAATAGCATCATACAGCTCTTCCTGTCCTATACATGTAAAACAGTGTAGTTGTGGGGTTGTAAGTACGATTGTGTCGGGAGATGCTGTCAGAGGTTGAACTGCCACAATTGTTTTTCTAATGTTATCTATTTTTTCAGTGAAGAAATTCATAAAGTCCTCACTACTAAACTGTAATGGAACACATTTTTCAGATCCCTGATTTGTTGTTAATTTAGCCACTGTACTGAAAAGGAACCTGGGATTGTTTTTGGTGTTTTCTATGAGTTTGCTCAGGTGTTTAGCTCTAGCAGCTTTTAGCGCCTGTCTGTAGCTAAGCATACTGTCTTTATACGCAATTCTAAATACCTCCAATTTAGTTTTCCTCCATTTTCTCTCCAGATTACGTGCTGTTCTCTTTAGGGCATGCGTATGACTATTATACCAAGGTGCAGGTGCTTGTTCTCGAACCTTTTTTAACCGGATGGGGGCAACAGTGTCTAAAGTGCTAGTGAGGATAAGGTCTATGTTGTTCGCCATCTCATCAAGATGATCAGCAGTTATGGGTTTAATGTGAAACTGAGATAAATCAGGCAGGTTATTTATGAATCTGTCCTTAGTGGTTGGAATAATAGTCCTACCAAGTCGATACCATGGTGAAACACGGTTAATCTGCTCTACCGGTAGTGTGTACAGTATGAGATAATGGTCTGTGATGTCATCACTCTGGGGTAAAATATCTATATCAGTGACGTCTGCTCCGTGGGATATTATTAAGTCTAGTGTGTGGTTAAAACGGTGGGTTGGTCTGGTGACGTTTTGTTTAACTCCAAAAGAGTTTAGTAAATCGACAAATGATAATCCTAAGGCATCGTTTGCATCATCTACATGAATATTAAAATCTCCTACAAGCAGCAAAACTGATCAAGAGGTCTGAGAGAAAACAAGCAAACTCATGAAGAAAATCAGCGTAGGGCCCTGGGGGTCTGTACACGGTGACCGGAGCGAGTTTTCTATGCATGTCTGAAAGTGCAATTTTAAGAACGAGCACTTCAAATGATTTAAAGCTGAATCCTAATCTCTGACTAACATTAAGAGAAGCACTATAAATGGTTCCTACACCCCCCCACGACCAGTCTGACGGGGCTCATGCTTATAAACTGTGTGTGAACTTGTAACTATTTGGTCTGTAGTATGCGTGTTCTTATAGTTGAAGATTTCTTGATGTCTTACCAGTCAGATGGTGTGAAGTATCCTAGAGATGTTATCTGATAGCACTGCTGCTCCAACTCTGCTGGGGTGCAGGCCATCAGGGCGGAAGAACCTAGGACGCTCCCAGAAACAGTTCCAGTTATTAACAAAGAGAAGTTTATGTTCTCGACACCATGACTGTAACCATTCATTTAGAGCTAAAAGTCTACTAAACTTCTCAGCCCCTCGCTGGTAAGTGGGAAGAGGTCCTGACACAATGATCCTTGTTGTGGGTGATGTGCTGCGTACCGTCTCCACCAGGTTTCTGAAGTCCCTCTTTAAGATCTCCGTTTGCCGCAGCCTGGTGTCGTTTGCTCCGGCATTGAGAACAACCGCTCCGAAGTTCTCGTTCAGGATCGCGGGTACCTGCGCAGCCACATCCAGAACACGAGCACCAGGAAAACAGGGAGTGTGCACCTTACCTTTAGCTCGGGTAGCGCGGACATGCCGGACGATGGAATCTCCGAGAATAACAGTGTCGCGTTCCGTCTCGCGGAGGGGGACGAAGCGGTTCTCGGTCGAGATCTCGAAGGCCGGTGGTGGAGGTGGAGACGTCCTCGATCGGGGCTTGGCTTGTCTCTTCCGCCGCGGCCGCATCCAGGGTCCATGTTGCACCGGTGCCGGAGTTGTAGGTGCGCTGGGCCTGGGCATAGAAGCACGCGGAGTTGATGTGCTGGGAGTGTTAGGTTCAACCCGGGAGTTTACCTGGGATGAGTGCGCGTCCGCCCGGGATGTTTCCAGCGCCGCTTTCCGCTCTCGCAGCCGGTCATGCTTTGCATGAAGCTCGCGAATCTGTTTCTCCAATGCCTCCATCTCCAACGCCACCGTTTGCAACTCGAACGAGTCCTCACCTGTGCTCGAATGCAGACAAACAACCGGCATAGTGCTTATAGTCACGAACAGATTTATTATACAGAGATGTGAGTCAGAGAAAATAAATATAAACAACACTAGTTATAGTCGAGTTACCTAACTACAGGCACAAGTCAGGAAGACAAAAACAATTAAGGATTATTAAAAGAGGAAAAACGGATGGATAGATAGCAAAGTTTGTTTGAAAGACGCCGAGAGAGATACAAACACGTAACTCGCGGCAAACAAGTCAAACACAGGAAGCTTGTGTTACAGCAGCCACACAAAGAAATAAAAATAGATGCAAATATATAAAAAAAGAATATACAAAAAAATAAAAAACAGAGAAATAAAAACAAATAATAATAATAATAATTAACAAACTTCATTTATTCATTCATTTTCTCCCGCTTATCCGTAATTCGGGTCGTGGGGGCAGCAGTCTAAGCAGGCCCCCACCCTTCGACTGCTGCCCAATCCTCACAGCACCGTCCCTTACGGTCCCTCCTGCAGGTGGTGAGCCCACGGGAAGTAATAACAAACAAAGAAATAAAAAATAAATGCAAATATATGAAAAAGAGAATATACATATACTACAATAACAGTATATACACAGTACAATGTATAAATACAAATAGGGGGAGAAAAAAAAAAAAAAAAAAAAAAGTGGTCGGAACAATAGTCCTACCAAGTCGATAACGTGGAGAAACTCGGCTAATCTGCTCTATCGGTAGTGTGTACAGTATAAGATAATGGTCTGTGATGTCATCACTCTGAGGTAAAATATCTATATCAGTGATGTCTGCTCCGTGGGATATTAAGTCTAATGTGTGGTTAAAGCGATGAGTTGGTCTGGTGACGTTTTGTTTAACCCCAAAAGAGTTTAATAAATCGACAAATGATAATCCTAGAGCATCGTTTACATCATCTACATGAATATTAAAATCTCCTACAAGCAGCAGTTTATCAAAATCGATCAAGAGGTCTGAAAGAAAACAAGCAAACTCTTGAAGAAAATCAGCGTAGGGCCCCGGGGGTCTGTACACGGTGACCAGAGCGAATTTTCTATGTATGTCTGACAGTAAAATTTTAAGAACGAGAACATCAAATGATTTAAAGCTGAATCCTAATATCTGACTAACATTAAGAGAGGCACTATAAATGGTTGCTACACCTCCCCCACGACCAGTCTGACGGGACTCATGCTTATAAACATATCCTGACAGTGTCGACTCGTTTAGACCCATATAATCACCTGGTTTAATCCAGGTCTCCAGTTGAGACAGAGTGCATCGAGATTATTATCTGTGATCATCTCATTTACAATCAGTGCTTTGGGTGCAAGTGATCTAATGTTTAAAAGGCCAAACTTTAGAACTTTGTTGTGTTTGTTTATCTGGCATTTTTCAGTTTTAACTGTAATAAGATTATTTCTGGATCTTGTATATTTAATTCTTGGTTTTACTACACGAGGAATAGATAAGGTTTCTATAAACTGGGCTGTGTGTGAACTTGTAACTATTTGGTTTGTTGTATTCGTGTTCTAATAGTTGAAGATTTCCTGATGTCTTACCAGTCAGATGGTGTAAAGTATACTAGAGATGTTATCTGATAGCACTGCTGCTCCAACTCTCAGGCAATCAGGGCGGAAGAACCTAGGATGCTGCCAGAAACAGTTCCAGTTATTAATAAAGAGAAGTTTGTGTTCTCGACATTATGACTGTAACCATTCATTTAGTGCTAAAAGTCTACTAAACTTCTCAGCCCCTCGCTAGTAAGTGGAAAAGGTCCTGACACTATGATCCTCGTTGTAGGAGATGTGCTGCGTACCGTCTCCACCAGGATCCTGAAATCCCTCTTTAAGATCTCCGTTTGCCTCAGCCTGGTGTCGTTCGTTCCGGCATGGAGAACAACAGCTCCAAAGTTCTCGTTCAGGATTGCGGGTCCCTGCACAGCGACATCGAGAACACGAGCACCAGGAAAACAGGGAGTGTGCACCTTACCTTTTGCTCCGGTAGCGCGGACATGCCGGACGATGGAATCTCCGAGAATCACGGTATCACGTTTCGTCTCGCGGAGAGGGGCGAAGCGGTTCTCGGTCGAGATCTCGGAGGCCGGTGGTGGCGGGGGGGGGGGGGGGGGGGACGTCCTCGACCGGGGTTTGGCTTGCGGCTTCCGCTGCTGCCGCATCCAAGGTCCGTGGTGCACCGGTGCCGGAGTGAACGATACCTTGGCGTTGTAGGTGCGCTGGGCCTGGGCAGAGAAACACGCGGAGTTGAGGTGCTGGGAGCGTTAGATTCAACCCAGGAATTTACCTGGGACGAGTGCGTGTCTGCCCGGGATTTTCCAGGGCCGCTTTCTGCTCTCGCAGATGGGCATGTTTTGCATGCAGCTCGCGAATTTGTTTCTCCAAAGCTTCCATCTCCAATGCCACCGTTTGCAAATCCAAAGAGTCCTCACCTGCGCTCAAAGTCAGACACACAGCCGGCATAGTGCTCATAATCACGAACAGAGTTAAGATACAGAGATATAAGTGAGAGGCAATGAATATAGACAACACTAGTGATAGTCGAGTTAACTGACTACAGGCACAAGTCAGGAAGACAAAAACAATTTAGGATTATTAAAAGAGAAAAAATGGATAGATAGATAGATAGATAGATAGATAGATAGATAGATAGATAGATAGATAGATAGATAGATAGATAGATAGATAGATAGATAGGATGTACGTCCATTTAAACCTTTTTCCTTATAAGTAAACAAAACCATCTTGGTAAAAGTCATTTTCCTGGTCTGTCTGATTATGAAGATGCATTCTCTATTCCTTGCCCTCCCTAGCGATCTGGTCCATAACCGTGTATCCTATATATTGATAGCGTTACCAGCTACACAAAAGTGGTGAGCCAGCCAGGAGGGCATTACAGTCAAATTCTTTGTAAGTGGTGCAAATAGTGTCAACATGGAAGTAGTTGAGCTTGAAAAAATCATAATTGAAAACTCAGTGACAATTAGCAGATTGACAAACATAGAAATTGATGAAGACCTGACTGAATTCCTAAACAAGTATGGTCATGTTCATAGACACATTCGCATAAACGATCCTAAATCCCCTTACCATAAAGAAGTAATTGTAGAGTACAGTAGTTGTTCTGCATTAGTGACTCTTAAACCCTTGTTGCCTTACACTTTCAAGAGTCCCCACAACGTTGTTTACCATATAAGGCTTCTGTCAAATGTCTATATGTCAGCAGTTCCTGAACATGCTACAGCCCATTACTTCGATGAACTGAAGAGAATAGCAAAGCTCAGTGGCAGAACTTTTGATGAACTTCTGAAAGAGCAGCTTCTCTCAGCCGTTGCTGACAATCTTACAACAATCTTTCATCCCAAATGATCAATCCTTCTTCCTCTGACATTCCTTTTCCACCCAAGCAAACTGATTATTCAGGAGAACACAACTCTGATACAGTCCACAGTTTGGTTATAGGAAACTTTTCACCAACATTTGAGGTAAAGGATGTGAAACAGTGTAGAGTTAATTCTTCAAGTCATCAGTCTAGGAGGATCTTAGACAGCCTACTGCCACCAGCATCAGAAATTGTCAAGCAGTTAGGTGCAAAACCCTTACCAGTTGCTTACCTCAATATCTTAGATTTAGCTTTTGATACAGTAGAGGACGGTTGTTAGATTTTTATCAGGCCCAAACGAAACTTAATTCATGGAGAGGTTTTCCATATGACCTGCTATGCCTGTGGTGCCTTTCTGATATCAGGGAAGAAGAAATACACAGCACACAGAATGCATGTTCTTCCTCTTCTGGTTTATTGCAGACACAGAACGTGTATATATATATATATATATATATATATATATATATATATATATATATATATATATATATATATATATATATATATATATACACATACAGAGAAAAGGCTGTCCTAAACTTATTTCCTGTTTAGATAGGAGGATATACTAGCCGGAGATGTGTGAGCCCAGATAAGGACTCCCTGTTTACCTTATAGAATAACATCGTAAATATTCTATAGACACTGAACAGACAAAGGAGTATGTGTGAAACAGTGTGAAAACCCTCTTTAACACTAACAATGGCCACTTTAAATCATTTATGATTTAGCATTACACACCAAAACATAGGATGTTTATCTTGGGAACAGAACTGATGACATAAACTGCAAATGAAAAGATAAAGACAAACTAAAAAACATACAGATTCCATTTCATTCTGTCCCTACATGCATATAATCCTTCATCACCACCACTCAGATCGAGGCCTTTATGGCCTGTCTTACCATCGTCATCAAACATGGCAACATACAAAGTACAATTCCATCAATCAATAAAAGAATCATTCCTAAAACAAAATAGTGTTCAACACTCGTAAACAAACTCTTAATCTTCTCAAAAAAACTTTTTTCAGCAGTTGTTTCACGTTCTCCAAGACATCATGAGACAATTGTTTCTCAGTGCTTGTTTAATATGTCTATTAGCAGTATTATAAGGTATACATAACAGTCTACTCTCTGAATAATGTGTTCAAAGAGAATAAGGAGTGTAATTACAACTATGCACATATAGTATAGAATTTAGACCTAGAGTAGGCATCAGGGTAAGCTAAACTAAACAATCAAGTGAGTCAGATCTTCACCCCGGAGGTGGCCCCCTTTCTACTATAAAGAAAGGATCTTCTAATGGGCTCTCAACTGTTTCAGCCCTGAATACTCACTTAGGTAGGCTTCTTAGGCCAACAGACCAATTAGTGCACAGATTAAGTGGGTGCTGTTTTGATCCTGCTTGCGTGTATCCACTGTGGCTAAAAATCAGTCATCACTCCAGTTCTGGTTACAGCTAGAACAGTCACTGGACCCAGATACTTCGGCTCAACGACCTTGGCAAAAGGTGTGCCGTTATCCATTTCAATCACACTAGGAATACCAAACCTAGAGATGATCTCTTTAGTTAATACTTTGACAACCGTTTTAGCGTTCTCTGTCGCACATGCAAATGCTTCTGGCCACTTACTGAATCTGTCAACTATAACCAACAGGTATCTCAAATTTCCTACAGGTGGCATATGTGTAACTATGGCCACTTTGGCAGGGAGTTGAACAGCTTTTAAAAAATCGCCTATGAGATTAAAATGTGCTATGGGCTTTCCATCAGCTGTTTTAAAGTCTTTTTGCTTCCATGTTTCGGCAAAATCATGCACAACACCATAAGCATACTTAGAATCAGTGTATATAGTCACTACTTTACCTACAGACAACTGATATGCTCTTGTACAGTGAGGAAAATAAGTATTTGAACACCCTGCTATTTTGCAAGTTTTCTCATTTAAAAATCATGGAGGGGTCTGAAATTGTCATCGTAGGTGCATGTCCACTGTGAGAGACATAATCTAAAAAAAATAAATAAATAAATCCAGAAGTCACAATGTATGATTTTTTAACTATTTATTTGTATGATACAGCTGCAAATAAGTATTTGAACACCTGTCTATCAGCTAGAATTCTGACCATCAAAGACCTGTTAATCTGCCTTTAAAATGTCCACCTCCACTACATTTATTATCCTAAATTAGATGCACCTGTTTGAGGTCATTAGCTGCATAAAGACACCTGTCCACCCCATACAATCAGTAAGAATCCAACTACTAACATGGCCAAGACCAAAGAGCTGTCCAAAGACACTAGAGACAAAATTGTACACCTCCACAAGGCTGGAAAGGGCTACGGGGAAATTGCCAAGCAGCTTGGTGAAAAAAGGTCCACAAATGCGACCAACTCTGCAGCTTGTTCTGATGTGTATGGTAATGATTTAGATTCAACTATTACATCAGGTAATCTTACAACCGCATATCCACATAAATACACATCATCAGAAGGTTTTGAACATGAACCATCTGCATATAGACAATCCCCCTCTTCCAGGGCCGTATCTAAAAGATCGGGCCTACAAGAGGTCTCTTGTTCAATGTTTTTAAGGCATTCATGTGCGTCGTCAAAACCATCTACGTCAATATCGTCTAGCAGATCACGCAGAGCTACTACAGCTGAATGCGGCTAAGAAGAAGGCTTAATAGTTAAGTTTTCCGTTGCCAAGAGTATGGTCTCATAACCAGACCTACGTTGTGCTGTCATATGTTGTGTAAAATAGCTGTTACCTGATGTGAGGTGTACAGTATCAAAGGATGTGACGGCACCGTTTCCTCAGCATCCCGGACCATCAGAGCCGCAGCAGCCACTGCACGCAAGCACGAAGGCAACCCTTGTGCTATGTTGTCTAAAGATTTGGAAAGATACGCAACAGGGCGATATCTGTCACCGTGTTCCTGGGCTAGGATCCCCGCAGCCGTACCACCATAGCCTTCTTGAGGGCAGCAAAACTGTCAGTCATTTCATGAGTCCACAGAATGAGATGTGATGGAGTAGCTTTGTGATCAATAGCACTACGCAAAACTTTATCATGCTGTGCGCAGTCAGAGATCTATGCTCGGCAGTAGTTCACCAGTCCCAAGAAGCTCTGCATCTGTTTCACAGTCTGAGGTCTTGAAAACCTGGTCACAAGCTGTACTCGCTCCTGCTTGGTCAGTCCTGTGACAAGGATGTCATCTGCGTATTGAAGGATGCAGGTTGTTTCTGGCAGGTGGATATCAGCCAAAGTTCTGTGCACTACAGCGGAGAATACGGCTAATGAGTCAACGAAACCCTGAGGAAGACGTGTCCAGGTGAATTGACATCCCCTATAGGTAAACGCGAAAAGCATCTGCGTCTCTGGGGCCAAAGGGACACTGAAAAAAGCAGAACAAAGATCAATCACAGTAAAAAATCTGTGAGTCGCTGGTATAGAGTTTACAATGGTAGCTACATTGGGCAGCAAGGGAGCTAATGGAATAACTATTTTATTAATCTCACGTAAATCGTGTTAATATCCAGCATTTTTTATCCGCCTTCAAGACGGGATTAATCGGTGTGTTATATGGTGAATGTGTCTCGATCAAAACACCTTGTGACAATAAATTGTCAATAACTGGAGCAATGCCAACATTCTTCTCTTTTGACAATGGATATTGTTTAACAAAAACCGGATGGTGTGTTTTCATGAGTGCATGATACGGTTTTACCTGGATTAAACCTGCCTCGTCTTTGTGAGAGCATGAGGACAGAAGGAAAAGACAGTGAGACATTGGTTTAAAAAAACAGAATTTCCATTCCAATTTTGTGCATCATATCTCTTCCTAAAAGGTTTAAAGGCGAGTTTGGAATTATTGTAAAGCTATGATAAAAATTTGACATGAAATTGGAAATCTATCTATTCCCTAATAGATGAACTTCCCCTTTTTCCTTGGACCTCCTCCTTGAGTTTTGTGCTGAGGCTGGAATGCACCACTTCCTGTTGCAGTGCAGAGCATAACGGGTTAACTTAACCTGGAGCATAGTAGAAACCTCTAGCAGCATCTAAATCTCTAGGAAAAAGTATCTAGATGTGACACAATTTCACTCCAAAATGACAAATGATTTAATAAGGATTAGTTGAATAACCGCACAATTCCTATACATAAAATCTTTGGGATTTTCTTCCGGCAATAAGCGAGAAATGTTATGACCCAACTTCTTTACACAGAACAAAGAACAGACACACAACAATTAATACACAGACAATACACACAACACATAACACTTAGACAATACAGCTGCGCTAGACACCAGGGGGATCGCAGTCTTCAAACAAAACAAGTAATCCAGTCTCTCCAATTGGATCACAAATTTTGTAAGTTAGGAGAAAAAAATAGACTATAAAGCCAAAACAAGATTGAAGTCTTTTGAAAAATTTTAAAGTCTTTTCAAAATGTCCATTTTTCTTTAGTTCCTTTTCTCTTTTCTCTCACTTTTTTTTTTTTTTTTTTTTTGTTTGTTTTAAACAATACATTTTTCATTTATCTATTTTTTTCAGGCATATAAAAATTATCGTGAATTCTTTTGGATACTTCAGACAATATCAACTATATTAGACAGACCGTAAAAAACGTCTTCTAATCTGGCATCTTACATGAGGAAAACAATGTTGTGACGAAATCATCCCACCAAAGGAAATTATCATTAATTCGACAATTAATGCATGACCAAGACACGAACACACATGCAGCCCTATTGGCTGTGTCCAAACTTTTGGTCTGTACTGTACTATATATATATATATATATATATATATATATATATATATATATATATATATATATACAGTGAGGAAAATAAGTATTTGAACACCCTGCTATTTTGCAAGTTCTCCCACTTAGAAATCATGGAGGGGTCTGAAATTGTCATCGTAGGTGCATGTCCACTATGAGAGACATAATCTAAAAAATGAATCCAGAAATCACAATATATGATTTTTAAACTATTTATTTGTATGATACAGCTGCAAATAAGTATTTGAACACCTGTCTATCAGCTAGAATTCTGACCTTCAAAGACCTGTTAGTCTGCCTTTAAAATGTCCACCTTCACTACATTTATTATCCTAAATTAGATGCACCTGTTTGAGGTCGTTAGCTGCATAAAGACACCTGTCCACCCCATACAATCAGTAAGAATCCAACTACTAACATGGCCAAGACCAAAGAGCTGTCCAAAGACACTAGAGACAAAATTGTACACCTCCACAAGGCTGGAAAGGGCTACGGGGAAATTGCCAAGCAGCTTGGTAAAAAAAGGTCCACTGTTGGAGCAATCATTAGAAAATGGAAGAAGCTAAACATGACTGTCAATCTCCCTCTGACTGGGGCTCCATGCAAGATCTCACCTCGTGGGGTCTCAATGATCCTAAGGAAGATGAGAAATCAGCCCAGAACTACACGGGAGGAGCTGGTCACTGACCTGAAAAGAGCTGGGACCACCATTTCTAAGGTTACTGTTGGTAATACACTAAGACGTCATGGTTTGAAATCATGCATGGCACGGAAGGTTCCCCTGCTTAAACCAGCACATGTCTAGGCACGTCTTAAGTTTGTCAATGACCATTTGGATGATCCAGAGGAGTCATGTGGAACTTTTGGGTCATAATTCCACTAAACGTGTTTGGAGGAAGAAGAATGATAAGTAACATCTCAAGAACACATCCCTACTGTGAAGCATGGGGGTGGTAGCATCATGCTTTGGGGTGTTTTTCTGCACATGGGACGGGGCGACTGCACTGTATTAAGGAGAGGATGACCGGGGCCATGTATTCCGAGATTTTGGGGAACAACCTCCTTCCAAAATCCCTCCTGCAGTGTGTGCAAACCTGGTGAAAAACTACAGGAAACGTTTGACCTCTGTAATTGCAAACAAAGGCTACTGTACCAAATATTAACATTGACTTTCTCAGGTGTTCAAATACTTATTTGCAGCTGTATCATACAAATAAATAGTTAAAAAATCATACATTGTGATTTCTGGATTTTTTTTTTTAGATAATGTCTCTCACAGTGGACATACACCTACGAAGACAATTTCAGACCCCTCCATGATTTCTAAGTGGGAGAACTTGCAAAATAGCAGGGTGTTCAAATACTTATTTTCCTCACTGTATATATATATACATACAGAGAAAAGGCTGTCCTAAACTTGTTTCCTGTTTAGATAAGAGGATATACTAGCCGGAGATGTGTGAGCCCAGATAAGGACTTCCTGTTTACCTTACAGACTAACATCGTAAATATTCTATAGACACTGAACAGACAAAGGAGTATGTGTGAAACAGTGTAAAAACCGCCTGAACATTAACAACGTTGATGACCTTTTTGCAAAGTTTCTGAATATGCTGCAAAATGCAAGCGAAAAGCCTTCCTTGTACTTACAATGGTTGCACACTAACCTTCTCAAAGTGATAAAAAAGAGGCGGTATTTCTGCAGATGAAGCCAAACGACAACTTCTGAAACAATTCTGTCGAGGCTGTTGGGACGACACCCTAATAGCAAATGTTCAGCTTGAACATAAGAGGAACAGACCACCGCCATTCCCTGATTCACTCTTGCAGTTGCACAGTAAGGAGAACAAACTATTTGCCAAGGAAAGTCGCATGAGACAGAACCTAGGCGCACAGAGACAAAAAGCAAGTTCCCATATTGTCAATGCTAACCCCCTTGATCAAAGTCAGAATGAAATGTCAGAAGAGACTGAGGTCGCTGAATTAAAACGGCAAGTTGCCACGCTTCAGAGCCAGCTTGCTAAGCAAAGGAGTAAACAGACAGGACAAAGCGTGTCGCCGTCAACCAACGCTGTCCTTGAGCTCAAGCAACAAGTCACAGAGCTCCAGAGTCAAATGTCTAAGCTCAAAGTGCAAAAGAACATAGAGCCAAAGGTAAATTCAAGCAAAATGAAGCACCCAAACATAAGATCTCCCAGGGAGAACTCCCCTATAGCTGACCACAAGCTGCATCACAGGCCCAGGCCAGGCTATTGTTTTTGATGTGGTGACGTTGGGCATGTTGCTTCAATTTGCGAAAATGATTCAAATCCGCTCCTAGTAGCTGATAAGAGGAAGCAGTTGAAAGAGCACCAAGCCTTGTGGGACATTCAACATGGTCCAAGTGTTTCAGGATCTTTAAACACCAGCCAGTCCTTGTAGTGAGACATACAAGGGCTGTCAATTGTCAAGCAAGTCTCAAGAAGTCAAACAACGTGAGCTATTTTAAGTCTTATGGAAAATGCCATCCAGTTGGCCTACCCAAAGGATTATTTGGCACGAACTGCACTGCCCTAGTGAACATTGAAGGGAACCCTTGTCCTTGTCTACTTGACACAGGGTCCCAAGTAACAACCATTTCCCATCCTTTTTTAAGCGAAATTTGCCTGTATTAAGCATAACATCCTTGGATAATCTGTTGGCGGTAGAAGCAGACAATGGCCAATCAGTACCTTACCTGGGTTATGTTGAGGTGAAGGTCACATTTCCCAGAGACTTCCTTGGGTCTGTTGTTGAAATCTCGACCCTTGCTTTAGTAATTCCAGAAACTGGTGGTACTGCCCAGCCAAAGGTGCTAATAGGAACGAACACCTTGGATCTTGCAAATATCTTGAAGCTAACGGTTCAGTCTGTCAAGCCATCCCATTTGTTTACAGAGCTGTGATCGAATACAGGCGCCAACAGAAGGAAACAGTAGCATAGGAATTGTTAGGTTGCCTGGTGCTGACCATGTTGTTGTTCCTGTCAAAATGTCGTTCTTGAAGGAGTGGTGAGTGTAAGAGGACAAGTAGCAGAGAGATGGGCTGTGATGGAACCTTCGTGTTCACCTTTTCCTGGAGGTTTGCTAGTTGCCAGCTGTTTACTAAACCTACCTCAGCACCCATTATGGAAAGTTCCAGTGGTGGTAAAAAACGAAACCGAGCATGAGGTAATCATCCCCGGCAAGAGTGTGATTGCAGACATTCATGTTTTACAGAAAGTGATGCCACACAACATTGTGCAGTCTGATTGCTCAGGGTCTAGTGTTTGTGTAAAATCTGTTAAAGACCTCTGCTTTGACTTCGGTGATTCCTGTCTGCCAGAGGAATGGAAGAGGAGAATCACTCAAAAACTGTGCGCTATTGCACGTCGTTGCATTGCACGACATGGATGTTGGACAGACAGACAAAGTAAAACACAGCATCAAGTTACACAATGAAACCCCCTTCAAGCATAAAGCGAGACCGATCCATCCCAACAATCTTGAAAAACACTTGTTTTAACGTCAGCCAAGTTGGATGCAACCAGCTACAGGTGGATGTCTGCCTTGTCCACTTTCTCCTTTACTCTCCAGTTTCGTCCTGGGAAGAACAAGCTCGATGCAGATGCACTCTCAAGACAACCTCATGGTGATCTAGTGAATGATTCTGTATCGCAAAAGGAGCAAGATCGCATACGGCAGTTCCGTACCACTCACCTGAAGCGGCCAATTCCACCCTGGTTCCCACTGACGTAATCCAAGCAATCTGCGACAAGCACTCATTATGTCAAGTTGGTGACAACAGTCGTATCACTCTTGTTGAGTCACTCTCTGTGTCCAGAAGCAATTCCCAAAGATTATGAGCTGATGGAAGGATCTTCAGTTGTTCCCTGTATGTCAGAACAGGAGTTAAAGGAAAAACAGAGAAATGATCCAGCCATGCGTGAAGTAATTTTTCACTTGGAATCAGGAGACTCTGTCCTACCTGCACGGAGATGTATGCTTCCAGAACTTCCTTTTCTGTTGAGAGAATGGAGAAAACTTGAGTTAAAGGATGGTGTTCTCTATCGTAAAAGAACTGTTGGAGATTGTACAATTTACCAACTCGTCCTTCCACCTGAGTTGAGAGCCATGACCATGGAAAGCCTGCATGACAACATGGGTCACATGGGAATAGAACGGACCCTTGATCTCATCCGGTCCCGATTCTTTTGGCCCAAGATGGCTACTGATGTTGAAAACAAAATCAAGACCTGCAGTCGTTGTGTATGTAGAAAAGCTTTACCAGAAAGAGCAGCACCCCTAGTGAACATCCAAGTTACCCGGCCACTAGAGTTAGTGTGCATGGACTTTTTTTCGGTAGAACCCGACCGGAGCAACACCAAAGATGTCTTGGTGATAACTGACTTCTTCACTAAGTATGCGGTTGCGGTTCCCACTCCAAATCAGAAAGTCAGAACAGTCCCCAAGAGCCTGTGGGAGAACTTTATAGTTCATTATGGTGTGCCTGAAAAGCTCCACAGTGACCACGGACCTGATTTTGAGTCCAAAACAATTAAAGAACTTTGTGACATTGCTGGAATTAAAAAGGTCCGAAATACACCGTACCACCCCAGAGGGAACCCAGTTGAGCGTTTCAACTGCACACTGTTGGGAATGCTTGGTACTTTGAAAGCTCAAGATAAAACTCACTGGAAAGACTTTGTAAAACCCCTTGTGCACGCTTATAACTGCACAAAGCACGAGACAACGGGTTTCACACCATACGAACTTCTGTTCGGACGGCAACCAAGACTACCGATAGACTTAATTTTCAACACCACGGTGAACCGTGACAGTCCTAAGTTCCTTTTACAATATGTGCAACTATTAAAAACTCATCTTCAGGAGAGCTACAAGCTAGCTCAGAAGAATGCAGCCAAAACTGCAGAAAGAAACAAAGTCTGTTTTGATCACAGAGTGACTGAATCGTCTCTTGAGGAAGGTGACCGTGTGCTGGTCAGAAATGTGAGGTTGCATGGAAAACATAAACTAGCTGATAGGTGGGATCCTGTAGTGCACATTGTCTATACAGTGAGACCTGAAAAGCAAGAAGGTCCCTTACGAACATTGCACATTAATTTATTGCTATCTTGTGGATTTTTGTCTTCACTTCCAGATTATGAGGTCGGTATGACGAAACCTCAGGAAAAACGTTTAACCAGACGAAAGTAATATAATGTTTTGTCGAAGTTGAAATAGTTAAAATAAATAGTTAAAATAAATAAATAAAAAAATACTATTATTATGACGGGTGCTGTGCATGACGTCACAGAGGTGAGACGAAGTAATTGCACGGAGAGCACGCGCTTCGCAGATCGTTTTTTAAAGAGGATTAAAAGGCACATTTAACAATAATCCTTGTTTAATATGCATAAATAATGTTGTATAATGTTATAACTCTTGCAAATTATTTTAGTGCGATGATTGATGATATTGAAGTGGATGATAGTCGATTGTGGATCCAGTAGCACCCGATGTGATTGATTAATTGTGTTGAAACCCCCCGGATTCGGTGAGTTTCAAAATAATATGTTTAGTTCTCTGAAATGGAGTGATTAAGTTTATTCATGTTTAAAAGTGTTTTTGTGAGTTTATATCCATTTATTGTTGGTATACAACAATTTGTCTGGAGTGTGTGATGTATTGTGGCTGTGTGCATTGCATTTCTGAAGAGCTTAAATGCTTTACAATGGATTATCATTTGTGTAAATGATTGCTTATGTATTGAGTTAAAAATAGTAATTTTCACACAGTTAAGTATGTATTTACGATATGTTGAGTTTAAGAGACATTAATTGTCTACGATGTTCATGGCGCTGTTTGTATGAACAGGTCAGGGTTTTTTTTTGAGAGCTAGAAAAGCTGTAATCCTGAGATGGCGAGCCTCCCATTTTGAGAACCCTAAAGAGAGACGAAAGAGAAGAGAATTCTAGATTCATCAAGTGATCTGTGCCTTATCTGCTCTCACAAGTGGAATTCATCCGGCTTTGTTGGTATTTCTCACTAATTACCTCATTGCACAGAACTTATTGTTGCACTTGTTACACTTACACCTCAACAATCGCACACATCATTCCAAGACTTTTTGGCATTTATTTAGATTCAAAGGACAAGACCTATTCAATTATGGTACATTTTGACCAGTTTTGAATTATTTTCATGTATATTTTTATTTTCCTTGATGTGATGTTTTAAGTATCTGAAATTGTACATTTCTTTGTGGGTTAAAGAAATTAAACAACTTCATAGGAAACAAAGCTCCAAAATTTGGAATTATAAAGCAAGTTGAATTAAATTAAATACAAATTGATAACAAATATATATTGCAAGTATATTACAAATAGAAACAAAACATAATATAATTAGATCAAATAACTACAAAGGAGCTCAACATATTTAAAATTTCTCTAAAAGGAAAGAAGGGGAAAACTATTTTTTGCATTATACTGTTTTATTTTTTCATTGCTATTTTATTTCATTGTTTTGTGTTTCACATGTACGTTCATTTAAACCTTTTTCCTTATAAGTATACAAAACCATCTTGGTAAAAGTCATTTTCCTGGTCTGGTTGATTATTAAGGTGCATTCTCTATTCCTTGCCCTCCCTAGCGAACCTAGCGATCTGGTCCATAACCGTGTATCCTATATATTGATAGCGTTACCAGCTACACAAAAGTGGTGAGCCAGCCAGGAGGGCATTATAGTTAAATTCTTTTCAGAAATTTTAGACACAAGACCAGGAGAATAGCTTAAAGTTTGTAAGTGGTGCAAATAGTGTCAACATGGAAGTAGTTGAGCTTGAAAACTCAGTGATAATTAGCCGATTGACAAACATAGAAATTGATGAAGACCTGACTGAATTCCTAAACAAGTATGGTCATGTTCATAGACACATTCGCATAAACGATCCTAAATCGCCTTACCATAAAGAAGTAATGGGTAGAGTACAGTAGTTGTTCTGCATTAGTGACTCTTAAACCCTTGTTGCCTTACACTTTCAAGAGTCCCCACAACGTTGTTTACCATATAAGGCTTCTGTCAAATGTCTATATGTCAGCAGTAACTGAACATGCTACAGCCCATTACTTTGATGAACTGAAGAGAATAGCAAAGCTCAGTGGCAGAACTTTTGATGAACTTGTGAAAGAGCAGCTTCTCTCAGCCACTGTTTCCGTTGCTGACAATCTGACTGATTCATCCCAAATGATCAATCCTTCTTCCTCTGACATTCCTTTTCCACCCATGCAAACTGATTATTTAGGAGAACAAAACTCTGATACAGTCCACAGTTTGGTTACAGGAAACTTTTCACCAACATTTGATGCAAAGGATGTGAACCCACCTGAAGTCCAAAGAATGGTTGTTGAGCACATTGTGAAAAGTGATTGCATTTCACCCTCTAATGCCTCGTTTAGGCTAAGGGTATTCTCAGTTAAAGTTCCCTGTCCTACTGGCGAAGCTGATTATGACACCTGGCGAAACAGTTTAGAGTTAATTCTTCAAGACCCTTCACTCTCTGACCTGCATCGGTCTAGGATGATCTTAGACAGCCTACTGCCACCAGCATCAGAAATTGTCAAGCAGTTAGGTGCAAAACCCTTACCAGTTGCTTACCTCAATATCTTAGATTAAGCTTTTGATACGGTAGAGGACGGTGATGACCTTTTTGCAAAGTTTCTGAATATGCTGCAAAACGCAAGCGAAAAGCTTTCCTTGTACTTACAACTGTTGCACACTAACCTTCTCAAAGTGATAAAAAGAGGCAGTATTTTTGCAGATGAAGCTGACCGACAACTTCTGAAACAATTCTGTTGAGGCTGTTGGGACGACAATCTAATAGCAAATCTTCAGCTTGAACATAAGAGGAACAGATCACCTCCATTCCCTGATTTACTCTTGCAGTTGCACAGTAAGGATATGTTGAGTTTAAAAGACATTAATTGTCTACGATGTTCATGGCGCTGTTCGTATGAACAGGTCAGGTTTTTTTTTTAAGAGCTAGAAAGCTGTGATCCTGAGATGGCGAGCCTCCCATTTTGAGAACCCTAAAGAGAGACGAAAGAGAAGTGAATTCTAGATTCATCAAGTGATCTGTGCCTTATCCGCTCTCACAAGTGGAATTCATCGGTCATTGGTTCATTGGTATTTCTCACTAATTACCTCATCGCACAGAACTTATTGTTGCACTTTTGAACACTTACACCTCAACAATCGCACACATCATTCCAAGACTTTTGCATTCATTTAGATTCAAAGGACTATTTTTCTAATATAATAATATAATTAGATCAAATAACTACAAAGGAGCTCAACATATTTAAAGTTTCTCTAAAAGGAAAGTAGGGGAAACATTTTTTTGCATTATACTGTTTTATTGTTTCATTGCCATTTTATTTCATTGTTTTATGTTTCACATGTACGTTCATTTAAACCTTTTTCCTTATAAGTAAACAAAACAATCTTGGTAAAAGTCATTTTCCTGGTTTGTCTGATTATTAAGGTGCATTCTCTATTCCTTGCCCTCCTTAGCGAACCTAGCGATCTGGTCCATAACCGTGTATCCTATATATTGATAGCGTTACCAGCTACAAGTTACATGTATTACGGTATTTTGATAGCGTGCATATGCTGTGTGTTGTCTCCTTAGCAGACTAGGAAGTTCAAAAAGACAGTAAAGACTGCAAACGTTATACCTCCGTGTCTCTCTCTTTCTTTTCCCATAAAAACACTACAAAGCTGACCTAAAGTTGTTTCCTGTTTAGACAAGAGGATATACTACCCAGAGATTTGTGAGATCAGATAAAGACTCCCTGTAAACCTTACATATTAACATTGTAAATATTCTATAGACACTGAACAGACAAAGGAATGTGTGCAAAGCAGTGTGAGAACCGTCTTACACTAACAATGGGCACTTTAAATCATTTATGATTTAGCATCACACACCAAAACATAGACAATTGTTTCTCAGTGCTTGTTTAATATGTCTATAAGCAGTATTATCAGGTATACATAACAGTTTTTTCTCACTGAATAATGTATTCAAAGAGAATAAGGAAAATTCGTCTAATTACAACTATGCACATATTGTTATATAATTTAGACCTAGAGCAGGTATCAGGGTAAGCTAAACAAAACAGTCAAGTGAGTCAGATCTTCACCCCGGAGGTGGCCCCCTTTCTACTATAAAGAAAGGATCTTTTCATGGGCTCTCAAATGTTTCAGCCCTGAATACTCACTTAGGCAGGCTTCTTAGGCCAACAGACCAATTAGTGCACAGATTTAGTGGGTGCTGTTTTGATCCTGCTTGCGTATATCCACTGTGGCTGAAAATCAGTCAGAACTCCAGTTCTGGTTACAGCTAGAACAGTCGCTGGACCCAGATACTTCGGCTCACCGACCTTGGTAGGCTTTAGACTTCGTATAAGGACCTGCTGATTAGGCACAAAAGGGTGTGGTGGCTTATTTGTGGGCAGAGGAAGAGTTAGTGAGACATCAGCACTGATAGAATTCAATTTATCAACCAGGGCAGAAACGTAGTCGTCCACCATCACTTCCAGGTTACCTAAGGAAGAAATGCCAGTGCGTCGGGAAAGGCTTGAACATAAAACTTTCAAAAGATTAGTTTTGTTGAAGGGTGATTCTTATTTCTGTAAGTACTACCGGGAGAACAACAGTCCAATTTCAGCCTGTTTCAATACAGGCTTTACACACAGAAAAATCAAGGTACAGTAATGTACCTAAAAGAGTACAAATGCTTTGTCGCCCCAGCTGTACCCTAGCAGGGTACAGAAATGTACCTCTAAACACTGGTACATTTTTGTACCTTCTTGTTTGTACCTCTAAAAGAACAATTTTGCACCCCAAGTGGTAGAAATGTACCTTTATGTTACAGTTTAAAATTACATCCTGGTATTCTCCCAGGGCCCTTCACTAATATCCAGCTGAACTGATTTGTCCTAAAAAAAAAAAAAAAAAAAAACACACTTGCATGGGTGGGAAAAGACTCAATTCTAATTCCTTCAGAAGCATTAGGCTTTGAGCATTTTGTTACCTGTTTAAATACAAAACAGAGGCAGTGCATTTTTCAAATTTTTTTTAATCACTAAAGTAACAAATTTCTTAGTATAAATTTAATTTAACGAGACTGAATGTCCTCCATGTGCACTTTGGGCAGTGGCTTGTCTCCCTCATCCACGATGTTGACAATACGCCTCTGAAGGAAAGTGAGAGTGTTCTTCAGGTGTGGTGGATATGTGATGTTAAAAGTAAAATACATACAGAAGGCAGTCATGAAGGCCTCGTCTAGGCTGGTGCACTGGCACACAACCATGCCATCCACCTTCACCACGCTGTGCCCTCTTCCAGTGATTGCCATCTTCCAATCATTCTCCATCAGTTAAATGTTTGGAAAGGGGGTAGCAGGGTCGTCCTACATAAGAGAAAACAAAAAGAAACATTTTCAAATGTAAATGAATAAGTCATTTACAAGTTATGGCAAAAATGAAGCACATCTACCGGAGACAGAAAAGTCCCAAATCCAAGCTATCTTTTTCTGTTCATGTACTAACATGAGGTCCACCAGCCAGCATAGCAGGATAATTCAGAAGCCTACTTCTTTCATAGTAATCGATCATTTCTCTGAAGATAGATGGCAAAAAGCCAATAAGCACAGCCCTTAAGTCAATTTCTGCAATGTGGAAAAAGATCTTTCTCAATCACATATTTTGCAATGTGGTAAAGCAAATTACATATATTGTGAATTTTAGTAGCAAAGTGACTGTCTACCTAGTAGATCTTCAGCCAGGGCATCCTGTCTTGTTTCAGTGTACTGTTTTGCTAGGGGGGATTTTGCTGTGGCAAGTTTCAGCACATTTGGCAGATCTCTAGCAAAACCCTCTCTGAAGCGATGACAGAAGCTGCTTGGTGAGGGATGGATTCGGTCAATCTCATCAAAAAACTGTAGAATGTGAAGAGATTGATTAACATTTAGTGCATCACTGAATGCTAATTTATTTTAAATAAATGTTTTATTTAATTAAATGTTTATTTTCCGTGACAGCATTCAACATGTCTGCAATTTCCAAAATCGTAATTCCATCCCTGTATCATTCAGATGTTTTCAATAATCACTCCATCAGGCGTTCTTAAGTATGGGTACTTTTTGACTACATCCTCCACAGACATTCCTTCCATGATTTATCGACGTCTCCAGGAGAATGTTCGTGCCATGCGGTCTTTGACATTCAAGATGTCTGGATGGTTCTTCTGATACTAACTTTGTAGAACATTTACATGGGCCTCAACAGACATTGAATCCTCCCCAACACAAGTTTCCTTTGTCAGAACAACAAACAGAGAATGCTTAAACTGTGACAGATAATGGCAGAGACAGATATGTGAAAAGTGAATCCGGGCCCTAATGTTTAGTCAGTGAAAGAGTTAGGTGTATGCAAAAAATATTTAATTGTCTGTAATATCTGCCTTACATTTACAAGTGAAATGTAAAAGTCATTAAAAGTATATAATATAAAAAAATGATGGTAAATAAGATATGCATATGTCAGTGGGCTTACATATGCTACACTAGCTGGCTTTTGACACAAACTCGCAGGTGCACTGGTGGATCTGGACTGCTTTGTATGGCCAAACTTCTCCTTCAGCTTCACCTAGTAAAATCCCCAAAAAAAAAATAAAAAAAATTAATTTGAGCAGATTTCGATATTCCACAGCAGATGGCGCGAAGCGGGAAAAATGGGTTGCGCTGCCCAATTCTGCAGGGGCTAAATGGCGATGTTAAGTGAAATCATTTTACATGGCTAACTTGACTAAATGAACAAAATAACTGTGTGTAACCCAACTAGCAACAAGCCATAACGTGCTGAGTGTAATTAACGATAGTTTAAGTTATGCTTTTAAACGTTATTGATAGCTAACAATAGCATGCTATGAAAAAAAAAAAAAATCAAGATTCGGTTACTTACCCCTGAATTTCCTTGCCTCTTCTTTGTTAATCCGTATTCCAGCTTCAATTACTTTCTGAATTAGTTCATCCGTAGAAAAAATCGACAAGGATGGACAATTAACCGACATTTTCGTCCATTTCTCGCATTCCTATTGCAAGTGAGAGAGAAAGTGCACTCACTGTGCAACGCGCAAAGAAGATATCCCGCCTTCTGAATAGACGAGCCAATGGCTTTTAAATTATGATTTTGTGATCTCTGATTTGCTGCATAATGTACCTTAAGCTTGTTAAAAGTACAATTATGTACCCTTTGCTGTCAGAACTAATTTTGTACCTTTAAATTAAAACAAAGGTATACAGTTGTCACCTTAAGGACCATTTCCTGTACCTTACAGGGTACTTTCATGGCAAATGTACCTCTAGGTACAGAAACGATACCCCTATTTTTCTGTGTGTAGTAACACGTTCCTTAATGGTTCTGTTTGTTCTCTCTACCACTCCAGCTGACTGTGGGTGATAGGGAATATTAAAATGCCAGTGAAATGCTAAGCTTTTAGCCAAAAGTTGGGTTACCTTCGAAGCAAAAGGTGTGCCGTTATCACTTTCAATCACACTAGGAATACCAAACCTAAAGATGATCTCTTTCGTTAATATTTTGACAACCGTTTTAGCGTACTCTGTTGCACATGCAAATGCTTCTGGCCACTTACTGAATCTGTCAACTATAACCAACATGTATCTCAAATTTTCTACAGGTGGCATATGTGCAAAATCTATCTGTAGGTGTTGGAAAGGGGCTTCAGGAAAAGTAAGCGCAGTATGTTGTACAGGTTGATGTACGTTAGTTTTGGCACAAGTCAAACATGAATCCAACACTATTGTTTTAGCTACATCACCAAAACAGTATAATGCGTTTATAGCCTGTATGACTTTAGCTATGCTAATGTGTGACATCCCATGATAGTGCTTTACCAACAATATTAAAGCTAGTTTAGGCGGAGCACTTTTACCATCTACATCTCTAATGACACCAGCAGAATCTGATTTACAGTGTTTGGAAGTCCAATACTTTGTCCTCCTCAGTAGGCTGACTCTGAAGTATTTTTAGGTCAATGTGTGGTATATTGGAGATATGTGACATCGTCGAGATCTCAGTATTTGTATGTACTGTGTCCAAATCTACTGGTTGTTTAGCTGCGTCCTTAGCTACTTTATTCGCTAATGTGTTTCACTGAATTTCCTCTGAATCACCTCCTTTAACCTTAACTATGGCCACTTTGGCAGGGAGCTGAACAGCTTTTAAAATGTTGCCTATGAGATTAAAATGTGCTATGGGCTTTCCATCAGCTGTTTTAAAGTGTCTTTGCTTCCATGTTTAGGCAAAATCATGCACAACACCATAAGCATACTTAGAATCATTGTATATAGTCACTACTTTACCTTCAGACAACTGACATGCTCTTGTAAGTGCCACTAACTTTGCAGCTTGTGCTCATGTGTATGGTAATGGTTTATCTTCAACTATTTCATAAGGTAATCTTACATCCGCATATCCACATAAATACACACCATCAGAAAGTTTTGAACATGAACAATCTACATATAGGCAATCCCCCTCTTTCAGGGCCGTATCTAAAAGATCGGGCCTATAAGAGGTCTCTTGTTCAATGTGTTTAAGGCAATCATGTGCGTCATCAAAACCATCTACGTCAATATCGTCTAGCAGATCACGCAGAGCTACTACAGCTGAATGCGGCTGAGAAGAAGGCTTAATAGTTGATTTTTCCGTTGCCAAGAATGTGGTTTCATAACCAGATCGACGTTGTGCTGTCATATGTTGTGTGTTGAGGTTGTGTAAAATAGCTGTTACCTGATGTGAGGTGTACAGTATCAAAGGATGTGACAGCACCGTTTTCTCAGCATCCTGGACCATCAGAGCCGCAGCAGCCACTGCACGCAAGCACGAGGGCAACCCTTGTGCTATGTTGTCTAAAGATTTGGAAAGATATGCAACAGGGCGATATCTGTCACCGTGTTCCTGGGCTAGGATCCCCGCAGCCGTACCACCACGTTCGTGCACATAGAGGTGAAAAGGTTAAGTATAATTCGGATGATGAGAACGAAACCCTGAGGAAGACGGGTCCAGTTTAATTGATGTAGGGATCCTCATAGGTAAATGTGAAAAGCGGCTACGTCTGAGGCCAAAGGGACACTGAAAAGAGCTGAACAAAGATCAATGACAGTAAAAAATCTGTGAGTCGCTGGTATAGAGTTAACAATGGTAGCTACATCGGGCACCAAAGGAGCTAACGGAATAACTATTTTATTAATCTCACGTAAATCTTGAGTTAGCCTCCAGCATTTTTTATCTGCCTTCAAGACGGGATTAATCGGTGTGTTATGAGGTGAATGTGTCTCGAACAAAACACATTGCGCCAATAAATTGTCAATAACTGGAGCAATGCCAACATTCTTCTCTTTCGACAATGGATATTGTTTTACAAAAACTGGATTATGTGTTTTCATGAGTGCATGATACGGTTTTACCTGGATTAAACCTGCCTCGTCTTTGTAAGAGGCTCATAATTTAGGGTTAACTTCACCTAAATTTGGTTCATCAGGCAGGACCTCTGTACTAACCTGGAAGAAATCTTCCGGATGTGGCTGTGGCTCGGTTGAGAGCATGAGGACAGAAGGAAAAGACAGTGAAACATTGGTTTCAAAAAACAGAATTTCCATTCCCATTTTATGCATCATATCTCTTCCTAAAAGGTTTAAAGGCGAGTTTGGAATTATTGTAAAGCTATGATAAAAATTCGTACCAGTCGGTGTCACCACAGGCAAAGGTGAGTTACAGGACATGAAATTGGAACTCTATATATTCCCTAATAGATGAACTCCCCTTTTTCCTAGGACCTCCTCCTTGAGTTTTGTACTGTGGCTGGAATGCACCACTTTCTGTTGCAGTGAAGAGCATAACGGGTTAACAAAAACCTCTAGCAGCATCTAAATCTCTAGGAAAAAGTATTTAGATGTGACACAATTTCACCCCATAATGCCAAATGGTCTAAATAAGGATTAGTCCAATAACCGGCACAATTTCTATACATCCAATCTTTGGGATTTTTTTTCCGTCAATGGGCGAGAAATGTCATGACCCATCTTCTTAACACAGAACAAAGAACAGACACACAACACTTAACACTCAGACAATACAAACAACATTAGGCACCAGGGGGATCACAGTCTTTCCAATTAAATCACAAATTTTGTAAGTTAGAAGAAAAAAATTGACTATAAAGCCAAAACAAGATTGTCTTTTGAAAATTTTTAAAGTCTTTTCAAAATGTCCCTTTTTCTTTAGTTCCTTTTCTCTTTTCTCTCCCTTTTTTTTCTTTTTTTTTACAATTAATTTATTCATTTATCTATTTTTTTCGGGCATATAAAAATTATTGTGGACTCTTTTGGATACTTTAGACACTATCGCCTATATTAGACAGACCGTAAAAAATGTCTTCTAATCATGCATCTTACGTCTAAGGTGAGGAAAACATTGTCGCGACGGAATCATCCCACCAAAAGGAATTAAACAATTAATGCATAACCAAGACACAAACACACATGCAGCCCTATTGGCTGGCAAATGGGAAAATCCCCGCAAACAAGGAAGTATCCTAAAACTTACCTTGATGCGTGATCTCCCTTTGGATATTGCCGGAAAGTATCGCAGGTCGTATGGAAAACCTCTCCAAGAATTAGGTTTAGTTTGGGCATGATAAAAATCTAACAGTTTTGGTGTCAGAAGCAAGATACTTTCCGGCAATATAATTTCCGGCCCGTAATGCCTTTCTGATATCAGAGAAGAATCACACAGCACACAGCAAATGTTCTTCTTCCGTTTATTGCAGGCAGCAGACACGTGTGTATACACACACATTGGAGAGAAAGCTGACCTAAAGTTGTTTCCTGTTTAGACAAAAGGATATACTACCCGGAGATTTGTGAGACCAGATAAAGACTCCCTGTAAACCTTACATACTAACATCGTAAATATTCTATAGACACTGAACAGACAAAGGAATGTGTGCAAAGCAGTGTGAGAACCTTCTTAACACTAACGAGCTTTGTAATTGATTGTCTGTTATAATTACATTGCTGTTTACAGAGTTACTTGTAAAATAATTTGGATTTATATTCATAATCTGGATTTCTAGCCTGATGTTTTCAACTTTATTATTAAAAAAGTTTATGAAATCATTACTACCTAATGTTGGTGTGCATGTTAGTGCAGTGCTTTTATTTCCTGTTAATTTTGCTACCGTGCTAAATAAAAATCTAGGATTATGCTTGTTATTTTATATAAGGGTGGAGAAATATGCTGATCTAGCAGCACTAAGAGATTTTCTATAATTTAGGAGGCTCTCCTTCCATGCTATTTGAGATACTGTAATTTTGTTTGACGCCATTTACGTTCTAATTTCAGAGTGGTCTGTTTTAAGGTGCTCGTATGATCATTATACCACTGTGCAAATTTTTTTATTACATTAAACATCGACATTAAAACAATGTTTTTTGAACATAAATATGAATAAAAACAGACAGGAATATTATTCCAGAATAAATCAACTTAAACTTTATATAACTTAAAATATTTTGCTCTCCATAAAAATATCTCCTGTCAAAATTATACAAGTTAGAAATATGAACATGCTGCGAAAAACCCCTGAACAAATCAATAAAAATTGTGCTTTTAAGTAAATGTTAAAATAACAACAAATCAAAACAATCAGATTTATTTGCTCTTATGCCATTTTATAAAAAATTATCTTGAACTTTAAATAACAAAATATTTAGCTCTCTATAAAAAAATCTCCAGTCAAACACCAGACGTCTCACAGCTTCATCATGCAGCTCTTCAGAAACTCTCCCTCTGTAAATAACCGGCTGATGGGCTTTTGATTTCTCCTCTGTTTTCACACCAGCTTCACTTTGTGATTTTGTTCTGGTAAAAAACATTTGCTGAAATGTCAGATTCTTCTTTAACTCTTCTACTTTCTGTATCTTCTGCTCTGCGTTCAGGGTTTTTCAGCTTCTCCTGATGTTTTGTCTCGTAGTGGCGTCTTAGTTTCAATTCCTTAATTACAGCCACATTCACTCCACAAATAAGTCACACGTGTTTACCGGCAGTGTCAGTAAACATATACTCAGAATCCCATTGGTTTTAAAAAGAGAGTCGAGCTCTGCGGGGTCAGACGGAGATCTATTTAATATCGTAATTTCTGTAAGATTATTGATAAAATGTGCTGCTGTAGCTGACGTGAATGTACGCTTAACACGGTAACGTGGTGAGGTACTAATGCAATGACTGAGGCAGATTTTAAAAGAGATGAGATAATGGCCTGAAATAGCTTTAGAATGTGATATTGTGACAAAATTTTTTTATTTTGAATCCAAATGTTAACAACAAATTAAGAGTGTGTCCACCACTATGAGTGGGTCCTATAACATTCTGATTAATTCCAACTGAATCTAGAATGGACACAACTGGTGCTCTTAAGGAGTCTTCCTGATTATCAAAATGAATATTAAAGTCAACAACAATTATGGCTTTGTCTAAAGAAGTAGCTAAATTTGTGATGAAACACATATACATTCATACATTACTCGCACATACTCATATACACATATATGCTATACATGTTCCCACACATCTACACTTATATACTGGAACATACAATAATTTGTTTTCTGTGTTTTATGTATCTGTCTTCTGTTGTCTGTCTCTTACTTTAGTCCTTATTTCTGTGTTCTGTTATGTAACTTTGTTATGCGATGTAGCTCCATGTTGTTTAATGTAGCACCAGGGTTCTGGAGAACTGTGGACTGCTTCAGCTATCTATGGTAGAAATGACAATAAAAGCTTCTTGACTTGACTTGAAATATTGTTTGAATGTATTGTTTTTTCATGTTGAAGGTACTGGTTGAAGGATTTTTTGACTAGTAGAAGGATTTGTTAAGTTTGATTGTATTCGCATTATCAAATCAAATCAAAATATAATAAAATTGTATTTGTCACATACACATACATACAGGGAACGACATGCGTGAAATGCTTTTTATGATGGTCCGGCATGAGGGAATAGTATGGGAAAAAAATAATCCAAGAAAACGAAGGCAGATAAATAAAGTATAAACTATATAAAATATAAGATATATAAAGATATATATGAGAAAAAAAAGTGTATATACATGGTATGCTTATGACAATAAACAGTAAAAATTTAAGGTGGTGATTGTCCTTAAAGTGTCCGTGTGCCGTATGATGTGGTATAAAGTATAAAGTGCACTGTGCTGTACAAGTCCAACAGTGGACCAGTTCTAGATCCTGGGTGTTTCCTCGTTCAAACACCGAATGGCCTGCTGAAAGAAGCTCATCCTCATTCTCTCGGTGTTTGCTTTCAGAGAGCAGAAGCGTTTCCCTGAACGCAACGCAGAAAAGAGTCCATTGTTGGGATGGCTGAGGTCCTTTAAAATCTTCCTGGCCCTGGTCCGGCACCGCGTGCTGTAGATGTCCTGCAGGTTAGGGATCCCGGTGTGGATGGTACGTTCATCTGAACACACCACCCTCTGGAGGGCTCGCCTGTCCTACATGGTGCTGTTCCCGAACCAGGAAGTGATGCTAACCGTCAAAACGCTCTCAATGGTGCAGGTGTAGAAAGTCTTTAGCACCTAAGAGGGTAGTTTAAAGTCCCTTAAGCATCTCAGATGGTACAGATATAACAAAAACACTATAAAAACAGACAAAAAGCACAATATTCACACAAGTGTTGCACTCAGAACAATGTCTATGAAGCGACTGAGCATGAAGTGTGGGGATGGAGGTGAAAAGCGACGAGCACGTCAAAAGAAACGCTCTTCTTCCCGAAATATGCTCGTACTTTTACAGAGATTTTTATTAGTAAACCGGTCATACAGTCGATATTCTCGTACTACAAGGCATTGGCTGGCTTGTATTCCTCCCTAGTCAAGTATCATGGGAGCTGTTTGGTCCTGATTCCTGAAAGAGAACAGAGTACAGGACTGGTTATTCTTGGTATAGATTAAGCAGCGGCGGGCCGTGCATTTGATACCTGGGCCTTCAGTGGGGACTTACCCAATTTAATCCACCTCTTAATACCACCACTATCACATTCACAATGTTATTTTTTTCTGATGTTAATCACTTTTTTGTTTATTAACTACTTTTTGATGTTTGTACCACTCACTATAAAGGAAAAGTGTACTAAGTATATCCACATTAAGGCCTAATGAATGCGAGAGGGTGAAAGCTTTAGTCTCATTTATGGTCAGTAGTTCCGTTGCCAGCCTTATATTTGTTTTTAGCATAATGAGTTTCGATTCCGGCCTATACAGGCCTGATTATAAAAAAAAAAATAATAATAATTAAGATGAAAGGGCTCTAAAATACCATTAGATCATTTAAAGGAGAAAGTATCGTACATATCAGAGATAATGGTGGCAGATGACCTGTTGTCAAATAAATAAATTGGGATTAGGTAATGTCAGGGTTCCACCTGCTTCTCCCGGCTTTGATCACAAACACCTGGTCCTCGTTACCGATTAACCTTTATAAACGCCCGTTCCAGAGTCACAGGCTGTCGGTTCTAGAAGGTCAAGCTACAGATCTCGTGGATCCCCGACCGCCAGCATTCCCCGCTGGTCCATGCCCAAATTACCGTTCCGTGGATTATCTCTGTTATGTGATTTACCCCATTTCATGGATTATACTCCTTCCGAGGATCATACCCGTCTTCCGGACTCACTCCGCTTCACGGTTTGTAACTCTATTTGATTCTGCTGTTTTTTGTTTAACAATAAACATGATAGAGTTACTCCAGTTGTCTCCGCGTGGTCTGCGTCCTGACAAAAGAACCGACCTAATCTGAAACCGAAACGGAAGGAATCGCCCTACTGCGACGGATCGGCAGCCCAATTCCGCTTTGGTTTTCACCCGGAAGCTCACGGCCGCTCTTCGCGAATCATGCTCGCCGCTCAAGTTCATGCGAGCGCCTCTGAGAGCCCAATGGAATTCCCGTCTTATTTCTCCGTCAATGCGGCTGAATGGAGCGGCTTCCTGTTGATCACCTACAAGTTTATCGTCTTAAAGCTCCCCCAAGGGTGCTGTCGCGCTTCACAGACTTGTTGAAAGCGAGGTCATGGTCCCAGACTCCTCTGAGGGCAACGTCACAAGTCAAAGCTCCCCCAAAAAGCGCCGTCGCATTCCAAAGTTCCTTCCTGGGTGCTGCCGCACGGCAAGGTTACTCCAAGAGCCCCGTTGGACTTCAAAGTCTCCCGGAAAACGACGCCGCATCTCCAGGCCTCTCCAAAGGTGCCATCACTCTTCAGCGTTCCCCCGAAGGCGTCATCGCGCCCCAGAGAACCACAGAGGGTGCCATGGCACCTTTAAACACCTGCAGAGGGCACCACAGTACCTCGGATATCCGTAGAGGATGCCCTCATGACCCAGAGTCCACGGCATCACCGCCTTCCTGAGTTCCCTCTTAGTCGCCCTGGCACCTCGGACCTACACCGAGGGCACCACTGCGCTCCTGAGGCCTGTCAAGGGCGGCGCTCGGCCTCTGAATTCCGCCGTGGGCGTCGCTCTGCCCCTGAACTCCGCCGAGAACATGAAGCGATATTATACTCTTATTTACAACATGGCTTTAATATGATATAAGTTACTTTAGACATAAGATTTACAAGAATGACTGTAAGTTTCTCCCCAGAATCAAAACCGTCCATCGGTATATTTAAAAAAAAAATAATAATTATTATTTTTAATGTATATTCCCAGGCTTTCACTATTCATAAACTCTTACCCTAATAGTTTCTATCTACCGAAACCGCAATTTCGTACACAACGCTATGTGTTTTTGTCTCATGTAAATGTAATTTACACACCGTATGGTATTTTAGGTATACTTTTACTTCATTTTATAATTAATAATTATATTTTTGTCAATAAATTACCTTATTTTAACAAAACTCCATAAAAACAATTCACTATAAGTTTAGAATTTTCTAAAATCTGGACCATTCGCAAAACAACCTTGAACAAATAAATGTTATTTTAACATATACGCACCTAAAAAACAAACCACAAACAAACAAAACATATTGCTGTCAGTGCAAATCAGTCAATGCTGCTACTACTCCTGGCAGAAGTTATACCCATAATAAATTTTTACTGCAGCACCACAGCAAGCAGGTGAATAAAGTTATGACAGCAGGTTGAGGGAAAGTAGTGCGGTAAAAGTACTGATACGGCACTAAAAAATTACTCAACTAAAAGTACACTGTTTTAAACTACTTAATAAATAACAACTCCTGAGAAAAACTACCCAATTATAGTAACAAGAGTATTTGTAGTTCATTAATTTACACCACTGTGTGTGCAGGGATGCAGGGAGTGTGGCACGGAGACGCAGCGTCTCGTTCCTTCGGGGAACTGGGGTTACGTTCGTAACCTAGAGACGTTCCCCTTCAGGAACTCGAGCTGCGTCGAAACGCTATGGGAACGAGTGTCCAATCACGCCACACTGACCAGACCCTGCCGAGAGAGTGAGGGCCTCGGCACCAGCATGCAGGACAGAGGAGTCCAGGGTGGCTCTGAGGTCAAGGCCATAAAACCTGACAAAGGTCAGCAGGGTGGACCAACCCGCAGCGTCACAGACGTCCCGGAGTGACACTCCAGTGGACCCGGCTGCAGAGGCCGCCACACTCGGCGGAGCGAGCCCTGACCGCGATCGGAGCGGGGACCAGGACTCGCAGCCGAACAACTGCACCGACCACCTCCAAGGACTCGTCCTGTGGAGATAAGCACCCAGTGCTCGCACTGGACACAGCTGGGCCTCGTAACCCCTGGTCAGGGGCTATAAACAGAGGAGGGCAGAATGCCTGTAACACGACACATTGTGTGGGAGCACGAGGCTGCGTGCTCCCACACATTGTGTGGGAGCACGCAGCCTCGTGTAAAGAAACACTCTGGCCATGCCAGGGGGCAACTCCAGGCGGGACGAGGCAACTGCCAAGACCCAGACAGGCACTCTGAGTCGCGTCCCGGGCCACAGCCTCCGGGCGCCGCGGAGGAAACGTGTCACCAATGGGACCTACCCAGCGAACACCCTCAGGGTCGAAGGGGTTAACCCTGTGGCAAACTGTACCTGCAAAAACTCCAGAACTGAACCGACCGGGCAGTTAACTGGGTCCAAGTCCTGGTGCTCAAACCGTGACGCGAACAGTCGCCATCGTGCGGCGTACGACCTCCTCGTGGAGGGAGCTCTGGAGTGGAGAAGGGCCTCTACTACCTCGGTAGAGAGAACAGCCGCTATGAACCATGCCCCCTCAGGGGCCACAGCCTCCACAACTCCGGGCGGGGGTGAACCGGGGTTCCGCCCGCCATCGAGGTGCTACCAGGAGGAGACAGACTCCCTCCCGGCAAACTCATTCCAGAACTGAGTGGGAAAAGGCGTACAGGGAAAAGGCGTACAGGCCTAGCCTCGGCCAAGACCGTCCCATGGCAGCCACTGTCTCAACAGGGCGTCTGCTCAGACATCCTCAGTTCATCCCGGGACCACAAGAGGACCTCCCGCACCAGTTGTTTGCAAGGGCGAGACCGGAGGCCCCCCTGATGGTTGATGTACAAGACCACCGCAGTATTGTCTGTGCGGACCAACACATAGTGATCTCTAAGGACTGGGAGGAAGTGTTGTAACCCCAACAACACTGCCAGCATCTTCCGGCAACCTATGTGACCCAAGAGATGTGGGCCGCTTCACAGACCCTGGGCGGAGTGGCCACTCATGACCGCTCCCCTCCCGTGAGGGAAGCGTCCGTCGTTAGCGTTACGCAACGACAAGGAGTCCCTAAAACGGGGCCTCGGGACAGAACGTAGGGTCCTACCATGCAACCAAGGCTCAAAGGGCACACCGCGAGACCTTGATGGTACGATACAGACTCCCTCAGGGGGAGAACTGCCCTGGAGCCACCACTGGAGGGGCCACATGCGGAAAAGGCTGAGTGGAAATACATTGGACGCTGCCGACATGAGACCCAGCAGCCTCTGGAACTGCCTCACAGTGACTGGCTGGCCTGCTCCTAGAAAGAAACACGCAGAGAAAGTGGTTCTCCGCGCTGGGGAAAAGTACACTCTACCCGGCGTTTCAGTCTGAACCCCAGTACAGTCATGCAGGCAAGAACAACATCTCAATGCCGAACTGTCTGGTGCTCTAACGAGCCAACATCAACCAATCGTCGATATAATACAAAATGCGAACGCACCCTGAAGCCACAGCGGGGTCAGTTCAGGGTGCGTTCACGCACTCTGTGAAGGCACGGGGTGAGAGCGCTAGGCCGAACGGAAGGACCGATATTGGTAAGCTTCACCCCAAAAGCAACCTCAGGAACCTCCCGTGTGCGGTGAAGGACGGCTGCGTGGGAGCATGCAACCTCCAGATCTAGCGTATGACAAATCAGTCCTCGGACTTGACCTGAGACACGACCTCTCTAAACCTGAACCCGAGCCTCAAAAGTAAGTGGTTCAAGGAGCGGAGATCCAGAAAGGGATGCAACCCACCGTCCTTCTTCGGAACAACGAAGCACAGGCTGTAGCAGCCTGACTCTCTGAACAAGGAGGAGGGAACCACCTCGATGGCCCGTTTCCTCAGAAGAGCACAAACCTCCTGTCCCAGGGCCAGAGCCTGCATGGGTCCCACCAGGGTGGGACACACCCCGTCGAACCGGGGAGGAGAAGACGCAACCTGAATCGCGCAGCCCTTCTCCACAGTACGCAGGACCCCCGAGAGACTCCAGGCAGCCCTCCAGACTGACAAAAAGTCTCCACAGGGAGAACCAACCCCTCAGGGCTGGCCCCTGACCCACTCAGAGCGGCTGGCGCGGTGCTCTGCAGCCGACTACACCTCCCGAGAGGCGGCGGATCCTCCCCAGCCGCAGCGATCATATGGGCGGAATACGGGGAGCAAACCGCTGGAGAAAGCTGCGCCCTGAACAAGACCCGTGGCAGGGCTAGCAGACAGTCCTCCTGAACCCGAACAGCAGGAGCAGCGAACTGCGGCTGTTAAAGCCCACTGAGAGGCAGCGGATGACCCCCATCCGCAATGAACTTACGGGCGGAAATAAGGAAGTTAACCGCTAGAGGGGGGCAGCGTCCTGAACACCCTGTGGCAGGGCCGACAGACTGGCCTCCCGGTGGTGCCGGGGAGGGACGAGCACCGTAGCATGAGGTTAGGACCTCCCCTAGGACCTCCCCGCGGGAATCGGGTGGCAACACTCTTTTACCGGGCTATTTCGCTGTGCCTGGACGTACCAGGGCAAGGCTGCCGCCGAGCAGCCCCATCGGAGCAGCGAGGAACTACCACTGAAATGCCACCGCGGTCTCCTGAACCCGCCAGCAATCGCCCTTACCTACAGCGTTACCAGGTCAGGCCAGGAGGGGACACCATAGCGCTCAGACGGAAGCTCGCATCATCCCCCATAGCAGGCCAGCCTGGTATGCCTGCAACACACTCATCGTGTGGAAGCAACCTGTAGCCTGACCTGCCTCATAGCCCTACCCACCAGAGCCAAGCGGCTCTTCGTTGGCAAACCGATAGCCGTCACAGACGCAACACTCGGGGAGAGATAGCTAGCTAGCGCCTCTACCACAAGCGGCATTGTCCCGTAGCCGCGCCACTTAGCTCCAATAACATTCGCGCCCAGCGAGAAACATTGGGTCCTGGGAGGCCCGTGTGCGCGCGTGCGTTTCCAGACACCTCGGTGCGCAGACCAGGGAAGGCGCTGAGGCTGTGACACATGGCGCAGGAAACGCTCATCCAGCTCACTGGGTGCGCGCTTTTTCGGCTACACGACTGGCTAGATCCAGCTCAGACCCGGCCCGTGCCACGACCTCAAGGAGCTCCACGTACAGCACAGTCTGTGAGGAGTCCGCAGGCTCGCCAGCATCCATCATCTCATCCTCCTTGGAGAGAGAGACATGCAATGCTGCGCTGCCCGCACTGGGGGAAGAAGCAGCCGCCAGGCATGCTTCCCCGAATATCCCGAAATTTCATCCACCTCGGAGGAAGAATACGGAGCACCGCGTCACACGCACCGGAGAAGGAACCGCCAAACAAGCGCATTACCCGAGGAACGGGAGCTCGCCTCGCAGCCGGGAGCGCATAGCCGCACGGCTAAAATGCTAACGACCGATACCCTCGAGAGCTGACTAAGCACGCTCCTAGGCTAAGCAAACAACACATCGGCTGCGTGTCACCCCCCCCCCCCCCCGAAATGAATCGGGGCAAGCAGGAAACACGCAGACGGAATTATGCCTGCATTTAAGCTCATGACTGCACAGATAACACACTCAAAGCGCTTACCTGAACGAGCAGAAGCTAATGTCGCTACCACCGCACAGCCATCTTGTAGCTTCCTGGTTTACGCGACATCGCCTGTCTATGACGTTACAGCTTGCCTATTGGCTAGATTTCACACGTGGTTCAGAGCGTGGTCACGGTATAAGGTATAAGGAACATTATGTTGAGTTCATGGAGGAAGTCATTGGGAAGGGAGATGCTGAGCAGGTCAATGACGGTGGGAGTGAAAGGGAGAGATGGTACATTCCCCCCATCATGGTGTGCATCACACAAAGAAGCCAGATAAACTTTGTGTAGTGTTTGATTGCTTAGCCAGATACAAAGGAACAAGTTTGAATGATCACCTCCTCTCTGGGCCCGACATGTTGAACAACTTAAGTGGAGTTCTCCACTTAAATCTAGCTAAGGAGAATCGTGACATCTACCCTCAAGGCTCGAGAATCGTTATGAGGGACCTTTATGTAAACGATGGGCTCGCAAGTGTTGAAAACACTGAAGATGCTATTCAGCTTGCCACGAAAGATATGTATGGCAAGAAAAGGTGGAGACATGTTCAATACCTTGCAGAACAGTTTTGGAGTCGATGGGGAAAGGAATACCTCGCCAACATAGCTCTTAGACAGCGCAGGCATGCTCAGTTGAAATCATTTTCAGTTGAAATCATTCGTGCTTAATGCAGCACCATTATTCACTCATGATTGGTGGGAGTGTAACTAACTCTAAGAAAAGATTAAATAAGGTAATCCTTTTGAGCTCCATTTTGTTTGGTCTCTTCCGTCCCCATATGGTATAGTCCTTTAACTCCGCCCCCACTAGTTAGTGAGACGCACACAAAAGGAAAGTCATGTCGCTAAAATGCTCTGAAATTGTACAAGGTTCTTAAGGAAAGTAAGGGATAATTAAGCACCTAGCTGGAATGGGAACAAGGTACTATGATTGATTTGTTTAATATGCATTAATGTGTTTTAATCTATTTAACTGTGAAGAAGTGTTTTAATGTGGTGTTGTTACTTGTCACATGACACTCACATCTGTGACATCATTGTGTGACATCACAAAAGGGTTTCTTATAAATGGCCATTCGTGTTTAGGATTGTAAGAGCTGATTGTATTATTTGTTATTTATCTGTTCTGTAGCTCTTACGGTGTTTCACTAAGAAAAGGTTTTTCATCAAGGAAAGGTAGATTTTGTGTTTCCTGAAGAAAAGGTTGACAGGTGAACACAAAATAAAGGCTTTTTGAAACATCAGTACGCTTTACCATTGTCTGGCTGGGGGTTTGATACAGGGGCGGTCCCATAGCGTTTCGACGCAGCTCGCGTTCCTGAAGGGGAACTACATTTTAACCCTGACTGCATAATGTTCACTATCACCCAGTACAGTAGGTGGCGGTATTGTAACTTGTGCGGGTATGATACACGTCGAAAACGTTGAAGAAGAAGAAGAGGAGGAAGAGGAAGAGGAAGAAAAGTAACAGTTTGCTGGTATTAACGCTGTTTTTTGCTTGCCTCAAAATGCCAGCTGAAAGTCTGAGATGGGAGACGTTGAAAGCTTTGAAAAATTCACCGAAAGCAAAAATCAAATACACGCCAGACTGGAATGAAATGGGGGAGGTATACGAAAACTTTTTTTTTTTTAATAAATATGCTTGCTTGCTGGATAGTTACGCCGCCAATTCTATGGATGTTTGTTAAATAAAATGAAAAGTCTTTAAAAGCTTATTTAAACTGTAACGTTTTATTTTATCCCCCGCGTAAAGGGAAAACATATAACGAAAGCTTCCCTGCTTTACGAAGATGATTTCTTTCTCCATTCTCCATTACCGTGGTGCTGCAGTCTTTATGTGGTTTTGTTAAGTGCTTACATCGTAGTTTGTTTTTCAGGACATTTTAGCAGGCTGTAAAGCGGTAAGTAGCCTGTCCCCATTCTCGGAGCAAGTTCTGAAAAGACTGAGCCCTCAGTCTGTGCTGAAAAGTGGTTTCTGTCTGGGTTCCATGATCTCTGATGCAAGCACATCTGAGGATGGCCTGAAGATAAACTCTGGCTTAGCTGCTGTTAAAATTTGTCATACATTAACTACCACAACGCCTACTTCACCACTGCTGCCTCCTGTTGAAAATGAGCTGAAGGTAATAGTTACTATGCTTTTTTCTGGTTCCATCTAAGAGCATTGCAGTCAGGTGTCGATATTGTCAGGGAAGTCATGAAATAATTAATCTGTTTGATGTCCCCTCCCTGCTTTTACATTGTAGGTAACTGATGATAAGTTATTGAGTTTGAGCTCCACTGTGGACATGTGCAGCAGTTCACCACCACCCTTTTCTGTCCACTCACCTAAGGCCTCTCAGATGGCTGGCTGCATCCGCATCTGTGAGAAGAAACACTGGGCAAAAGCCAAGGTGGTACTATGAAGTTAAACTGTTAGGACTCATAGGAAAAATATAAAAGTGTGTAGTAGACTGTTAACTACTCCTGAATAAATGAAGGTGGTTTGAAGAAGAGTAATATAAATCAAGTATGAGGAAAGTTCTTGCCTAGTTTTGTCCAAGACTTCTAAATAGAATTCTAAAACCTATTGGAGTTAAACATCTGCTACATTAAGTGTGATTGTTACCAGAAGGTATTGCATTGTTCTCTTGGACAGTAATGATTTCTGGGTTTTTTTTTTGTTTTGTTTTTTTAAGTTGTACTGTTAAGGTACAAAAGTTATGAAGTTTAAAAATAACTGATTAACTACAGTAATAATATTAACTGAACTGGTCATATTCAGCAACTGCTGATGAGATTTGAATATAAATGCTACATAATTTCCAATATTTAATATTACGTGTTTCTCCATTTATAGTCAGAGCTTAAACTAAGGCAGGAGATGCAGGAGTGTCTGGTGGCTGGTATGGCTAGTCGAGAGTCAGAGCAGCTTAAACGGTTTGAGGAGTTCATGGAGCTTAAGCAGAGGCAGGAGTATCAGAGCATGAGGGACATGATGGAAAAAGAGTATGTACTCTGCACAATCTGTTATTTAAAATTATTTCTTTCTTTTGTATTTCTTTGTAACTAGGTTGTATAGTATACTTAGCTAATAATTATTATATATATATATATAATTTATGACAAATGACATTTTATTTAACATTGTTTAAGTTAA
This sequence comes from Silurus aristotelis, assembly GCF_946808225.1. Classification (NCBI taxonomy): domain Eukaryota; kingdom Metazoa; phylum Chordata; class Actinopteri; order Siluriformes; family Siluridae; genus Silurus; species Silurus aristotelis. The sequence continues at coordinate 18,334,474 of NC_139584.1, forward strand.
TAAACTTTGTTTGTCAATGTTTTCCAACATCAAAGAACACAGGAAAGCCTTGGAAGGCAGGAGAAATTAAAGGAAGAACATAGACATAGAATGAAGGTAAATGCGCAAGATTTTTGGAAAATTTTCAATACACGATATTTTCAATACCAAAATGGTATTTTCAATACCAAATTTTCAATACACATGGTATTTTTATTTTGTTTTTGTTAAAATAAATGATGGCCCAGTGTAATGTCAAGGGGCGGATTATATTTACATCTTTATAAGATCTAATGTTGATCTGACATTTTGTAAATAATTAAGAGATTTGTGAGACTCACTTCAAGGTTTGGCTGTGCTTTCTTTTTGCAGACCAGAGCAGTGACCCTTTTTTTTTTTTTTTTTTTTTTTTTAAACATAGTTTAACATAACATTGCAATTCAATTATCACAATTACAGTCAACTGACAACTGTCACTTGTAAATAGTCCTGACAATGTTTATTAGAGCCAGACTGATTATGTCTGCAACTAACTATTATTTTGATAATCAATTAATCTGATTATTATTTTTATTATTGTTTCATTTATTCATTCATTTTTTATTATATGGATAAAGTTTTTTTTTTATTAGATGTTTTGCTTATTATAACTATATAAAACCTTAATTCAACGTATTTATGTATAAAAGTGTACTTAAAAAAATTTAAGAGCCACATATTGAGTTTAACTATCTTTAATTTAGACATTTAAAGCTTTTAGTGGTTGCTTGTTGAGGAGTGTATAGTGAATTTCTCCTTTGTCAGATCCTAAACCTGCGTCTGCGGGAAGCAGAACAGCAGAGGCTGAGGCAGGCAGAGCTTGAGCGGCAGAGACTTCTGGAGGGCAGGGATAGGCTGAGAGCACTCAATGCCATTCAGGAGGAAGTGCTTAGTCTCAATCTACTTTTGGAACCAATTTACACACAAACAAGCCCAACCTTGGATTACACTTCTTATGTCACCCGTGGCAACCACCTTTGTTCCCAGGTTTCAGAGGTGGTACGCACAACAACTGAAGTAAGTTGGTATTTTTTTTAATAGTTTTTTTTTTTTGTCCTTAATGATTACTTGATTACTTATTAAAGACGGATTTACACATGAGGCATTCTTAAATCCTTGATCAGACATATTGATGGATGTTTGTTTTTATGATGTTTGTTGCTTTGCGCTTATAACCCAGCCATTAGGGGGGGGCAAGCCAGTGTACTCTTAGTGCCGGTCCCAAGCCCGGGTAAATGGGGAGGGTTGCGTTAGGAAGGGCATCCAGCGTAAAACGTGCCAAATCAAATATGCGGATCACAAATGAGAATTTCATACCGGATCGGTCGAGGCCCGGGTTAACAACGACCGCCACAGGTATCGTTAGCCGACAGGGTACCGGTGGAAATTGGGCTACTGTTGGCCGAAGGAGGAGAAGGAGAGGAGGAAGGCGTCTACAGAGACGGCAGGAAAAGGAGCAGTGTAGGAGAGTAGAGGTTCGGGTTGGTACTTTAAATGTTGTTACTATGACGGGTAAAGGGAGAGAGATAGCTGATATGATGGAGAGGAGAAAGGTAGATGTGTTGTGTGTTCAGGAGACCAAGTGGAAAGGGAGTAAGGCCAGGAACATTGGAGGTGGGTTTAAACTGTTTTATCATGGTGTGGATGGGAAGAGAAATGGTGTAGGGGTGATTCTGAAGGAAGAGTACAGTAAGAGTGTAGTGGAGGTGAAGAGAGTTTCTGATAGGGTGATGATCGTGAAGGTGGAAGTTGAAGGGATGATGATAAATGTCATCAGTGCCTATGCTCCACAAGTTGGCTGTGAGATGGAGGAGAAAGAAAGATTCTGGAGTGAATTAGATGAAGTGGTAGATGGTGTACCTAGGAAAGAACGATTGGTGATTGGGGCAGACTTTAATGGGCATGTAGGTGAAGGGAACAGAGGTGATGAGGAGGTGATGGGTAGGTATGGTTTTAAGGAGAGGAATGTGGAAGGGCAGATGGTGGTAGATTTTGCTAAAAGGATGGAAATGGCAGTGGTGAACGCGTATTTTAAGAAGAAGGAGGATCATAGGGTGACATATAAGAGTGGAGGAAGGTGCACACAGGTGGATTATCTTCTGTGTAGGAGATGCAACCTGAAGGAGATTGGAGACTGTAAGGTGTTGGCGGGGGACAGTGTAGCTAGACAGCATCGGATGGTGGTCTGTAGGATGGTTTTGGAGGCGAAGAAAATAAGGAGGAAAATAAGGTTTGAAAGAAGAATAAGATGGTGGAAACTGAAGGAGGAAGAGTGTAGTGTGAGGTTCAGGGAAGAGGTCAGACAAGGGGCTTGGTGGTGGTGAAGAGGTGCCGGATGATTGGGCAACTACTGCAGGAGTGAGGCAGCTAGAAAAGTACTTGGTGTGACATCTGGAAATAGAAAGCAAGACAAGGAGACGTGGTGGTGGAATGAGGAAGTGCAGGAGAGCATTAGGGGAAAGAGATTGGCAAAACAGAAGTGGGATCGACAGAGTGATGAGAAGAGTAGGCAGGAGTACAAGGAGATGCGGCAGCAGGTTAAAAGGGATGTGGCGAAAGCCAAGGAAAAGGCATATGAGGAACTGTATAAGAGGTTGGACACTAAGGAAGGAGAAAAGGATTTATACCGATTGGCCAAGCAGAGGGACCGAGCTGGGAAGGATGTACTGCAAGTTAGAGCAATAAAGGATGGAGAGGGAAATGTGTTGACTAGTGAGGAGAGTGTGTTGAGAAGATGGAGGGAGTATTTTGAGCAGTTGATGAATGAGGAAAATCAGAGAGAGAGAAGGTTGGAGGATGTGGAGTTGGTGAAGCAGGATGTAGATAGGATTAGTAAGGAGGAAGTGAGAGCAGCGATTAAGAGGATGAAGAATGGAAAGTCGGTTGGACCAGATGACACACCGGTAGAAGTGTGGAGATGTTTAGGAGAGATGGCAGTGGAGTTTTTAACCAGATTGTTTAACAGGATTCTGGAAGAGGAGAGGATGCCTGAGGAATGGAGAAGGAGTGCTGGTACCGATCTTTAAGCATAAGGGAGATGTGCAGACCTGCAGTAACTACAGGGGAATTAAGTTGATCAGTCACACCATGAAGTTATGGGAAAGAGTAGTGGAAGCCAGGCTGAGAGAAGAGGTGACCATCTGTGAGCAACAGTATGGTTTCATGCCGAGGAAGAGCACCACAGATGCCTTATTTGCTTTGAGGATGTTGATGGAGAAGTATAGAGAAGGACAGAAGGAGCTGCATTGTGTATTTGTGGATTTAGAGAAAGCGTACGACAGGGTGCAGAGAGAGGAGTTGTGGTATTGTATGAGGAAGTCAGGTGTTTCAGAGAAGTATGTGAGGATGGTGCAGGACATGTATGAGGACAGTGTGACGGCAGTGAAGTGTGCAGTAGGTACGACAGACTGGTTCAGGGTGAAGGTTGGACTGCATCAAGGATCGGCCCTGAGCCCTTTCCTGTTTGCAGTGGTGATGGACAGGTTGACGGACGAGGTCAGACAGGAGTCTCCCTGGACTATGATGTTTGCAGATGATATTGTGATTTGTGGTGAGAGTAGAGAGCAGGTTGAGAAGAGCCTGGAGAGGTGGAGATATGCGCTGGAGAGAAGGGGAATGAAAGTCAGTAGGAGTAAGACAGAGTACATGTGTGTGAATGAAAGGGAGGGCAGTGGAGTGATGCGGTTGCAGGGAGAAGAGGTGGAGAAGGTGGAGGAGTTCAGGTACCTGGGGTCAACAGTGCAAAGTAATGGAGAGTGTGTTAGGGAAGTAAAGAAAAGAGTGCAGGCAGGGTGGAGTGGGTGGAGAAGAGTGACAGGAGTGATTTGTGATAGTAGGGTATCTGCAAGAATGAGAGGGAAAGTTTATAGGACTGTGGTGAGACCTGCGATGTTGTATGGATTAGAGACAGTGGCATTGAGTAAAAAACAGGAGGTGGAGCTGGAGGTAGCAGAGCTGAAGATGTTGAGGTTTTCGTTGGGAGTGACGAGGATGGACAAGATTAGAAATGAGTTTATTAGAGGGACAGCACATGTAGGATGTTTTGGTGACAAGGTGAGGGAGGCGAGATTGAGATGGTTTGGACATGTGCAGAGAAGGGACATGAATTATATTGGTAGAAAAATGCTGAAGATGGAGCCACCAGGTAGGAGGAAAAGAGGAAGGCCAAGGAGGAGGTTCATGGATGTGGTGAGGGAAGACATGCAGGTAGTTGGTGTAAAAGAGGCAGATATAGAGGACAGGGTGGTATGGAGACGGATGATCCGCTGTGGCGACCCCTAATGGGAGCAGCCGAAAGAAGAAGAAGAAGAAGTTCCTTTGCGCTTATAAAGGAAGAGAGTAGAACCCTGAATTATTACTACTTGACTGAGTTTTGTTTTGTGATTTCTTACAAAATCATATTTTGGATTATGTCTAATAAAAGTACAAAACTTGTAGTACTCGCCAATCTTTTTATATAATGCTGTAGAGATAATGGTCCATTTAAAGCAAAATTCCAATACAATTTTATGCCAAACTAACGATTATCAGTCTTTAATTGAAATGATAGTCAGATTTGCATTAACTCTTGATATGTACCTGCAGCAGGATTTTTAACTAGTACATTCAAATTTACCTGCTTAAAACTTGATTATACTTGCTTGATTTACATAAGAATGTGTGCATATGTAGAGTATGTCTGACTTTAAATCTGTGCACTATGCAGGGACAGTTTCCAACTGTTGAGGACATGACTGTGGTAGAACGGGTTTTGCAGGAAATGAGAACACTGGTTAGAGCCATTCAGGAGGAGTTTGCCCAGGAACATGAGAAAAAGAAGAATGAGCAAGAGGAAGAAGAGTACAGGAAGAAACAGGCAGAGATGAACACACAACAAGAAGAACAGAAGAAAAGCACAGCATTACTTTTTAAAGAGGTTGCCAAAAAACAAGGTAAAATTCCTAAGTGAACAACAAGAACCAGCTGAACACTTTTCCAAAAATTTCTAAACTAATATGATAACCAATGTAACCATTGCTAAGGATTACCGCATATTCTCGACTGACTCTTGACTAATGGATTTTTGGTTTTATTTTCAAAATAATTAACTTTGTCATTAGCGAATACTGTTGCTGTGAAGAGGCGGTCTGCAACATTGGTGATAACAGATAACATCTACATAAATCCTAGCACCCAAGGTTTTTGCAGAGCATTGCCAAGAGCATCACATTGTTTAATGAAGAGAAAAACAGAAGGTTTTACACCTGACAAGTTACCAGAGCATGCATTTCACTTTATCCAAAACAAACAACTTAAGGGTGACGCTATAGTACAAGGGTTGAAAACATCCCAAAACAATACAATATAAATTACGTCAGTTTATTTGCGTGGTTGAGGTTACTGAAAAATATGTATATACAGCCAAATATTAAATGTAAATTTAAGGTTAAATTTAATAATGTAAATATTAATTAACCAGGAAGCAGCTCTTAAGTCTGGAGAATGATTTTGCTTCTACATACAAATGAATCTTTGCACACCAAACCTTGCTGGTTTGTGTTCATCAAGCAAACAACACATGGCATCAGTGATTGGACTCTAGTGGCTGCTCTACTCAAAAGCTTCCAATCAGTAGTACATTGTTTAATATAGTCTTCACCGGGCTAAACCTGTGGCTTGCAAGAGTAGACATTCATAACTAATTCAGGTTTTTGTTTGTTTAACATTCAATATTTTAATTTATGTTTCAAAACTCTACATGCAAAGCTAGTTACAGGCTGTTCAATGTTCAAAATACTACATTAAGCATTCAAAAAATGTTACAACTTTACATATTGAATTTTCAGAATCAATAGCTCAATAGTAAACGTAATAATTTTAAAAAATCATATAAAAAAAATTCATTTAATTACACACAAACATAAACAGTAGTTCATAAATTTATTACATATTGTAGTAGAAATTTACATTAAAGTGCTAAATGTAAATAAGTATACACTGTAAAAAGGAGAGAGAATGCTGCAGAGGAATCACTTGAACAAAATTTACTGATGAAACATACTATACAACAAAAAAATATCAGCATATTATAAAAAAGCAAAATGAAGGGTTTTTAACTCTACTTCTACACAGCTTTTTTTTCCCATAATAAATGAAATAATTAAAAAAACTGTATTTTGTATTTACTTCTGATTATGATCTCCATTATTTAACTTTAAAAACCAGGATTGGGAAAACAAGTTTTTTAATCAACCCTGTGTAGTGGATTTGGACACAGGATCTCATCTAATTCACTTTCTGGATTTTCATTAACAATTAACTCCAGGCCGAAAACTGCTCTGTTGTGATGTCATTGCATGCACCATCCATGGCCTTAAGGGGGTGTGTTGTTTCTTGTTAGGGAGCTGATCATAAATGTTCCACTTCAATGTCAAGTCAAATTTCAGGTTGTTACATTTTTGGATGGGCCTGAACATCCATGTGTTGTTAAAGGTGGATACAACACACATTTCACTAAATGCACTAAAATGTGAAATGAATAATCTGTAACAAGTTGGCTTTATTAGAAACATGATTAATTGATCCTGCATATATGCAGTAATGTTACAGGTAAATCTGATAGCATGGACTGGAATAGTGGAAAATTGACCACAGAAACAATGCTGGAAAAAAATCATGCTGATGAAATATACTGCCTGGTCAAAAAAAAGTCACACACTTTTGGCTGTCGTTTGCTTTGATACGCAGTGACATAATTTCGATTAAGCTTATGTCATGTATTTATGACCCGAGTTTAATTCCTTTTCAACCAACATCTTGTACTGATACTCGTTGTAAAGTTCTCCTATACATCCCAGAGCTTTTTAACGAGGTTACTATCTGAACTCTGCTGGATAATCCAAGTGTGAAAATAATGTATTATTTTTCCAGAATCACAATTTGAGCCCAATGAATCTTGGAATATGCCTGTATCATCAGGGAAGAAAAAATCCATTAATTTAAATACCTGGTCATTCAAATTATTCAGGTAGTCAGCTAAAAACAGCAGTTTCTGAAAATAGACCAGACCAACTAAAGCAACCACAGATCAAAGCCTTTCTTTTTTTTTTATTAGCCTCACTGGTAAATGGATTTCTTAAGGCTACACAAATGTTTAATACCAAGACCAATGCATCTTTGCTTTGTGCCTGTGCAAATGCACTTTCTTTCACTATTAAATATATCCATGATTTCTGCTGTTGTATTTTGTTACTAGATATATTAAATCAAGCCCATTACCTTGTTTGCATTATTGGATTGAGAAATGTTATGTTTGTAATTACTTCAGGTCTGCAGTCTGTAGCTGATGATAGCACCTTGAAATGGTACAAAGAGCTGCAAAGTTTGGCCAGCTGTTGCGCACAGACCTTTGAAGATTTGAACAACACTAAGGATAAGCAGGTCAAAACATTTATTGTTCTAATAAATAGTGGTGTGTGTGTGTGTGTGTGTGTGTTGTAAATATGTATTTAAACGTGTATTTACAGACAAAAAAAATGAGGATGGAGCTTCAGAAAGCTGCAACAATTCCTGTGAGCCAGATCTCCAGTATTTCAGGTGAGATTACACGATAATCATTATCTGAAACCCGTCAAATAAAGCTGTACCTGCATTTTGAATTGGTTTGTGATTTACTTTTCTTTTATAATCACTGAATGACCTCTAGGTTCACAGCTAAAGGAGATTTTTGAAAAGATTGATAAACTGTTATTAGGGAAACTAGTTGTGTCTGGTGGAAAGACAGTTTCCACATCCCAGCATCCTCATGGACTAGAATTTGTAAGTTATAAATTGGCAGAAAAGTTTGTGGTAAGTGAAAAGTATTTGTAGTGGGGTTTTTTTTTAGTTCATTATAGCATTACATAATTAGCTTTAATGAAATAAAAATGCTTATTGCAGTTATTATTATTATGATTAAATTGTTCATAGAAACAAGGAGAAGAAGAGGTGGCATCTCACCATGAAGCTGCATTTCCAATTGCAGTTGTGGCTTCAGGTGTGTGGGAGATTCACCCTAAAGTAGGAGAACTCATCTTGGCCCATCTTCACAAAAAGTGCCCTTATGCAGTTCCTCACTACCCCCCATTGAAGGATGGCAGCTCCATTGAAGAATATCAGCAGTAGGCTAAATCACAAATCAACATTTTTATTCTTTTTTATTTTATTATTTGTCTCTCATGAAATGTATTGATAGCTGAAATTGTTCATGCTTTGTAGGATTCTGGGATATCGTGTGGATGAATCGGGTGTGGAAAGTCAGGACAGTTTCTTAAAAAGGATGTCTGGAATGATCCGACTTTATGCAGCAATAATACACCTAAGATGGCCTTACACTAACAAACAAGGGGTATTTTGTGTTCTAACATATATGTATGTAATGTTTTTACATTTATTTTCTCTTATATGGTCAATCATTTTTCGTTTTACAGGCAGCCCCTCATGGACTCAATCATGGCTGGCGTTGGTTAGCTCAGATGCTTAACATGGAACCTCTTGCTGACATTACAGCAACTCTTCTGTTTGACTTTCTAGAGGTAAATATAATTCTTTTTTGTTTACAACCCTTTGTAAAATAATTTATAAATAAACCCTACCTATTCCATCAACATATGCAGGTTTGTGGAAATGCACTAATGAAACAATACCAAGGACAGTTTTGGAAACTTCTGCTCCTCATCAAAGAGGAATACTTTCCCAGGTACATTTACAGGCATGAGCATTTAGTGAGTGCAGTATTCGCTTATGACATAAACAGACATTTTGAGAATAAAGTATTCACTGTTGATTACTGTCCAACACTGTGTTTACTGTTAATTATAGCTAACCATCTTTTTCTATTCAGAAATTTTTCGTTTGTTACTCTGAAAGTGCACCAGTTAAAAGTGAATTAATTAACTGAAATTTAAAATTTGCTTACACTTCATTTTGCTTCATTTTGATCATTAACCGTTATACATTTAATGACAGCCTCAAAAGATTATTTCACAGTCTGTTTTGTTTTCAGGATTGAAGCAGTTACCAACAGTGGTCAGATTGGCTCTATGACAAGACTTAATCAGTTTTTGGAGGTGAGCTGACACAGTTCCAACACCCACCTATTTTCTCCAACCATAGAATTATCAAATGGTAATACTTATTAACATGTCAAAAGTACATAGATGCTGATCAACCACAACATTAAAACCAATGACAGGTTAAGTGAATTGCATTTATTTATCTTATGATTACCACTGTTAAGGGGTAAGATGTATTTGCCAAATCTGCCAAATGTCGCAAATGTATTTGAGTGCAAGTGAACAGTCAGTTCAGTTAACAAAAAACTGATCAACTTCGACAAGAATCAAATTGTAAATGGTAGATGACCTTGTCGGAGTTTTTCCAAAAGTATTTCCAATTTTAATGGTAAGCAAGCGGTAAACCGGCCATGCTTGCCCAAGACTCACTATTGCACGTGGGGAATGTGGTGGTGCATTAACATAGGGTTAATTCATGGATTAAAAAAAAAAAAGCGTAAATCAAAAATTTTAAAACACATTAAAAAAATATATTGCACGTCTTTGTTTTCCAGTAGTGTTAGTGTTGTAAAGTGGTTACATATTGTTTAATTTCTTGTATAAATAGTTCACAATTTGCATTGCTTTAGCCCATTTCTTTACATGAATGGTTAAATAATTTGTCATTTGTAAAAATTAGAACAAATATATATTGTGTATTAAAAAAATAAAAAATTTAAAAAGACATCACAAAGTTCAGTTTGTTTTAAGGTTCCAAACATCCCAGACTTGACACCTTTACATGGCTTTAGCTCCCATCTTTGATTGATTGGGTAGATTAGGAACGGTTAGTCAAGAAATAGCTGCTCTAACTGCAAAATTTGGAAACGAAAGCACAGAATGTGACTGAGTGAAGGTGAGGAACAGCATAAGCATACTATGTTGCAAAGAACATAATTTTATGCGTGATTATACAGTATCTCAAATAAAGTTGGTACACCCATTTCAGCAACCATTTTAGTATATCTTCTCAAGGGACAATACTATAGAATCTTGAATATGTTTTATAGTAGTCAGTGTGTAGCTTTTACAACAGTATAGATTTACTGTCCTCTGAAAATAACTTTAATACAGCCATTATTGTCGAAATAGCTGCCAACAAAAGTGAGTACACCCTGTATGTTGTGTAACCATGCAAATCTGTACTGCTGTATAAGCTGCACATTGACTACTTTAAGATATATCCAAATTTAATTTCTATAGTATTGCCCCTTGACAAGATATACTAAAATGGTTGCTGTAATGTGAGAGGTGTACTTAGGTGTGTCTTCTTCTTCTTTCGGCTTCTCCCATTAGGGGTACCCCCTGTCTTCTACATCTGCCTCTTTCAACGCAACTACCTGCATGTCTTCCCTCACCACATTCGCCTCTTGGCCTTCCTCTTTTCCTCCTTCCTGGTGGCTCCATTCTCAGCATTCTCCTACCGATATACTCCATGTCCCTACTCTGCACATGTCCAAACCATCTCAATCTCACCTCCCTCACCTTGTCTCCAAAATGTCCTACATGCGCTGTCCCTCTAATAAACTCATTTCTAATCCGAAAAACGAAGACCTCAACAACTCTGTTCAACTTTGCTAACTCCAGCTATACCTCCTGTCTTTTACTCAATGCCACTGTCTCTAAACCATACAACATTCACCCACTCCACCCTGCCTGCACTCTTTTCTTCACACTCTGCATTACTTTGCACTGTTGACCCCAGGTACCTGAACTCCTCCACCTTCACCACCTCTTCTCCCTGCAACTGCACCACTCCACTGCCCTCCCTTTCATTCACATGTACTCTGTCTTGCTTCTACCGACTTTCATTCCCTTCTCTCCAGTGCGGTAAACACTTCTAGGTTACACAGTTTTTGAAGGATCTTGGTCAGTAGGTTATTTCAGACTACTTTAAGAACTAACAATGTGTCTTCTGTGGATGTAGGCTTCTTCATATAATTCAAGATAGACATGATGTTAAGATCAGGGCTCTGTGGGGGCCAAACCATCCCTTCCAGGACTCCTAGTTCTTCTCTGAACTGACGATAGATCTTAATGATAATTGGCTGTATGTTTGGGGTCGATTTCCTGTTGCAGAATAAATTTGAGCCCAATAAGACACCTCCCTGATTGCTATGATTGAGTGCCTGTATACTGCCTGTATTCCTCATAATTGAGGACATTATTCCTGACCAAATTTCCAACTCTGTTTGCAGAAATGCATGCCCAAATTTTCAAGGACCTCCCACCGTGCTTCACTGTTGACTGCAGACACTCATTATTACTGCTGTCATTTTTCTGCACCCTGTTCCTATTTTTTTGTGTGTAGTTAAGTTGCTTAGCCTTGTTTCCACATTGGCGATATAGCTCTTTGGCCTTAATTCTTCCATGAAGATCACTTCTGGTCTGGATACTCCAGACACTAGATTGGTGTACCTAGGTACCACTGATTTCTGTCAGTTTTTTTTATTGATAGCACTGCTGGATACCTTTCGAAGTCAACAAAAATGAAGCATAATGTGTTTTTCATCTGCATGCTGCATTAAGTTTCCTTGGCTGACCACTGCATCTACTCTCCTCAACATCACCTTTTTCTTTGAGCTTCAAAATAAATTAAAACTCCAGTCTGCTTTGAAATCTTTACCTGAAAGAGATCATTAGCACCTGCTTAGAATAATTGGTTAATTATACACCTGACTCTGGTCCTACAAAATACCTGACTTTGTGTAAGAACTGGAGCAGTGACCAAGAAGGCAGGTGTGATCGATCATGTTTTCTTTTACATCATATGAATGACTCAGTTCATGTATGTCACTTATGTGGGGAAGAGATGGCACCAGGCATCATTTAAGTTACATCCTTTTTCTTTTTTATAATAGTTTTGTATAAATGTTTGACTTGCTGGCTCCTACTCATTAGATGATTCTTATTATTATTGTCATTCTTTTGTAATAATTTTATTTATTTATTTTTAATCCAGTCACTTATGGCTTATTCCATTTCAGTGTAGCGAATAAATCTTATGTGGTATCAATTTAATCCCTTCTGGACTTGTTTATTATAACTGTGAACTCTATTACTATTACAGTTCTCTTTCTGGTATGCCAAAGATTTGTCCATCAATATAACCAGTGCTTATTGTTTGCCTTTTTCTTACCTAGAATTCCTTAAAAAACAAACAGATTGAGCCACCGAAAGGACAACTGAACTCAGCCTTCTGGAGAGCCTGAGGATTTTGATTGTTCATCTGTTAACAAGTCATAGTTTGTATTATGACCCCACGAATCCATGGCTGCTGATGATCTTCTGTTAATGCATTGAACAAAATCTAATTAGTTTGTTATACATATGCTAAAATGTACCAGTTTAATATAATAGGTAAACATGTCCCCGTGCTCATTTATTAAATTACATAATTAATCATTTAAGTTGCAGCAGTACAATGCATAAAAATCATGTAGCTTGAAGTCATTAATCTAAGTTAAGTTAATATCCACATCAAACATTTAGGAATGTGATCTTAGTGACGTTGGCTGTTTTAATTGTTATGACAACATAAGTATACTAAACTGGAAAATTTAAAATAACTTTCCAGTTTTTCTGTTCACTAAAGTTGTACAGAGCTGTACCTGTAGACCATCTGTCAGCTCAAAGTAGTCTGAATATTTTCTAATGTTCTTATTAACAAGGTATTTCAGCCTTGAGAGCTGCATTTTACTGGATGTTTTTCCTTGACCTTTCTGTGTAAACTCTAGAATCGTGTAGAGTCCTGTGAGGAGATATTAGGGGATCACCATTTTCTGGCATAGGCTAAATGGATTAGCTGGCATCAACATGTCATAAAGATCACGTTTTCCATATTCTGATTTTGAACATTCATTTATGCATTCTGCTGCTGCTGCTGCTACATTTTAGCTAATTGTGTGTCTGTGCAGAGGTATTGTTTCTGTTAAAGTGATCAGTGAGGTTTTTTTTGTTGTGTTTTATATAGCCTGTGATGTATTTTCCTTGTAAAAATGTGTGTATTAATGTCATAGGATAGCTTATGGAATGTTTTTGTTACATCATGTTTTATAATGATTAGAAACATACTGCAGATAGTAGAAAACAGACTAACCATACTAAAATAAGTACATTCTAAAAACTACTTATGCATGGAAATCATTGTGATTCAGACATGGTTTTAATGAGCAGTTACTTGAAACCAAAAAGGGTAATAAATATACACGTGCTGCGTCAGATCAAATGTTTGTATTTCTGGTAGGGTCCATTCCCAGTTTCCAGTTGAGCTTCTTCTGTGATGATTATAAAGTGGTTTTGAAGAAATTGTACCTTTTTCACATAATTTGTTTGACAAATAGACATAGTATGTGCATACACAGGGCAAGCCTTTGACAAATTGTGAAACTTGTTTATTAAATAAATTCAATTCACACAGACTGAAGTAGTCTTTGATTCTTTTAATTGTGATGATTTTGGCTCACATTAAACAAAAACCCACCAATTCACTATCTCAAAAAAAAATTTAATATGGTGACATGCTAATCAACTCAAAACACCTGCAAAGGTTTCCTGAGCCTTCAAAATTGTCTCTCAGTTTGGTTCACTAGGCTACGCAATCATGGGAAAGACTGCTGATCTGACTGTTGTCCTGTTGTTATTGACACCCTTCACAAGATGGGTAAGCCACAAACATTAATTGTCAAAGAAGCATGATATATATACAGCAAACATATCTCTTCCTCATTTGACTGGTCAGATTTACCTACTGTGTTACATGTAAGTCCAATACATGTTCTATCAAAAAATCAGACTGATTATGGCCACTTTTATACTAAAAAGCACACATACAACTTGTAGGAATTATTCGGTGTATATATGAATATTGTATAAAGTCTTAAGTGTTTTACATGACAATAGTATGCTAAGTATGCATAAAACAAAGTTCTTTTACTGAATCACATGCTAGTCTTATCAAAGTCATAGGATTTATGTAAATTTTGTAATTTGTTAATATGGATTTCATATTGTTTTAATAGGAGAATTGTGTGCCTGCTCTTCGAATTTAGTATCCTCCTAATTCCTTGTATTACAGCAATAATATTACTATAAATCTACATATAATTCTCATACATGATTATAGTCAATATTAAGATTTTTCTGCATATACTAATCATCTCCCTGAGTTTTAGAACTTTCCTCTGAATTCAGTAAGTTTGGCATTGATGGCTGCACCAATGCTGGAGGGCACCACATGAGGCGACTTTTGCAAAGTTGCTCCTGTGAGACAAATGAATACAGTGGGGCAAAAAAGTATTTAGTCAGCCACCAATTGTTTAAGTTCTCCCATTTAAAAAGATGAGCGAGGTCGGTAATTTTCATCATAGGTACACTTCAACTATGAGAGACAAAATGAGAAAGAAAATCCCGAAAATCAGAAATATAAGGTCAATAACAAAAGTTAATCTCAATACTTTTGTTATATACCCTTTGTTGGCAATGACAGAGATCAAATGTTTTCTGTAAGTCTCCACAAGGTTTTTACACACTTTTGCTGGTAGTTTGGCCCATTCCTCCATGCAGATCTCCTCTAGAGCAGTGATGTTTTGGGGCTGTCGCTGGGCAACACGGATTTTCAACTTCCTCCAAAGATTTTCTATGGGGTTGAGATCTGGAGACTGGCTAGGCCACTCCAGGACCTTGAAATGCTTCTTACTATGCCACTCCTTCATTGCCCGTGTTTGGGATCATTGTCATGCTGAAAGACCCAGCCATGTTTCATCTTTAATGCCCTTGCTGATGGAAGGAGGTTTTCACTCAAAATCTCACATACATGGCCCCATTCATTCTTTCCTTTACACGGATCAGTCGTCCTGGTCCCCTTGCAGAAAAACAGCCCCAAAGCATGATGTTTCCACCCCCTATGCTTCACAGTAGGTATGGTGTTCTTTGGATGCAACTCAGCATTCTTTCTTCTCCAAACACGACAAGTTAAGTTTTTACCAAGAAGTTCTATTATGGTTTTATCTGACCATATGACATTCTCCCAATACTCTTCTGTAATATACAAATGCTCTCTAGCAAACTTCAGACGGGCCCGGACATGTACTGGCTTAAGCAGGGGGACACGTCTGGCACTGCAGGATTTGAGTCTCTGGCGGCGTAGTGTGATACTGATGGTAGCCTTTGTTACTTTGGTCCAAGCTCTTTGCGGGTCATTCACTAGGTCCCCCCGTGTGTTTCTGGGATTTTTGCTTGTGATCATTTTGACCCCACAGGGTGAGATCTTGCGTGGAGCCCCAGATCGAGGGAGATTATCAGTGGTCTTGTATGTCTTCCATTTTCTAATAGTTGCTCCCACCATTGATTTTTTCACACCAAGCTGCTTACCTGTTGCAGATTCAGTCTTCCCAGTCTGGTGCAGGTCTACAATTTTGTTTCTGGTGTCCGTTGACAGCTCTTTGGTCTTGGCCATAGTGGAGTCTGATTGTTTTAGGTTGTGGACAGGTGTCTTTTATACTGATAACGAGTTTAAACAGGTACCATTAATACAGGTAATAAGTGGAGAACAGAGGAGCCTCTTAAAGAAGTTACAGGTCTGTGAGAGACAGAAATCTTGTTTTTTTTGTAGGTGACCAAATACTTATTTTCCACCATAATTTGCAAATAAATTCTTTAAAAATCAGACAATGTGATTTTTGTGATTTTTTTTTTCTTTCTATTTTCTTTCTATAGGCTTCTCTCATCTTTTTAAGTGGGAGAACTTGCACAATTGGTGGCTGACTAAATACTTTTTTGCCCCACTGTAAAAGACAAAACATTGCTTTTGTTAGGAAGACAGGTGGCCCACAGTTAATGACCCCAGAAAGGGATTGCCACTGTTGTGACACTGAACAAGACACACAGCCTAATCTTACTCACTGTGGATCACTTATCGTTATTATTATTATTATTATTATTATTATTATTATTATTATTATTATTATTATTATTACTATTATTATTATTATTATTATTATTAATGTATACTACTACTACTACTACTACTACTAACTTAGCCATTAGGGTTGCACAAGCCAGTGCACTCTTAGTGCCCGGATGAATGGGGAGGGTGTTATGAAGGGTATCCAGCGTAAAAAATGTGCCAAATCAAATATGCAGATCATGAATCAGAAATTCATAGCGGATCGGTTGAGGCCCGGGTTAGCAACGACCACCACAGGTATTGTTAGCCAACAGGGTACAGGTGGAAATTGGGCTACTGCTGGCCGAGGGAAATGGAGAGGAGGAAGACGTCTACAGAGACATCAGGAGAAGGAGACGTGTAGGAGAATGGAGGTTCAGGTTGTAATTTTGGTACTATGACTGGTAAAGGGAGAGAGGTAGCTGATATGATGGAGAGGAGAAATGTAGATATGTTGTGTGTTCAGGAGACCAAGTGGAAAGGGAGAGACCAGGAACATTGGAGGTGGGTTAAACTGTTCTATCATGGTGTGGATGGAAAGAGAAATGCTGTAGGTATGATTCTGAAAGAGTAAGAGTGTAGTGGAGGTGAAAAAGGTTTCTGATAGGGTGATGAACATGAAGCTGGAAGTTGGAGGGGTGATGATAAAAGTCATTAGTGCCTATGCTCCACAAGTGGGATGTGAGATGGAAAAGGATAAATTCTGGAGTGAGTTAGATGAAGTGGTGGAGGGTGAACCTAGGAATGAATGATTGGTGATTGAGGCAGACTTTAATGGTATGTAGGTGAAGAGAACAGAGATGATGAGGTGATGGGTAGGTATGGCTTTAAGAAGAGGAATGTGAAGGGCAGATGGTGGGAGAAATTTTAATGGTGCATTTTACAAAGCCATGTAATACCAAATGTTACCGAGATTGGATATGTTTCAGTTTTCTTGTCATATACTTGATAACAAATCAAATATTATTTAAACAAAATGACAGTTATTGTAACAGCTCATTGCATGATTCACCACAAAAGTAAAATAACTGCAACACATGCCTCTAATAAGCATTGTTCATTGTCATTTCTCAATATTTCTTCTCCATTTGTCTCAGCTTCTTCTGTGTGTCTGTCAAGGTGGTGGCTCGACTCTTATCAACAATCATTTGGGCAACATTTTATTTGTGGTTTGGGAATTACTGTCCTAATTCTTTGGGTCTGTCAAGGAACAAAAAAAAACAGATGTAGGATTTCTTGACCTAACATGAATCCAGTGGAAGTGGATACAAATCTTTTCCAGGTCTAGAGATCTCAATGTGTTGAGTAACGCTTGAAGAGCTATTAATTGAGACTAGACCAAACATCAATGGTGAAATCCATTAATTGTTAATAAACATTCAAATGAGGCAATATGGTATATCCAGCTACCAGCAATGGAACGTCTGAAGGGCAGGAAGGGAGATCCTTAGCCTGTTTGTCACTGTTGGTTATACTGTTCTAACTAACAATAGGACCAAGTTCTAATAATACCAGAGATCTAATACCAAAAATCTTATTATTAGTAGTATTACTGAGAAATCAGATTAAGGCACTTCACAGTAAAGAATATTAGAAATTTGCTAAATAAAATGTTTTACATTTGTTGCATGTAATTATTCCTGTGCATATTATGTAGTTACATAATTGCATTATATATATAATTGGCTGTAGTTACACAATTGCATTAACTTCATACGTCACCACGACTTCACATTGTTTAATGGAACTGACACTGTAAAAAAAAATGCAGTAGATACAGTAGGTCTACTTACTGCTCACAAACTTGATAAAGGCCATGTACACTGGTAAGGTATGTTTTGGCTTTTTCCCTTTTTACCACTCCACAGCAGCTGAATAGTCAGTTTTTTTGGGTATCCGTCGTCATCCATCTTGGTGTCATCATATTTACACTATACATTACAGCATCCTCCCCACTCGTCCCACTACTGCAAACCTTCTCATCACACCCTGAGAATTAAAAAAAGGGTATTGCTTTTAATCAATTTAGATTACAGATTTATGGCTGTTTCATTTTGCTAAAAGGATGGAAATGGCAGTGGTGAACACTTATTTTAAGAAGAAGGAGGATCATAGGGTGACGTATAAGAGTGGAGAAAGGTGCACACAGGTGGACTATGTGCTATGCAGGAGATGCAACCTGAAGGAGATTGGAGACTGTAAGGTGTTGGCAGGGGACAGTGTAGCTAGACAGCATCGGATGGTGGTCTGTAGGATGGTTGTGGAGGTGAAGAAGAAGAGGATGAGAGTGAAGACTGAAAGAAGAATAAGATGGTGGAAACTTAAGGAGGAAGAGTGTAGTGTGAGGTTCAGGGAAGAGGTCAGACAGGGGCTCAGTGGTGTTGAAGAGGTGTTCGATGATTGGGCAACTACTGCAGAAGTGATGAGGGAGGCAGCTAGAAAAGTACTTGGTGTGACATCTGGAAATAGAAAGCAGGACAAGGACACGTGGTGGTGGAATGAGGAAGTGCAGGAGAGCATAAGGAGAAAGAGGTTGGCAAAACAGAAGTGGGATAGACAGAGTGATGAGAAAAGTAGGCAGGAGTACAAGGAGATGCGGCAGCAGGTAAAAAGGAATGTGGCGAAAGCCAAGGAAAAGGCATATGAGGAGCTGTATGAGAGGTTGGACACTAAGAAAGAAGAAAAGGATTTATACCGATTGGCCAGGCAGAGGGACCGAGCTGGGAAGAATGTGCTGCAAGTTAGAGCAGTAAAGGATGGAGAGGGAAATGTGTTGACTAGTGAGGAGAGTGTGTTGAGAAGGTGGAGGGAGTATTTTGAGCAGCTGATGAATGAGGAAAATCAGAGAGAGAGAAGGTTGGACGATGTGGAGTTGGTGAAGCAGGATAGGATTAGTAAGGAGGAAGTGAGAGCAGCGATTAAGAGGATGAAGAGTGGAAAGTCGGTTGGACCAGATGACATTATGAGTCGCCACAGCGGATCATCCGTCTCTATATCCCCGTCCTCTACATCTGAATCTTTCTAACCAGCTACCTGCATGTCTTCCCTCACCTCATCCATAAACCACCTCCTTGGCCTTCCTCTTTTCCTCCTTCCTGGTGGCTCCAGCTTCAGCATTCTCCTACCAATATACCCCATGTCCCTCCTCTGCACATGTACAAACAATCTCAATTGCACCTCCCTCACCTTGTCTCCAAAACGTCCTACTTGCACTGTCCCTCTAATAAACTCATTTCTAATCCTGTCCATCCTCGTCACTCCCAACAAAAACCTCAACATCTTTAGCTCTGCTACCTCCAGCTCCGCCTCCTGTCTTTTACTCAATGCCACTGTCTCTAAACCATACAACATAGCAGGTCTCACCACAGTCCTATAAACGTTCCCTTTCATTCTTGCAGATACCCTACTATCACAAAGCACTCCTGTCACTCTTCTCCACCCTGCCTCCACCCTCCCTAACACACTCCATTACTTTGCACTGTTGACCCTAGGTACCTGAACTCCTCCACCTTCTCCCTGCAACTACACCCCTCCACTGCCCCCTCTCTCATTTACGCATTTATGTACTCTGTCTTACTCCTACTGACTTTCATTCTCCTTCTCTCCAGCGCATACCTCCACCCAGGGGCGTAGCCATCATTTCAAAAGTGGGGGGACGAAATGTCTAGTGTTACCTGTATGTTTTTTCCAGTTAACCCTTGTGTAATTGACAGGTTTTATTTTTAATCATATTTTTTTGCGTTATGATTATATATATGATTATAAAACAGAAAGAACAAAATAAATACAACAGCTTGCCACTGGTACAGTACCCTTAAACGGACATCTTTGTACCTTATTTACCCCAAAAATGTATAGTTGTACATTAAGGTACACATTGGTACTCTAAGGTAGTAATGTGTACCTTTTTGAGTATAAAGTACAAATATGTCCTTATAATGGTACTAAGAGTATATTGTTTACATATTTCAAATTGTATTTTGTGTATGTACTATCAGCATACTGTAACGTTTCCCGTCAGCTACCCTTATTCACCGGACTACATTACCCATCATCCTTTGCACCCCGTCATCCACCATGTTTGTTTCCCGTCTTCACCTGTCTGTTCACCCGGACTCTATTTATACTCATCACCACTGTCTTCACTCATTGTCGGTTATCGTCTTTACTACGTTGTATGTATGTGTGATTTACCTCGCATCCGCGGTGCGCGCGCGATCCAACATTCGGTTGCGATGAGCTCAAACGCTACACTTTTTTTTTTTTTTTTTTTTTTACAAAAAAGTCAAGCAGTGTAAGTTGGCATATGGTATCCGAATTGTGTTGCACAATGTTTAGTAGCTCTGCCTGTTGCTCTTGTTGAATAATTAGCAAATTTTAAAGGTTTTGAAGGATTATAAGGAAAAATAGCTGCTTGGACAAACGTTCACTTTTTTTCTGTGTATTTCCCTTAAACTCTTTTATAACGTCTTTTGTTTTAACAAGTGTGTTATCAAAACCCTTCAAATAAGAATAAAGATAATGTTGAACTGAGATTTTACAGCATGTTTAACTCTGTGTGTCACGGTATGTACACGGAGAGACGAGGACGACGAATAGTCACATTAAAGATGTCGTTTTAATAATAAGGAGCAGGCAGTGGCGGCTGGCCAATAGAGGGCGCTAGGGCGCCGCCCTCCCTGAACCACACACGCAAAATTATAAATCATAAAAATTATTGAAATGTAAATTTGTATGATGTAATATATTAGAAAATCATCTGTGGAAAATATTTTTTTTCACAATCACCATATGTCCCCTCTGTGTGCACCACTCAATTTCAGCTGAGGGGCAATCGAGAAATCGCCCAAAGGAGGCAGGTCTTTGTGGAATTTAGTCAAATGCCTATTCAGTATATAAATATATTCAAGATGTGACATAAAATTTAGCCAATCAGCGTCCTCAATTCTTATCTGCAATGGGCGATTTTTTTTGTCGCCCCGAAACTGCTCAAATGAGGGCTTGGCCAGTAGTGGCGCGATTTTCAATTAATGTTATGTGACAATGGCGGAGGTCCCTTGGTGGTCTAGTGGTTAAGACGCAGCGCTCTCACCGCTGCGACCCGGTCAGGGAACCATCCCCAGCCACTCTCATTGCCGGTCCCAAGCCCCAAGGATAAATTGGGGAGGGTTGCGTTAGGAAGGGCATCCAGCGTAAAAACATGTGCAAATCAAACGTGCGGAGGATCCGCTGTGGTGACCCCTAACGGGAGAAGCCGAAAGAAAGTTTTTATGTGACAATGGCGGACTCAGGTGTAATTAGTTCCGGACACGAAAACTCTGTAAAATCTCTACTCCAATGCCCGTTTGAGAAGAGAACTTTGGCAGAAAAACTGAACATGGTTCAGTTTCATGGTTGTACATGGTTATCCTCAGAGTCATGGAAGTATCCAGAATTTAACTGTGACTTGTAAATTAACTGTTCAGAGATGCTTTAACGAATAAACATGTGACCAGATGTTCTTAAACTGTGTCTGCATTTTAATAAATCATATTGCAGCACTTGCTGAAATTGTTTGCTGTGTCAGTGTGCCACAGGCCCACTTAAGAAAATTTTCACCAGCTGCCACTGGGAGCAGGTAAATCACACATACATACAACGTAGTAAAGACGATAGCCGACAATGAGTGAAGACAGTGGTGATGAGTATAAATAGAGTCCGGGTGAACAGACACGTGAAGACGGGAAACAAACATGGTGGATGATGGGGTGCAAAGGATGATGGGTAATGTAGTCCGGTGAATGAGGGTAGATGACAGGGGAAACGTTACAGTATGCTGATAGTGCATACACAAAATACAATTTGAAATATGTAAACAATATACTCTTAGTACCATTGAAAGGACATCTTTGTACTTTATACTCAAAAAGGTACACATTACTACCTTAGAGTACCAATGTGTACCTTAATGTACAACTATAAATGTTTGGGGTAAATAAGGTACAAAGATGTCATTTTAAGGGTACTGTCCCAGTGGCAAGCTGTTGTATTTCTTTTGTTCTTAGCCTGGATAAATGGGGTTGCGTTAGGAAGGGCATCCAGCGTAAAAACATGTGCCAAATCAAACATGCGGATGGTCCGCTGTGGCGACCCCTAATGGGAGAAGCCGAAAGAAAGTGGATTCAAACTAAAATAAGGGCATCCAGCCGGTTTTTAAAATGTAAGAAGTAGAAAGTACAGATATTTGTGTAAAAATGTAATGAGTAAAAGTGAAAAGTTTGAGTCTGAAAAATAAATAGTGAAGTACTGATACCAAAAAAAATCTACCCAAGTACAGTAACGAAGTATTTCTACTTCATTACTTCCCACCTCTGCACATGACTACAGTTTGCATATGATCATCACTGCATACCTCAACATCAATTATCTGTATTAAATTGACATTCGATAACCACCCAGATGAGGATTGGTTCCCTCTTGAATCTGGTTCCTCTCAAGGTTTCTTCCTTATGTCATCTCGGGAAGTTTTCCTTGCCACAGTCGCCACCGGCTTGCTCATCATGGACTATCTTACACAAAATAAACACGTAATTCATTTTTTCACGGCATTATCTGTGTTAAGCTGCTTCGGGACAATGTTCATTGCTAAAAGCGCTATACAAATAATAACTAATTATTAGGGCTATAATGTCCTATTATAATTTGTCACAATTACATAATCCACTCAGTTTATGTAAAAAGACTCAAATATTTTTATAGAATGATATTAATGAGTCAAACACTGATGGATATCCATTCAAATGATCATGAGCCAAAAACCGTCTTTTCCACGATTTAAAAAAATCGTGCAAATAAGGCCACGGGTGCTATGACAAATTGGAATCAGGAGTTTCTTCCGTTGTTTTTTCCTCTCGGAAAATACTTGATACGCAAAAAACCCACTTAAGTACAGTAATGAATTAAATGGACTTCGTTACTGTCCACCACTGCATTTTACTGGAACGTGGAAACGCGACTTTCTGTAACTTGCGAGAGCTTATACTTTTCCTTTAAGAGCTACGAAGAGGCGAGAGTAATGTGGTACGGTTAAGGTAATATGACCGAAAAACAATACAATTTGTGGAGACTATTCTCTTATTTTTAAAGTAATAACAAAAAAAAATTACTAAAAAAATGCTCTTTTGACCGGTGTGATCAAAGCTTTTCTAAAACACATGCACACCTGGGTGGATGGTCATCAATTATAGATGTATAGATTTGTGCAGAAATTCCATAAACGTTCAAATCAAATCAGTTGAAAAAAGAAAAAAACCTTACATTTTAATAATTTATAGCTTATGTATCTCATATATATATATATTTTTTTTTTTTTTTACCCCGAGCATTATATAAATCTGTACAATATTTTTTAAATATTTATTAGAACCATACATTTTTTGATTATTGCTTGAAATTTATATTTAAGCGACTGGGCTAAAATAATAAATATTTAGTAACAAAAATTTTCCACTGCAACAACTGCCAATTACAGTCCCCAAGGTAGAGTTTCTCTTTTTTTAATGTTTTATTAAAATATACACAACCCAAACAGCTGGGCACGGGAAGGTTTTTATTTTTGGTTTGTTTTTATAGAATTTTATTGTATCAAAATGGCATTTCAAATCAAATGAATATTTGTGAAACAAAAAAAGTGGTTTTCAAATTCCTCTTTCCTCCCTCACTGAAGGTCAGCCCTCAAACAATTAAAAGCTCACAGAGGGGAGACTAATTATGTTTCCTGAAAACACAAACGAGGTGAAAAACTCAAGATCACTAACCAGTTTAACACCATGAGCAACAAAGAAGGACAACAAAGTTAAGAAGGATGCTGGAATTACACACCACGGCATTTGTTCTTTACACCACACTAACAGAATGAAATATGCATATACAATTATATATTTATATATAAAAAAAAGTTTTGCAAGTCTACTCCAGACAGTGTGCCGTTTACATTACAGTGTGTTATGCTTTTTGTTGTAATCCTTAAAATGTACTTGAATTCAGATTAATTGCCATAGTGGCAGTATTTTGCAGTCAATTTATTAAGCCTCTTCTTTGACGGATTTCAACACAACACTGTCAGGACAGGAGATGAAGCGCAACAAAAAACAAACAAAAACAAAAAAAGGGGGGGGGGGGGGGGTTGATAAAAAAAAAGAAAAGCATTTCCCTCCTGAAAACCACCAACAAAGCAGATGGGTTGTGGGAGACAGTGACAGTTGCTCAACTTTTGTTTAGTCATCTTCTCCATCATCCTGAAAAAAAAAAAATTATACAATTTTCAAAGAACAATCAACACTACAAAAATCAGTTTATTATATTTATATATTCATTTTTCAGATTCATTAATAGAGGAAGCCATGTAAGATATAAATTACCTCTCCATCATCATCATCATCATCTTCTCCCTCTTCATCTATGTCTTCTAGACCTTCCTCATCTTCATCTTCTCCCTCTCCTTCCTCATCTTCCATATCTGGGACCTTCAGGGAGACAAAAACAACTTTGGAGCTAACTAGTGTTGAGGATATTCTTGCTTACTGAAAGTGGAAATTGAGACTCACAAGGTAATATTGAAGAGGATTGGGCCAGATGTCATCCTTTATGACCTCCCCCAACTCATCTGCTCCTGAATCAGAGTGATCAGTAAACCAGGTAAAAAAGCTCTCAGGCTCTTCGTGTTGCCTCTTCTTGCCCGCTTTACTTTGAGTTTGACTGGAACGATTTGTAAGGTCCTTCAAAAGGACCACAGATTATGTTTCTTCAAGAAGCCATAAGTGATATTTGAAGATAGTCTTGTCAAAAATATAAACAAAAACATCATTCACACCTTTCCTGGTTTCCATTTGATCTCTGTTGACTTTGGAGTTGGGTGGTCTCCACTTTCATTCAGGTGAATTTCTTTGGATAGGACTTTGTTTTCAAAATACATGTTTTCATCAAAGTACTACAAAACAGAAAACTCAAACATAAAAACAATGAACCAACAGACAAACTAATTTCCAAAAAACTCAAAACTTACAAAATCTATTCTGTAGCCCGATTTGATGTCTTCAAATTCTGTTACTTCCACTCTGGTCAGATAGTGAAGTGCTTCTTCATCCTCCTCACCAAGGAGAGCAGAGACTAGACAGACACAGGAAGCATAATATTAAAGAATATTTTATTTTGTTAAATTTGTTTAAAACAACGTTATCAGGCAATTCAATTATAATTCAGACTCATTGTTTTCTGCTTGTTTACCTTGTGGGTGATTCACAAATGTAGTTACCCAAAAGTTGGGGATTTTGGCAATGAGCTCTGACCTCTTCTGAAAGAATGGCTGGCGAAGCTTGTTATATTTTTGCTCGACTTTGAGGATTTCCTCACTGGCCTGTTCATTCAGTCTGTAAACAAACAAAACTACAGTTTATTACCATCAAGGGCATAAGTGTAATTTTGATTGAGGAAACGAAAAAAAACAAAAAAAACAACAACAACTGACCTGTCAATTTCATTCTGTACTTCATCGATATGTTCAATAGCTTCCTGTTGTTCTTTTTCTAAAGATCGGAATATGGTAAAAATATAAGTAGCATTGTTATTAGTTTTATACTAGTGCAATTTAAAATGTGTTAAAATCGGGTTTTATCAATCACGATATCAACACGGCTAAAAGGAAAAGTCCAACGTCAAGATGGGTTGGGTGGATTTGCTAACTTGAAATTCACGAAATTGATTTTGCGATAAATTGGAGATTACTTTGTAGCGTAGACTGATATACGTGATCCATAACGCAGCTCCTCAGCTAGAAGTACGCTGTAGCAGCTACAATTCGTGTCCGAGAGGATAGACGCCGCTTCCTGCTACTCGGGCCGCGTGGTTTAAATGTGCAGAAAGAAGATACCCGGTCTGCATCCCCTCTCCTATGCAACATCAGTTGATTGTTAACAAACATACAAAACTAGCTTCTTTACACAGCTTCCATAAACAACATAGGCGTAAATCTTAATCGGAAACACTGTGGCCGTGTAATTATGAACGTTTAATCAACTGTTAGACTAGCTAACTGGTATATATACACACACATACATCATGGCGGAGGTCCTTACCCTAAAACAATAAAGTAGCGTATTGCCGCGACGATTTGTCCAGCTGATTCGCCCTTGTGAGAAAGATTATCTAAAAAAGAACACGTGTTAATCTAAAACTTATGGGGGAATATAGCCATTATGTATAAATAACTATTTTCTTGGCATATTGGCGCAATTCGTTGTTATAGCAATAGCATTAGCCTTTAGCGGCTATCTAACATGGCCTCCACAGCCGGCGCCTTCCACTGCACATAAGCGCTGACAACATCCAACCCCGTCGACGACGACAGCCAATCATACCCTTATGAAATTCACAACGAGAACGTAAATTATATACACGTTGCTACCTCAAATTTGACAAACAACTAATTCAAGTGATTCAAAAACGTAAAGAGAGAAAGTGAAAATGGCGATGCTCACGAGGCCCTCGCCTCTTACCAGAGGTCTCGTCCGATCCGTCGTGGTTCGAGTTCTGCTCCTTTTTACTCACTTTAGCTGATGGGGCGGACATGTTTGCGCTGCTTACGACTGAAAGTTAACTGTTATTTTTCTAAACTTCGTAAAGACAAGAAACCTTCCTTTGCACTGAAATGTGTCGCGCTCCCCAACTTACTGCGAGGAAACGCTAATACACGCGCACGCGCGCTTCTACTTCTTGTAAGCACAAGGACTACACTTACGCGTTACTCTTTCAGAGAGAGCGCGCACAAACAAGGGGGGTGGGAGGTATTCAGCCCTCGCGGTTTTCTTTCTAAGATCTTATTGGCTGCTTTGTGACGCGCGGGGCGTGGTGCAACACTCTCCAAAAAATCCACAGCAATTAGGGTCGGGCAATAGGTGTCAATCTGACACTGAGTAAATATATATATATATATATATATATATATATATATATATATATATATATATATATATATATATATATATATATATATATATATATATATTAGAGAATAAAGGTCTGGCAGAAAGTTGCTGACAATTTAAATGTGTCAGTGTTCCCCATGTTATTATTATTTTTTTAATTAATTTATTTTACTTTTTAAAATCTATTCTAGTTTACATTGAATAAGTTATCCCCAACAGGTTTAAGACCTGTTATAGACCTGTTGCTATGACAGCAATTTCAGGCTTTGATATAGCAAATAATCCTGTACAGTATCATATCAATACAATTAAATTCAGCTAGAGAAAATTTTCACCAACATGATTATTACTGGTAAATGAGATTTCAAATCTTTAATGTATTAGTACTACATTATATTGAGATTGTTTCTTCTCCCCCTTTTGTGCAGTTGTATTTAATGCATTAACATATTTTACCAGTTTCCAAACACGTGGTGAATGAAGCACATGTAGTAAGTAAATGTGTTATGCTAATTATCACTTTTTTTTATTTATTCCTAGGGCTTTGATGGTACAGTCTGTTGCACAAATCATATTTAGAAAGCCTAGGAGACACACATAAGTAGTGCTTATTGTCATGTTCATGATAAAATGACATTTTATTCAATTATAATGTACCTGTAATGGCAAAAAAACATTTTTTAAAGTATCTTGGAAACATCACAAAAAAAAAAAAAAAAAAAAAAATTACTTTAGCACCACATATACTTTGTAAATGACATAGCTGACTGCACTTTTCACTATGTTCTCTGCAGCTCTAACAGTGTACAAGAAATCTCAACTTAAGTTATGCAAACCTTTAATGTAAGGGTCCAAGAAATGTAAGATGTAAATGATTCTCTCATAAGAAAAATTATCTATTTCTAGAAGTAAAGCATTGTGCTGCACTAAAAGATCCATCCTTGCATCACACATTATATTTGAAAAGCTGCTCGTTTTATACTAGCACGTTCCACAACAGATTGCTCTCTTAAAAATGGAAGGACATATCTGCAAAATACTTCCATGGTCACCTCCACTTATAAAGCCATGATCTATCATCTAATCTTGTTCACATGTAATAAGCAAGATCCTCAGCAAATTTGATTTTTCAGAACTGATACCATGACAGCAAATCCAGAATGAGCTTTGAAGAACTAAACAATCTCAGATCTTGTCAGATTGGCAACAATAAAAATCCAACTAACTGAGTAATCCACCTCTTAAGAACAGACCCCAGGGGACTACATCTACAATCAAATGGCACAACCAAGATAATCTCATAGTTGAAATTAAATTCTGGCTAGTTAGGTTCTTCAAATTCATGTGCAAACCTGATTAGCATAGCAGAAGTGAGTTTTATGAGTGTTGTTGAGAGGCTACATACACCGCCTGACTAAAAAGATAAATGCTTGGATTTGACAAAACAATTAGGTTCTTGCTCTTCCATTGGATAATTACTACAGTGATTAATTATGTTTTAGCTGGAAACAAGCTTTTTAACCCTAACTGATGCAATAAACAGCTTCTTATTTCTTAAAGAACCATTTTGGAAGACATATCATGTGGTCATGGAAAAGTTGTTTTAGAAAGGTCACATTTCCTGCATCAAACAAAGAAAACAAGAAGATTGCTAAAACTATTCAAATTTGGTAAAGCATTGTTCAACGCTGTATTAAAACCTGGAAGGATAGCAATGAACCATCATCTTCGAAAAGGAATATGGTTGGAAAATATATTGAATAATTGTGATTGAAGATTACTAAAATAATTTAAAAATTTATAAAATAAAACAAAAGTACAACTCATGGCTGTGATTAATATTGAAAGTAAGAGCATTTCCACATGGACAATAAAGAACACCTATTATTAATTAGGCTAATCAGAAAAAGAAGCTAGGAAACATAAAGATTAGAATCTGGTGCAATGGTAAAAAGTCATGTAGTGTGATCAGTCCTGATTTACCCTGTATTAAGAAAGGTGGATGCAGTGATGTACATATCAAGCTTAGTGTCTACCGTACAAGTCAATGGGGCAGTGTTATGATCTGGATTATAGCAACTAATATGGTGAATGTGTGTCATAATCAAGAAATATTGTGTGACCCTTTTTGATCAGGGTGTGTACATGTTAAATATACAGATGCTAATGTTTTTATTAAGTTTATTTTTTTTTGTAAATTTAACTCTCATGAATAAGTCTGCCTTCCCGTGGGCTCACCACCTGCAGGAGGGACCGTAAGGGACGGTGCTGTGAGGATTGAGCAGCAGTCGGAGGCGGGGGCCTGCTTAGACTGCTGCCCCCACGACCCGAATTACGGATAAGCGGGAGAAAATGAATGAATGAATGAATGAATGAATAAGTCTGCTATTTCAGCCTGCTAATCTATTTAATTGAGCATAAACTGAATACAACAACATTTTCTAATATGTTTATTGATGGTCTCGTTACCAAAAAGAAACCTATGCATCTACATAAGAAGCTGCTGAAGAAAGATTTAAATGAAGGGCCTTTCAATTAACTCCAGAAAAAAAATTCTAGTCTACCAAGGTGAATAGTATGATCACTAATATAAAATTCTGCACTAAAGTTAAGCAACACAGGCAAGGAACCTGATCAGAGGCCAGTAGTATGTAATCCACCACTTTAACCAGCACAGTCTCTGTGCTATGATAAAGCCTTATCTCATGAATGTTATTCTTATGTGGGTATGAGCACTACTGTCAGGGTGCGAGTGAAACGGGAGGCGGAAGCCGGAGTACAGCTGGCTCAGGTTTTATTGACAAGAGTGAGGGAGAGAGATATACACAAACACAAACACACACACACGCACGCGTACAAACACACACGCACTCACGAACACACAAGTCCTTGTGAGAGTCCGAGGTGCGCTTGGGGAGAAGCGTAGCTGATCCGAAATGGGCGGGGAGGAGAAGCGCAGCCGGTACCGGTTAGTGGAGTCCGAACGGAACGGAAAACATAGGATATTGCATAAAACAAAGAACCAATTCACACAGTACGTAGCGTCCAACACATTCAATAACAAACGGGGAGTGAATGTGAGTGAGGGGTTTATGTAGGAGTGGGGTGAAGTGATGATGAGCTTCAGGTGTGCGTGGGTAAACCTGGAGCTCCAGGGAGAGCGTAGGTATGAGCGCCACCAAAGTGGGGCGTGGCAGGTAGATCCCTGACATTACCCCCCCCAGAGGGGGGCGGCACCTGATGCCCCAAACCCACAGATGCTCGGAGGGCCAGGGCACTCGGGGACCTGGTCAAAACCGCCGCAGAATCAGGGAAGGCTGGGAAGGACCCGAGGCGGGGTGACAGCCCAGGCGGAGCGCAGGAACCGGGCGATGCCCAACCCGAAGATACAGGACGGAACCAAGCCCCCAGCGAAGGTCCGAAACGGTGTGCAGCTCATCGCAGAGGCCAGGAATGGAGCGAAACCACCGGCGAAGATTGGAGCCAGGACGAAGGCTGGATACGGAGAGTACAGGAGTACAGAGGAGAGACGTTGCCATCGGAGGAGCTCGAAGGCGTGATGTCGCCATCGGAGGAGCACAGAGGCGTGACGTCGCCATCGGAGGAGCCCAGAGGCGAGACGTTGACATCGGAGGAGCTTGGGGCTATGGTGTCACCCTCAGAAGAGTCTGGGACTGCGACATCACTGCCAGATGGCTCTGGAAGCGACCTGGGGCTGTCAGAGGAACTGTGGATTGCCATGCCACCGCTCACTGGGACGTTCTGAGACAGAGAGGAGCTCACCAGGAGGTCCTGGGGCGGAGCTGCGCTCACCTGGAGGCCCTGGGGCGGAGCTGTGCTCTATTGGAGGTCCTGGAGCAGGCTGAGGATCTCCTGGATGCCCTGGAGCGGAGCGGAGCCGTCCTGAAGGGCCTGGAGCAAGGCAGAGCTCTCCTGGAGGTCCTGGGGCTAAGCGGAGCCATCTTGGAGGGCCTGGAGCAGGGTCTTGAGCAGGGTGGAAATCCCCCGGAGGTCCTGGGACGAAGCGGAGCTCTCCGGGAAACTCTGGTGCGGGACGGAGCTAGCGATGACCATCCCTAGTTCCCTGGTAAAAAGCCGGATAAACCGGGCGCACGAGTTGAATTCGCCTCCAGATGCGCTCGACAACTCACTGGCCAGAGAGAGGGATTCTCCCGACAGTAGGGAAATGTGGAGCGCGATTTTGCCTGCTTCAGTGGGGTAAGAGGATGAATAAAAGTCCATGTATTCACCGATGCCCAGTATAAATCCGCCCCACTCAGCCACATTGCCGAAAGACGAGCCGGGAATTCCATCATATGCGTGTCGCTGCCGCGCGTGCATTTTCCTGCATGACATATTTTGAATATTGATATTTTGATATTTGTTATTGGACAGATGATGGGGTCGAGTTTTTTTTTATTAGGTTTGATCACAGCTAGCTTAAAAGGTTTAGGTACATGATCAGTGCAAAAATAATATTTATTTTAAAATAGGATTGATGGACTGATTTAAATATTAACACTAAACGGTGTGTACAATGATTGAAGTAAATGGTGTGGACAATGATGCATAACATAATATTTTGTTGGACAACCTTTTTAGGCAGTCACTGCAAACAAATGATTTCTGTAGCATTCAGTGAGACTTCTGCATCTGTCATCATGTAGTTTAGCCAACTCTTCATAAGCAAACTGCTTCAGTTGTCTCAGGTTTGAAGGGTGTTTCTCCAGATTACATGTTTCGACTATTTCCATAGATGTTCAATAGGGTTTAGATAAGAGCTCACAGAAGGCCACCTCA
Source organism: Silurus aristotelis (assembly GCF_946808225.1). Lineage (NCBI taxonomy): Eukaryota > Metazoa > Chordata > Actinopteri > Siluriformes > Siluridae > Silurus > Silurus aristotelis. The sequence goes on from NC_139584.1 coordinate 18,366,270, forward strand.
GAATAGTCCAGTGTTTAGACCTTCATTCTCAAAGCTGTATATTTTGGGTCATTATCTTGTTGTAGGACCCATATGAGCTGTGACAGAGACAGAGCTTTTTGCTGGGTTATCTTCTGGGTTAGTTATCAAATTGTATGGCTTTAAATTAATAATCTTCATGAAACCAACACTGCTACATGTTGAGTGTGTACGTGTTTCTGTAGTATCTTATTATCTGTAGTTAATTGTGATACAGCATTGAATTAGGAGCAGAGGTGGAAAGTGTAATTAAACATTCTGCTCAAGTAATAGTACTGTTACTTCAATGAAATTTTAAGTAAAGTTACCAGTCAAAAAATCTACTCAAGTAAAAAGTAGCGCATTCAAAATGTACTCAGAGTAAAATTTAGCCAGTTACTTTTTCTAACACCAGGGGGATGGGGTGGGGGATTCAAGCATTGTTCAAAAAGTATGTAAATCGAGTTGTTTTTAATTAAACGGAACACCTTTACAAAATACAGTGCAATTTTTTGCAAGTTTTTAAATAGGCTTGTATGAGCTATTTATGCCTAGCCACAGCAGACCCTGTTCCCTGTTTGGAAGAGCATAGAGATACTCTAAGCATGTAAACAGCTGTAAACAGAAGATGCTGATTTTTTTTTTATGCAAAAAAAGAAGACTTTTCGCTGTGTTGCTGTTTATTTGCTTAGCACTGTAGCTCTCCAGCTACAGTATCTCACAAAAGTGAGTACACCCCTGACATTTTAGCAACCATTGTAATAAACAATACTATTGAAATTAAACTAGGATAGATTTTAGAGTAGTCAATGTGCAGCTTTTACAGATTTATTGTCCTCTTAAAAAATAGGGAGGAAGTAGCTAAGTGGTTAACACATTGGACTTTGGATCGGAAGGTCGCAGGTTCAAATCCCTCCTGCTAGACTCTCTGGCTAATTTGTAATCTAGGACCCCTCCCCTAACTATCTGATCTTTCTGCTACATGTAACAAAAGTCATTATCAATAAGCATATGCTAATTGATAATTAGAGTGATAATAATATAATAATTAGTCATAATAAGATAATAAAAATTAATAATACGTTTCACACAATAGGAGCTCCAGAAAGAAATGCAGACATTATCTTAAACAGCGACAGGGTAATTTATTCAACTTGAGAACCAAATCAGATTTATTTGTGAATCATTCAGGCTGGATTTATCAAAGTTTTTCTCCAGTTCATTGAAATAAACTGTTTTGAACAATTATTTACTACAACAATCTAATTATTATTACTACAACAAAAACTTGCAGCGTAAATTTACATTGATTCCATGCTGTTCCAAGGCTTTCCAAACATCAATAGTTTTATTGCCGGTTGATGATTTTCTGTCTTTTGTGAAGCTCAGTGCTGTTCCATTACTTTTGCTCGACTGCATGGAAAAAGGATATTTTTGGAAATACTGTTAGGGAACATCAATCAGCTTTTTTTTTTGTTTTTTTTGTTTTACTTCTTCAAGATTGAATATAGTGCTCTATAATCTGCTTTATTTCACAATACCTCAAAAATATTTGTCACACATTGGACTGTTATCTTGTGTCACATCAGATATTAAATAACATTATTGTGTTGGAGTCTTTGGAGAATATCTGCTACGTTGCTTGTTAAATGGTGAAAACTTTTTTTTTAAATTATATATATATATATATATATATATATATATATATATATATATATATATATATATATATATACATACATACATACACACACACACACACACACACACACAGGTACTTCTTGATAAATTAGAATATCATTCAAAAGTTTATTTTAGTCATTCAATACAAAAAGTAAAACGTATATTATATAGATTCATCACACACAGACTGATATATTTCAAGTGTTATTTCTTAAAAATTTTTACGATTTTGGCTCACAATTAACAAAAACCCACCAATTCATCTAAAAAAAATTTAATACTTCATAAGAAAAAAAAAAAACATTTAGTGAATTGTTGGCATTCTGGAAAGTATGTTCATTTACTGTATGTAGCGTGGCGATGAAGCTTACAGCAGGTTATGGTCGCTGAACTGCTGGATGTCTGAGTGGTGCTCAAAAATAATGTGGGCTTCATAGATGTAATGTGGGCTTCATAGGAGCAATTTTGAAGGCTGGCCTGTTAGGGCAGGACAGTATCCATCGCACTCGGGAAGTTGCTGCTCTTATTTCTTGTAGTATACTGTAGGTCATAGTCTCAGAACAGCACTAGTGACTGTCCAAGTTCAGGGAGCAGACAGACAGGCTAAGACGACCGTCTGCTAGCTGCACAGAGTCGTCACTCAGGATCCACCGTATTGAGACTGTGTCTGTCCCCCGAGAGAAACCAAAATGTAGAAATTCTCAGAAAGTCTGTTTAAGTAACCTGATTAACAATAAATTAAATAGGAATAGTTACATACACCAGCCCCATCTAAATGTCAGAGGAGGCAGAGTCGCAGCTATTTATAATAATAATAATCCAAGCGTCACACAAAAAAACTAAACATAAATATAAAAAATTTGAAGTTCTTTACACCAACATAAAATATTTAGTGTTCAAAAGCTGGTCTAGTCAGTAAATTCCATTAATTATTATTTATAGACCCCCCAGGGCCCTACTCTGATTTTCTCAGAATTTGCAGATATCATCACAAATTTAGCTACTTCTTTGGACAAAGCATTAATTGTTGGTGACTTTAATATTCATTTTGATAATCAGGAAAACTCCTTAAGAGCAGCAGTTGTGTCCATTATAGATTCAGTTGGAATTAATCAGAATGTTATAGGACCTCATAGTGGTGGACACACTCTTGATTTGTTATCAACATTTGAATAAAAAAAAAAAATTGTCATAATTCCACAGTCTAAACTATTTTATATCATTACCATATCTCTTAAAATCTGCCTCAGTAATTGCATTAGTACCTTGCCACATTACCGTGTTAAGCGTACTTTCACGTCAACTACAGGAACTGTCGATATAAATTAGATCTCCGTCTGACCCCGCAGAGCTTGACAGGGCCACTGAATACCTAGAATCAACGTTCCGTTACACTTTACATGATGTAGCGAGGTCGAGCAAAACAAGTAAAAGAGACAAAACCCATACAAAAACGTCACACAAAAAAACTAAACAAAAATGTAAAACATTTGTGTTTAGTTTTTTGTGTGACGCTTAGATTATTATTATAAATAGCTGTGACTCCGCCTCCTCTGCCATTTAGACGGGGCCGGTGTATGTAACTATACCCAGGAGGATTCACTTCATTTAATGCTACATATTCATTTGGTTTAAAACACGTTTCTGTCAAACACATTATATTAAACTCCTGGTCGGTAATAATTTCATTTATAGTCAGCGCTTTGGACGTGAGAGATCTAATATTAAAAAAAAATTTACATAACCAATCTGTGTGTGATGAATCTATATATTATGAGTTTTACTTTTTGTATTGAATTACTACAAAAATCTTTTTATGGATATTCTAATTCATTTAAATGCACCTGTATACACACACACACACACACACACACACACACACACACACACACACATATATTATATATATATATATATATATATATATATATATATATATATATATATATATATATATATATATATATATATATATATATATGGGGAACACTTTGAAAACATCGTATTTCTATAGGGGGGAAAAAATAATCATGGCAGCTAGCTATATTTGTATGGACAGCGTAATGTGGTAATGTGTAAGGGACAAACGTATATCACAACATTTGATGGAAATTAAAGTTTTCAACCTACAGAAGGCTTAATTCAAACAGACCCAAAAAATCTACGTGAATAAATAATACAGCAAGCTAGTGCACTGCAGCAACTCAAAATGGTACTCAGTAGTTTGTATAGCCTCCACGTGACTGGATACATGCTCCTAATGAGACAGCGGATGGTATCCTATGGCATCTGATCCCAGATCTGGACCAGGGCATCGGTGAGCTCCTGGAGAGGTGTAACCTGTGGGTGAGCATGGGGGCCAGTCAATGGTAACAATTCCTTCATCTTCCAGGATGAACTGCCTGCATACTCTCGCCACACGAGGCTGGGCATTGTCATGCACCAAGAAGAACCCAGGATCCACTGCACCAGCATAGGGTGAGACAATGGGTAAATGGATTTCATCCCAATACCTAATGGCAGTCATGGTGCCATTGTCTAGCCTGTGGAGGTCTGTGCATCCCTACATGGATATGCCTCCCCACATTATTACTGACCCACTAACCAAACCAGTCATGCTGAACGATGTTTCAGGCCACAAAGTTCTCCACAGTTCCCCCAGACCCTATGTGCTCAGGGTTAACCTGTTCTCATCTGTGAAAAGCACAGAGTGCCAATGGTGGACCTGCGAATTCTGGTGCTGTTTGGCAAATTCCAATCAAGCTCTACAGTGCCAGACATTAAGCACAAAGCCGTTGGGTAATCAGGTGACCCTCATGAAGTCGGTTTCTGATTGTCTGTGACCAAACATTCACACCAGTATCCAGCTGGAGGTCATTTCGTGGGATTCTGGAAGTGCTCATCCTTCCTGTTCCTCCTTGCAAAAAGGAGCAGATGAGTTAAGAACCTTCTACGGCCCTGTCCAGCTTTCCTGGAGTATCTACCTGTCTCCTGGAATCTTCTTCATGCTTTTGAGACTGCTGGGAGACAAAAAAAACCTGCAGGCAATGGCACATATTGATGTGCAATCTTGAAGTAGTTGGACTGGCTGTGCAACCACTGAAGGGTCTAGGTATCACCTAGACTGTTACCAGTAGTATCACGGATCCTAGCCAAATGCAAAACTGAAGAATTATATATATATATATATATATATATATATATATATATATATATATATATATATATATATATATATATATATATATATATATATATATATATATATATATATATATATATATATATATATATATATATAAATAAATAAATAAATAAATAACAGCACTATAAACTTCATTGTGGCACTGTAAGCACATCAAGTCATGTCAAGTCAAGAAGCTTTTGTCATTCAACCATGTATAGCTGATGCAGTACACAGTGAAATGAGACAACCTTCCTCCTGAACCCAGGTGCTACATAAAACAACATAAAACAACAGTATACAACAGTCACAGAACAGAAGAACACAGGGCCAGGAACTAAGATCCTCGCCACATAAAGTGCATGTGTGCAACTGGTGCAAACAGTGCAAAAGACATCACAGGACAGTGCAGGACAATACAAAATACACAAAATATAAAAATTAAAACAACAATAGCTCCGCCAGTAAAACCTGTCGTAACCGAATAAGGTGCACAGTAGCAGAAAAATGTAAATAGAGAAATGTAAACAATTGTGCAATTCTACAAAAGCAGCAATCAAAAATAAAGTGATCAGTGACCAAAGGATTTGGACAGAATATTGTGCAAAGAGAGCAAGTCCCGGAAGATCAGCAACAAACGGCATGTAAACATTATTGCGACAATGAAAGGTGTAAATGGTGTTGAAACCTGGGTGTGCGAAGTGTATGTGTGTTGAGTCCGGTTGTACAGATTAGTCACACAGTTGTGTGTAAGTGTGTGTGTGTGAGTATGTGTGTGTGTGTGAGAGAGAGTTCAGTTCAGATGTTTGTTGAGGAGCCTGATGGCTTGCGGGAAAAAACTGTTGCACAGTCTTGTTGTGACGGCCCGAATGCTTCGGAACCGTTTCCCTGATGGTAGGAGGGTGAAGTGTGTGTGTAACGGGTGTGTGTGGTCATCTACAATGCTGTTTGCTTTGCGGATGCAGTGTGTGGTGTAAATGTCCATGATAGAGGGGAGAAAGACTCCGATGATCTTCTCAGCTGTCCTCACTATCCTCTGTAGGGTCTTGCGATCCGAGACGGTGCAGTTCCCAAACCAGGCAGTGATGCAGCCGCTCAAGATGCTGGGAGCTGGGTCTTTATGTGCCTCATGACGAGCCTCTCGAAGCACTTCATCATGATGGGTGTGAGTGCAACGGGACGATAGTCATTGAGGCAGGAGACAGAAGACTTTTTCGGCACAGGAATGATGGTCGTCGTCTCGAGGCACGTGGGAACAGTGGCGCTGCTCAGGGAGATGTTAAAGATGTCAGTGAATACATCTGCTAGTTGTTCTGCACATTCCCTGAGCACTCTGCCAGGAATGTTGTCAGGTCCGGCAGACTTCCGTGGGTTAACTCTGCATAGAGTTTTCCTCACTTCAGCTGTGGTTAGACAGAGCACCTGGTCACTGGGAGGAGGGATGGTCTTCCTTCGCCACCACGTTGTTCTGCACCTCGATCCGGGCGTAGAAGTCATCATGCAGAAGTCATCATGCCCATCCCCCGATACAGAACCAAACCGACATGTTTTTATCAATTGTGTAATATATGATGATCCTAAGACATTTACAGAGACGGCACGGGAAGAAGTGTAGGAGAGTGGAGGTTCGGGTTCGTACTGTGACTAGTAAAGGGAGAGAGGTAACTGATATGATGGAGAGGAGAAAGGTAGACATGTGTTCAAGAGACCAAGTGAAAAGGGAGTAAGAGCAGGAACATTGGAGGAGTTTAAACTGTTCTATCATGGTGTGGATGGAAAGAGAAATGGTGTGTGTGTGTGTGTGTGTGTGGGGGGGGGGGGTTGAAGGAAGAGTGTAGTGGAGGTGAAGAGAGTTTCTGATAGGGTGATGATAAATGTCATCAGTACTTATGCTCCACAAGTGGGTTGTGAGATGGAGGAGAAGGAAAAATCCTGGAGTGATTTAGATGATGTGGTGGAAGGTGTACCTAGGAATGAAAGATTGGTGATTGGGGTAGACTTTAATGGGCATGTAGGTGAAGGGAACAGAGTTGATGGTAGGTATGGCTTTAAGGAGAGGAATGTGGAAGGGCAGATGGTGGTAGATTTTGCTAAAAGGATGGAAATGGCAGTGGTGACACTTATTTTAAGAAGAAGGAGGATCATAGGGTGAGGTATAAGAGCGGAGGAAGGTGCAAAACAGGTGGACTATGTTCTATGTAGGAGATTGAAGACTGTTAGGTTTTGGCAGGGGACAGTGTAGCTAGACAGCATCGCATGGTGGTCTGCAAGATGGCTTTGGAGGTGAAGAAGAGAAGGAGAGTGAGGACTGAAAGAAGAATAAGATGATAAGGAAAAGGATTTGTACCGATTGGCCAGAAAGAGGAACTGAGCTGGAAATGATGTGCTGCAAGATAGAGCAATAAGGGATGGAGATGGAAATGTTTTGACTAGTGAGGAGAGTGTGTTGAGAAGATGAAGGGAGTATTTTGAGCAGCTGATGAATGGGGAAAATGAGAGAGAGAGAGAGAGAGAGAGAGAGAGAGAGAGAGAGAGAGAGAGAGAGAGAGAGAGAGAGAGAGAGAGAGAGAAGGTTGAATGGTGTGGATATAGTGAAGCAGGAAGTGGATAGGATTAGTAAGGAGGAAGTGAGAGCATGTTTAGGAGAGATGCAGTGGAGTTTCGAACTATTTTTTAACAGGATTTTGGAAGGTAAGAAGATGCCTGAGGAATGGAGAAGGAGTGTGCTGGTACTGATCTTTAAGAATAAGGGAGATGTGCAGGCCGGCAGGAACTACAGGGGAATAAAGTTGATCAGTCACACCATAAAGTTATGGGAAAGAGTACTGGAAGCCAGGCTGAGAGAAGAGGTGACCATCTGTGAGCAGCAGTGTGGTTTCATGCCAAGCAAGAGCACTTCGGATACGATATTAGCTTTGAGGATGTTGGATCCGCCTAAAAACAAGTTGAAAATGGCACCTACACTGGCGATTAAAATTAGAAAACAATTTATAAACAATTGAACATTTCTGAAATAATGTCATCTTCACTGCTCAACGGTTGAAGGAGTTTTTGTCCTGTCTATACCATGCTACCAGAACACCTTTTCCACAAAATAACTAAGGCATTTAAAAAAAAAAAAAAAAACATTATTTTGCAGAAAACACACTGATCAAAATTAGAGAACACTTTCAGATACCTCCCAGTTATTGGTGTTAATCTGGTACCTGGTGCTAATTTCCTTGATTATCTGTAAACCCCTATTTAACTGGCAGCCTAACTTCCAGTTTCACTGACTCTGCAAGATGGTGGGCCGTTCTAAAGTGACTGAAAGCCTCCGGCAGCAGGTTGTCCAGATGAAGGCCAAAGGGATGACCCTATCAGCCATAGCAAGACAAGTTGGTCGTTCCAAATCTGTGATTTCAAGAATATTGAATCTTTACAACATCACAAACTCATTCAAGTCCGCCAAGAAGGCTGGGCGTCTTCTTATTAGCAGAAAGAATCAAATGGATAGACTAAGCTTTGCTGAGGAACATGTTGTGTGGACAGAGGAGAACTGGTCCAAAGTTCACTTTAGTGATGAAAGCAAGTTTAATTTATTTGGGTCCAATAGGAAACATTATGTTCGGCGACAAACTGGAGAAAGACTGAACCCAAAGAGTGTAAAGAAGTCAGTGAAAAGTGGAAGAGGAAGTGTCATGGTTTGGGGCATGTTTTCTGCAGCAGTGGTTGGGCCTCTTATACAGCTACATGACAGAGTGAATGCAAATGTTTATCTGAACCTTCTTCAACAACGTATGGTTCCTTCCCTGCATTCATCACCCAATCAGCCCGCATTGTTCATGCAGGACAACGCTCCATGTCACACAGCAAACCAAACTGGTAAAGCAGGTCCTTGAAACTGAAAACATTGAAATAATAACATGGCCTGCCCAGAGTCCTGACCTCAACCCAATAGAGAACCTCTGGAAAATCCTTGGTGACAAAGTTATGGCCAAGAAACCCACTACAGTCACCGAACTGTGGAGGAGACTGGAAGAAGAGTGGACCAAAATCACACCAGAGCAGTGTGAGAGACTAGTGCTGTCCTGTTGCCGCAGATGTGCTGAAGTCATTCAGAGCAGAGGCCTGTACACTTCCTACTAATTGCTGACTGTTGTAACCTTCAGAACATTTTGTTGTAATCTTTTTCCATGCTACAGTTATTGTTGTTCTCTAATTTTGATCAGTGTGTTTTCTGCAAAATAATGTTTTTTTTTTGGAAATGCCTTAGTTATTTTGTGGAAAAGGTGTTCTGGAAGCATGGTATAGACAGGACAAAAACTCTTGAGCAGTGAAGATGACATTATTTCAGAATTGTTCAATTGTTTATAAATTGTTCTCTAATTTTGATCGCCAGTGTATAATCATCATCATCATCTTTCAGCTTCTCCCATTAGGGGTCACCACAGTGGATCATCCTTCTCCATACCCCCCCCCCCCCCCCCCCTGTCCTCTACATCTGCCTCTTTCAACCCAACTACCTGCATGTCTTCTCTCACCACATCCATAAACCTCTTTAGTCTTCCTCTTTTCCTCCTTCCTGGGGGCTCTATCCTCAGCATTCTTCTACTGATATACCCCATGTCCCTCCTCTGCACATGTCCAAACCATCTCAATCTCGCATCCCTCACTTTGTCTCCAAAACATCCTATGTGTGCTGTCCCTCTAATAAACTCGATTCTAATCCTGTCCATCGTCGTCACTCCCAACGAACATCTCAACATCTTCAGCTCTGCTACCTCCAGCTCCACCTCCTGTCGTTTACTCAACGCCACTGTCTCTAAACCATAAATCATCTCAGGTTTTACCACAGTCCTATAAACTTTCCCTTTCACTCTCACAGATACTCTTCTATCACAAATCACTTCTGCTATCACTCTTCTTCACCCACTCCACCCTGCCTGCACTCTTTTCTTCACTTCTCTAACACACTTTCCATTACTTTACTCTGCACTGTAGACTCGCGTCTGAACTCCTTCACCTCTTCTCCCTGTAACTGCACCACTCCAATGCCCTCCCTCTCATTTATACTCATGTACTCTGTCTTACTCCTACTGACTTTCATTCCCCTTCTCTCCAGCGCATAACTCCACCTCTCCAGGCTCTTCTCCACCTGCGCCCTACTCTCACCACAAATAACTATCATCCGCAAACATCATAGACTCCTGTCTGACCTCGTCCGCCAACCTGTCCATCACCACTACAAACAGCAAAGGGCTCAGAGCCGATCTTGATGCAGGCCAACCTCCACTTTGAATCAGTCTGTCGTTCCTACTGCACACTTCACTGCTGTCACACTGTCCTCATACATGTCCTGCACCACCCTTACATACTTCTCTGACACACTTGACTTCCTCATTCAATACCACAACTCCTCTCTTCACCCTGTCGTAAGCTTTCTCTAAATCCATAAACATACAATGCAGCTCCTTCTGTCCTTCTCTATACTTCTCCATCAACATTCTTAAAGCAAATAATGCGTCTGTGGTGCTCTTCCTCAGCATAAAACCATACTTTTGCTCACAGATGGTCACCTCTTCTCTCAGCCTGGCTTCCACTACTCTTTCCCATAACTTCATGGTGTGATGACTGATTAACTTTATTTCCCTGTAGTTACTGCAGGTCTGCACATCTCCCTTATGCTTAAAGATTGGTACCAGCACACTTCTTCTCCATTCCTCAGGCACTCTTCATCGTCCTAATCGCTGCTTTCACTTCCTCCTTACTAATCCTATCCACTTCCTGCTTTACTATCTCCACACCATCCAACCTTCTCTCTTTAATTTTCCTCATTCATCAGCTGCTCAAAATAATCCCTCCATCTTCTCAACACCCTCGCCTCACTAGTCAACACCTTTCCATCTCCATCCGTTATTGCTCTTTCTTGCAGCACATCTTTCCAAGCTCTCTCTTTCTGCCTGGCTAATCGCTACAAATCCCTTTCTCCTTCCTCAGCGTCCAACTTCTCATACAGCTCCTCATATGCCTTTTCCTTGGCTTTCACCACATACCTCTTTACCTGCTGCTGCGTCTCCTTGTACTCCTGCCTAATTTTTACATCACTCTGTCGATCCCAATTTCTCCAACCTCTTTCTCCTTATGCTCTCCTGTACTTCCTTATTCCACCACCACGTCTCTTTGTCTTCCTTTCTATTTCCAGATGTTACACCAAGTATTTTCTATCTGTCTCCCTCATCACTCCTGCAGTAGTTTCCCAATTGTCCAGCACCTCTTCACCACCACTGAGCCTCTGTCTGACCACTTTCCTGAACCTCACACTACAGTCTTCCGCCCTCAGTTTCCACCATCTTATTCTTCTTTCAGTCCTCACTCTCCTTCTCTTCTTCTTCACCTCCAAAACCATCCTACAGACCACCATCCGATGCTGTCTAGCTACACTAGCTACTGTAGTATCTTAAATGTATAGTATCTTAAATGTGTAATATCAAAAGGCCTAAATTCATGTTATTCTGCAATGGTGACATTCCTGGAGAGGCCAAAAGTTAATTACTGAACCGCCGGGACAGATGGTTCTCTTTAAGCAAAAGTGTATGAGAAGGCTTTAATGTTATCTCAAGACTACAGGGAGACTGGCGCCGTGTTCTTAAAACAAATATAGAATGTGGTCCAGGATGTATATCCTTTTGGGAGGCGACCTCTGACCCGTTCACCATATACGAGGAGGTACAGGAAAACAGGATGTGCTTTATGTTTTATGATCTGGGAATGTAACCCCTGGAAACATCTGGACATTTCAGTCAGGGCAAAGGCAGGCTTCTCTTTAGGTTCAACATTATTGTACAGTAAGCTCATATGCATCTCATTTACATTAAGAGGTGGACCCGGGAAACGGGCAAGCATTTAATGTGTGTGTAAGCATGGATCTAAAGTCAGACTTTGAATCAGAGCGTGCTGACTCCAAGCTTGACCGGAAGGCCTGTAAAGATGCTATATTTCTGTTTTGAATAAAATCATTATTTACACAAAATACGGTGTCTAAGAAGAGTCCTTCCAGCCGACAACTACACCTCACCAAGACGACGAATATACAACATTTCCTGGCGTCACGAATCCTGGGCGTGTTGCGGCCTTCTCAGCCTCGCGGGTCTGCTCCGACGACTGCTCCCTGATCTGTCCGGCCGGCTGAAACGGTGAGCGTTTGGGGTTCCGTTTATCTGCTGTTGGGTCACACCGTTAAAGGCCTGTGTGGGGGTTGTTGAGTGTTGTGTTGTGCTTGTCGGTTCGGGTGGCTCTCCGTTCTAAATTTTTTTTTTTGCACTGCTGGGCAGCGCAAAAGGGGGGATTTGACTGTAATGATGTTTTAAGGAAAATTAAACGTTGAATTACAATAGAAAAGAAGTGAAGTAAAAAGTTTAAGAGATAAAAGGAACAGGAATAAAGAGAGAAGTGAAGAAAATAAGAGTTGAAGCTGAAGTAAAAAAGCATAAAGGTGATTGCTTTTGAGAAACAGTTGAATATGGTAAAAAAGTTAAGGAAATAAAGGAAAACAGGAATATAAAGGTTGAAATAAAAAGGGAAAAGTAAGAAGAAGGTTTAAAGAAGAAGCCGCAAGATTTGGACAAAAACCCTCAGGGAGGTGACATTTAAGTCAGGCCACAAAACCTGGGCATTCACTAGGTGGATTTCAGGTCAGTTCTGGGAACTGGATGATGCAGAATTAAAATTCAATTAAAGTTCCCACTCTGACTAATTAGCTGACGAGCTAGGTGATGATGCAACTGTCATTTGAATTTCTGCATATCAATCAGGTAGCAAAAATTTAATAAAGGAAGGAAATAAAGAGAAAATAGAATAAAGGTGCGGCAAAATAGCATGCTATAAGTTTGTATGACTGAGTCGACTATAGTGTATGTGGAATTTGTGTGTGTGTGTTGAGGAAAACGTGTGTGCGCTTTGAGGGAAAAAAAATATATATAATAATAATAATAATAATAATAATAATAATAATAATAATAATAAACAAATAAATAAAGGGGAACTAAGTGTGTGTTTGTGCTTGCGCGTGTGCGCTCAGCTGCGAGTGAAGTCCCTCTTTCTCCCTGTGGGCGAAACCCCCCCCTCTCCCTCTGCTTTTTTTGTCTCTCTGCGTGTGAGGGTCTGCGCGCCGTTGCGGGCGGGACCCCCTCTCTCTCTCACTCTCTCTCACTCTCTGGAAAATTTGTGTGTGTGTAGCAGGGATATGTTGTTACACCAGATTATACTTTTTTTGTTATTTTTTTTATTATATTATTTGTTTTTATTACCATCTGTTTGAGTATTTTATTTTGAAAACGTTACGGGCTTTTATTAACTATAGTATGTACGCCAGCTCACGTCATACGTAGTGAGCGGTTTAACAGGCAGCGCAATTAGAAGTTCGTCCTCTTTCCTGCAATGGCACTAGAGGAGAGAGGTACGATTTCATGAGCCCTGTTTTACTGGTGTTAAACAGTGTTATAAGTGTTTGTCATGTTTAAATGTGAGGAAATAGTCTGTGATGTTATGTTTGACCATTAGTTCAAGTTATTAATGTGGTAAATGTAGTTTATTTGAGTATTGTGTGAGATTGCAATGAGGAGTGTGCGTTGCACGTGTGAGAGATGTATTAGCAGCTAAGCGGCTAACATCTCAAATAAGTACTGCTTACGTGTATTTTCGGGGCACACTAACGATAAATCCTAGTGTATTGATATCTATTATACTCTGCATTTATTGTGAGTTCTGTTGGTAATTATCTGTTGTACTTAATATATATTTTGTGGTTAACAGGCAGACTAAATGAGCATTGCGGATAACAGTGCCTGTCTGGTTATATGTTTTGCTACACAGGTATTTATAAGACAATAATACTGTTGTGTTTCTACATAATAATTATAATGCTGTTGCATATTTCTTTATGATAATTATAAGGTTGTGAATTATTTTTATATAATGTGTTTTGTAAAGTGTGAGTGGTTGTGTTACTCTGCGCTCTTTCCTGCAATGGCACTAGAGGAGAGAGGCAGACTAAATGAGCATTGCGGATAACAGTGCCTGTATGGTTATATGTTTTGCTACACAGGTTTTGCTACACAGGAGAGAGGCACAGAGAATAAATCTCCCCGTAAAACCAGCTTTTGTGTGGAAGATCCTTATTTATTTACCATCAAAAATTAACACAACGCAGAGGAACAGCCGCTACAAAACTGGTGCCGTGACCCGTCGACTGGTTGATCGTTGTTGACCGCCGGGTTTGTTGATGTGGAGTGTGACTGCTAATGGGATGCTGAAGATATTAAACGTTAAAGGTGCAGTTAGATAAATTATAGACTGTTGGACTGGTGAGTGGTGACCGAGCTAGATCGAGTTAGCAGCGGACCGGATCGTCGAGGAGAGTCACCATCTAACTGTTTTAACAGTACTGTGTGTTAAAGGTACCTCACTTCATAAGTTGATTTTTTTTTTTGGAGGACTAGGAAAAATAAAAAGAATAAAGTGGACTGCGTCTTATATAGGGTTAAAGGACAATTTATTTTTTAATTTTTTTATTTTATTTTATTCCATTGTGAGTCAAAAGGTTTCTTTAAATATTAAGTTTTGTTAATATTTTTGTGTTTTGAGAGTATTCTGATGCCTGAGCAGAATGGCTGACAAACGAAGTGATTCGGGGTGGGACAATGCATTTACAGCGGGTAGAGGGCGGGGCAGTCTTGTAAATACGCCTAACAAAACAAGGCCATTTGAAGATCCTGAGTACTGTAGTACAGGATGGGGTAGGACAGTCAATGTTTCTGCCAGTGAGAGAGCTGAAATGTGTGGTAGTCCAGTCCAGGCTGCAGCCAGTAACTATGAGTTCTGCCCTAATGAGTCAGAAATGTCTGGACAAATGAGTAACCTCATAAATCAAATTGGTATTGAGATTGGGCAATCAATTAGAAAAAGTCTGATGACTGAATTTTCTAATCATACATCTGCTAGGGTGTTTCAGGAGGGTGTCAGTTCGCAGGGGACTGACCCATCAAATACTACGGTCATTGATGCGTCAAAAATGAACTTGATCCTGAGAGCTGAGGTGTCCGCACCACCACACTTTAGAGGAGATAGTTCAGACAAATACTCAGTCATGGAATGGGAAGACATAATGGGGGTGTATTTGAACAAACTTGATATGACAGATTCTGAACTTGTTGATGAGATAATGAACAGAGTTATGGGGCGGGCCAGAGATGTAATGAGAGTATGGCTGCGTAATGGTTCAACAACTGCTACTGTTGACTCGGTATTTTCTGTTTTGAAGCAGCACTTCGGGGACCAGAGCAGTTCTGGTATTCCATTGGCTGACTTCTACTCTGTGAGACCACATCCCAAAGAGAATGCTTGGGACTTTTGGATAAGACTTGACTTAAGGCGGCAGATGTAGCTGAGCAAAGTTTAAAATGGGAAGGCAGAACTCTGGATAACAGAAGCAAAGAGGTAGCGGTTATGTTCATTCGTAACTGCCCTGACAAAGAGTTAGCTTTTGTTTTCAAGAGTAAGCCTGTACAGTCGTGGAACGCATCTGAGGTGCAAGAGCAGCTTGATGAGTTGTTGAGAGAACGGAAGTTGACAAATCACACTGTCAAACAATTCACCACGGTTGTCTCAGAGCCAGACGTTGATGTCTCTGTCTCGTGTTCTAAGTCTGAACAGGGTGTGGGCGTAACTGGTGGGAACGCATTGGATAAAGTTCTGTCTTTGCTTGAAAAAACGTTGTTGTGCAATACTCAGTCTGCGCGGGGCCCCTGGCCTAAATGAACGGGCAATAAGATTCGAGAATGCAGAGTGTGTCAGAGCAGTGACCACAGCACGACTGCTCATTGTAAAATGTATAATTTGTGTTTCAAGTGTTTTGCAGCTGGACACGCGAGCGACAACTGCGAAGGTCAAAGAGTAACATCCAGGGTGGGTTCCGGTCAGCATGACAATGTCATGCCTCAGGGAAACTAGATAGCTCCCTTCGGACAGAGGGCGAGGTGGGGCTGTGTAGTAATTCCTCTGAGAATGATTTTGAGTCTGTTCATTCCTTTTTCTGTGAGAGTATTGACAAATCAAAAACCGTCATTTTTCAGAACAGTATGCAGGTTGATCAAAGTAACAAATTATTTTATGCAAGTGTGTTATTACAGGACAAGGTTGAGATTCAGGGGATGTTGGACAGTGGCTCCATGGCGACCACTCTGAGTGCAGAAGTACTTCCTCAACTTAGGGATGCTGGGGAGCTGGAGGAGAATATCCTGTGCCCTTCTGATATTGTATTGGTGGGTTGTGGTGGTAAACAGACTACTCCGGATGGAGTGTGCAATCTGAAGCTTGAAGTGTACGGGGTCAGTTTCATTGTCCCAGTTCTGATTGTGAGGGGTCAAACAGACCCAATCATACTTGGCACAAATGTCTTGAAACCTCTAATAAGTCAGATGAAGCATACAGACCAATTTTGGAAGGTGGTAAAGAGACCAGATTCGACTGTGCATTCTGAAAATGGCCAATTTTTGTGCATGCTTTCATGTATAGAGAGATGGAGGGGTGATTCGATTCCGGACAGGGTGGGTACTCTGAGACTGAGGTCAGCTGTAACACTCCAGCCAAGAAGCGAACACCTTGTTTGGGGTCGTTTGCCTCCAGGGTCAGTACTGTCAGTAGGGAGCACAGTAGTCATAGAACCGAGTACTTCACAGTGCGTGCATCGAAATGTGCTGGTTGGGAGGGTTGTTTCACCTTTGTGGGGCGATCGTTGGCTGCCAGTAAAGATGATTAACCCGACCAACAATGAAATTGTGTTGAGGAAAAATGCGAAGGTGGCTGATGTGTATCCTTGCGTCGCCTTAGAGGACCTTGATCAAACCACTGACAGAGTGATTAGCCAAAATGCAGGTGTAGTACATTCGGACAGGTCATGTGGCAGTCTAACGGTGGGTGGCTCTAGATCTGGAGCAAGTTTGATAGGTGACAGCAGGTTGGATGTCCTGGGGCTAAGCGACCTGAATGTCAATGATTGTGAAGTGTCTCCGTTTTGGAAGAACAAACTGGTAGATCTCATTGAGAACTATGAGTGTGTGTTTTCCGGGCACAGTTTGGACTGTGGCGAAGCAAAAGGTTTTGGTCATCGTATCAGAGTTACCGATGACAGGCCATTTCGTCTTCCATACCGGCGTCTTTCTCCTACTCATTATTTGAAGTTGAAAGAGACTTTAGATGAAATGGAGAACAAGGAGATCATTAGGAAGTCGAGCAGTGAGTATGCGTCACCATTGGTCTTAGTGTGGAAAAAAAATGGTGACTTAAGGATATGCACTGATTTCCGGTGGTTGAACGCACGCACGGTGAGGGATGCTTATCCCCTTTCTCACCAAGCGGATGTTCTTGCAGCGCTAGGTGGGAACGCATACTTTAGTACTATGGATCTGACTTCTGGCTACTATAACATCCCGTTACATGAAGATGACAAGAGGTTCACGGCGTTCTGTTCACCAATGGGGCTTCATGAATACAATCGTTTACCTCAGGGCCTCTGCAACAGCCCAGCAACATTTATGAGAATGATGTTGACTGTGTTTGGTGACCAGAACTTCCTGAGCATTCTTTGTTATTTAGATGATTTAGTTTTTGGAAAGACAGAACAGGAGAGCTTAGACAGGCTTGATATGGTGTTTCGCCGACTAAAAGAACACAATTTGAAATTGTCTCCTTCAAAATGTAGGTTTTTGAGGAAGTCTGTGAAATTCTTGGGTCATATTGTGTCTGAAGAGGGGGTGGCCAGTGATCCATCAAAAATTGAGGCAATTGTGAAAATATCTGAGCAGGACTTGATGGAGAGTGATTGTGTTACACCATCAGCAAGCAAGATCAGGTCCTTTTTAGGCATGGTGGTGCACTACCAGCATTTCATAGAAAATTGTTCTATGTTGGCTAAACCTTTGTTTCAGCTGTTGACAGGACAGAAAAGACCTAGAGTAGGGAGAGGCGTGAAACGACTGAAGAAAAGTCGTACACTTTCTCGAACAGATTGGACTGATGACTGCAGGACAGCCCTGGAGAGTTTAAAGTTTGCCTTGGTGAGTCAGGTTCTGCTTGCGCACCCAGATTTTTCTAAACCGTTTCTGCTGTCTGTGGATGCCTCCACTAGTGGGCTTGGGGCTGTTTTGTCACAGGTTTAGGAGGGATGTGCCGTGGCAAGGCCTATTGCCTTCGCGTCCAAGTCTTTAAATCATGCACAGTCGAAGTACCCTGCACACAGACCTGAGTTTTTGTCGATGAAGTGGGCTATTTGTGATAAATTCAGTCACTGGCTGCGGGGACACAGATTTACTGTGTGGACCGATAACCCACTCAAGTACATTCTCACAAAGCCCAAGCTGGATGCATGTGAACAACGGTGGGTAGCGAAACTGGCGCCTTATGATTTTGACATTCAGTACATCCCCGGACCGAGAAATATAGTGGCAGATGCATTAAGCAGGGAACCCTTTGCAAACTTGAGAATTTTGCACAGGTTGACGAGGATACCTTACGACATTTTGCTGCATGAGGCTGAGTCTGTTGCCGTCGAGCAGGTGCAGGGCATGTTCCATCTTTCTTGTAGTCGTGCTGATGGTGAAACGAAAGATGGGCTATCAGAGCCTATAAATGTAAGAGAAAAAGTTTATGTAGGGACCACTCACTTTACAGGGAAAATCTCACATCAACAGTTGTCAGCTGTTCTTCGCTCTCACAGTGACTGGGAGCATGGTGCGGCTGTTAGAAGCATGTCTTATGTGCAGCATTTAGAGAGTCTGGCAGACGTGGAGCAACGTGAGCTCCGTAGCCTCACTCATGATGAATTGCTGGAAAAACAAAGTCAGGATCCCGTGATTGACAGAGTGAAATTCTTCGTTGAAAGAGGGAGACATCCTTCTCGCAGAGAAAAAGTGTTTGAGTCTAAAAGAACTGTGAAGATTCTACGTCAATGGGGTAAACTTACCTTAAAGTTGGGTGTTTTATACAGGGTTTCTAAGAACCCAGTGTCTAAGACAAAAACTTACCAGTTTGTGGTGCCCACAGCTCTTCGGGGTACTGTTCTAAAGGGGGTGCACGATAACGCTGGTCATCAGGGTCAGCATCGCACACTGTGGTTGGCTAGGCAGCGGTTCTTCTGGGAGTCTATGGAGGAAGACATTAAAACGTACATCAATGAGTGTAAGAGGTGTATTTTGAGTAAGAGGCCCGAGCCAGAGGCAAGAGCCCCACTCGTGTCAATACACACAAGTGCCCCCCTTGAAATGGTTTGTATTGACTTTTGGTCAGCGGAGGATTCTAACAACAAGACAGTTGATGTGTTGGTGGTCACTGACCATTTCACTAAGCTTGCTTGTGCTTGTGTGCCCAAATCAGACTGCGGAAGCTGTTGCACGTGTCTTGTGGAACAAATTTTTCTGTATCTATGGGTTTCCACAGCGGATACACTCTGACAGGGGTGCAAACTTTGAGAGCTCGCTTATGGTAGAGTTGTTGAGATTGTCAGGTGTGAGAAAATCACACACAACCCCATATCATCCCATGGGTAACGGACAAACAGAGAGATTTAACCGCACCCTGGGTGATATGATTCGTTCGCTGCCTTCAAAATCTAAAGTCAAATAGCCTCAAATGTTGAACACACTTACTTTCGCGTACAATTGTACAAGACACGAGACCACTGGGTTTCCACCATTTTTCTTGATGTTCGGCCGAACACCAAGATTGCCAGTGGATATTATGTTCGAAACTGTCATGTTGAACAATGAGACTGTTGATGTTAACAGGTATGTGCAGTCTCTTGAGAGAGATTTGAGGGAAGCTATGATGATTGCTCAAGAGCATGCTAAAAGACAGCAAGCCAAACAAGCTGAGTACTATGATCGAAAGGGTAAAGGTCATTCCCTTGAGTTGGGTGATAGAGTACTCCTAGCGAATAAGGGTGAACGGGGGAAAAAGAAGTTAGCAGACCGATGGGAAAAGTTTGTGTATGTTGTTGTGGGGAAAAGGGGTGTGCTGAACACTTACCAGATAAGGAATCCTGGGACAGGTCGTACCAAGACAGGCATCAATAGATTACGATGTACTGTTAACTTTCTGCCAGTGCCGGCTTGGAAAGAAGGTAGTGATTATGTTGATGTGTATCGTGTGATGGAGATGATCAAACTCAGAGTGATGATCGAACCTCTCGCTGGGTTGCAGATCTTAATGTTGCCACAGATGAGACACAAATAGAGTCTGTGGAGTGCCCTATTGCTGATCAGAGTGAGGCTATTGGAGATAGTCGTGAATTGTGAGTATGAAATAACTGAAACTCCTGTGTGTAAGGCGAATTCGGACAATTCGCCCCACTCATATTTATCTGTACCTCCATTGGTGTCTGATAATTCTTCTGTTTTGCCGGTTCTAAATGATGGTCGTACTTCTGAGGTTGATGAGTGTATGTCAACTGTTACAGAAATTCCTATAACAGTGTCAATTGTGCAAGATCAGAGGAATGGGAGTGTCTCTGGTCTACGAGATGGCTTTAGGTCAAGATTTGGGAGATTGCTTAAGCCAGTTAACAGACTTATACAAACAATGTCTACTCAGCGAGTGTATGCAATTAATGATGTTTGTACTGTTTAACTAAGGAAAGAGAGGCTTGTTGAAGTGCTAAAAAAAATATATATATATTTTTTTCTTTTTCGTTTCAATTAATTTTTCCTTATTTTTCAAGTGTACTGAGTATATTTACAGTAGCTGACACTTTCTTGATGTCATGTGTTGAACTATGTACAAGGCATGGTTTTCTATGGGTAATTTGGGGATTAGCTACCCCTGGGTTTCCTTAATCTCGAAAGAGATATTTAAGAACTGAACGAATCTAATGTGATTTGAGACAAAAGTGACATCCATCATTAATGGTGAAAGACTTTGTATCTAATGCAACCCAGCCATTAGGGGGGCACAAGCCAGTGCACTCTTAGTGCCGGTCCCAAGCCCGGGTAAATGGGGAGGGTTGCGTTAGGAAGGGCATCCAGCGTAAAACATGTGCCAAATCAAATATGTGGATCACAAATGAGAATTTCATACCGGATCGGTCGAGGCCCGGGTTAACAACGACCGCCACAGGTATCGTTAGCCGACAGGGTACCGGTGGAAATTGGGCTACTGTTGGCCGAAGGAGGAGAAGGAGAGGAGGAAGACGTCTACAGAGACGGCGGGAAAAGGAGCAGTGTAGGAGAGTAGAGGTTCGGGTTGGTACTTTAAATGTTGGTACTATGACGGGTAAAGGGAGAGAGGTAGCTGATATGATGGAGAGGAGAAAGGTAGATATGCTGTGTGTTCAGGAGACCAAGTGGAAAGGGAGTAAGGCCAGGAACATTGGAGGTGGGTTTAAACTGTTTTATCATGGTGTGGATGGAAAGAGAAATGGTGTAGGGGTGATTCTGAAGGAAGAGTACAGTAAGAGTGTAGTGGAGGTGAAGAGAGTTTCTGATAGGGTGATGATCGTGAAGGTGGAGGTTGAAGGGATGATGATAAATGTCATCAGTGCCTATGCTCCACAAGTTGGCTGTGAGATGGAGGAGAAGGAAAGATTCTGGAGTGAATTAGATGAAGTGGTAGATGGTGTACCTAGGAAAAAACGATTGGTGATTGGGGCAGACTTTAATGGGCATGTAGGTGAAGGGAACAGAGGTGATGAGGAGGTGATGGGTAGGTATGGTTTCAAGGAGAGGAATGTGGAAGGGCAGATGGTGGTAGATTTTGCTAAAAGGATGGAAATGGCAGTGGTGAACACGTATTTTAAGAAGAAGGAGGATCATAGGGTGACGTATAAGAGTGGAGGAAGGTGCACACAGGTGGATTATGTTCTGTGTAGGAGATGCAACCTGAAGGAGATTGGAGACTGTAAGGTGTTGGCGGGGGACAGTGTAGCTAGACAGCATCGGATGGTGGTCTGTAGGATGGTTTTGGAGGCGAAGAAGAAGAGGAGGAAAGTAAGGATTGAAAGAAGAATAAGATGGTGGAAACTGAAGGAGGAAGAGTGTAGTGTGAGGTTCAGGGAAGAGGTCAGACAGGGGCTTGGTGGTGGTGAAGAGGTGCTGGATGATTGGGCAACTACTGCAGGAGCGATGAGGGAGGCAGCTAGAAAAGTACTTGGTGTGACATCTGGAAATAGAAAGCAAGACAAGGAGACGTGGTGGTGGAATGAGGAAGTGCAGGAGAGCATTAGGGGAAAGAGGTTGGCAAAACAGAAGTGGGATCGACAGAGTGATGAGAAAAGTAGGCAGGAGTACAAGGAGATGCGGCAGCAGGTAAAAAGGGATGTGGCGAAAGCCAAGGAAAAGGCATATGAGGAGCTGTATAAGAGGTTGGACATTAAGGAAGGAGAAAAGGATTTGTACCGATTGGCCAAGCAGAGGGACCGAGCTGGGAAGGATGTACTGCAAGTTAGAGCAATAAAGGATGGAGAGGGAAATGTGTTGACTAATGAGGAGAGTGTGTTGAGAAGATGGAGGGAGTATTTTGAGCAGCTGATGAATGAGGAAAATCAGAGAGAGAGAAGGTTGGAGGATGTGGAGTTGGTGAAGCAGGATGTAGATAGGATTAGTAAGGAGGAAGTGAGAGCAGCGATTAAGAGGATGAAGAATGGAAAGTCGGTTGGACCAGATGACATACCAGTAGAAGCGTGGAGATGTTTAGGAGAGATGGCAGTGGAGTTTTTAACCAGATTGTTTAACAGGATTCTGGAAGGGGAGAGGATGCCTGAGGAATGGAGAAGGAGTGTGCTGGTACCGATCTTTAAACATAAGGGAGATGTGCAGACCTGCAGTAACTACAGGGGAATTAAGTTGATCAGTCACACCATGAAGTTATGGGAAAGAGTAGTGGAAGCCAGGCTGAGAGAAGAGGTGACCATCTGTGAGCAACAGTATGGTTTTATGCCGAGGAAGAGCACCAGAGATGCCTTATTTGCTTTGAGGATGTTGATGGAGAAGTATAGAGAAGGACAGAAGGAGCTGCATTGTGTATTTGTGGATTTAGAGAAAGCGTACGACAGGGTGCCGAGAGAGGAGTTGTGGTATTGTATGAGGAAGTCAGGTGTGTCAGAAGTATGTGAGGGTGGTGCAGGACATGTATGAGGACAGTGTGACGGCAGTGAAGTGTGCAGTAGGTACGACAGACTGGTTCAGGGTGAAGGTTGGACTGCATCAAGGATCGGCCCTGAGCCCTTTCCTGTTTGCAGTGGTGATGGACAGGTTGACGGACGAGGTCAGACAGGAGTCTCCCTGGACTATGATGTTTGCAGATGATATTGTGATTTGTGGTGAGAGTAGAGAGCAGGTTGAGAAGAGCCTGGAGAGGTGGAGATATGCGCTTGAGAGAAGGGGAATGAAAGTCAGTAGGAGTAAGACAGAGTACATGTGTGTGAATGAGAGGGAGGGCAGTGGAGTGATGCGGTTGCAGGGAGAAGGTGGAGGAGTTCAGGTACCTGGGGTCAACAGTGCAAAGTAATGGAGAGTGTGTTAGGGAAGTGAAGAAAAGAGTGCAGGCAGGGTGGAGTGGGTGGAGAAGAGTGACAGGAGTGATTTGTGATAGTAGGGTATCTGCAAGAATGAAAGGGAAAGTTTAAAGGACTGTGGTGAGACCTGCGATGTTGTATGGTTTAGAGACAGTGGCATTGAGTAAAAGACAGGAGGTGGAGCTGGAGGTAGCAGAGCTGAAGATGTTAAGGTTTTCGTTGGGAGTGACGAGGATGGACAAGATTAGAAATGAGTTTATTAGAGGGACAGCACATGTAGGATGTTTTGGTGACAAGGTGAGGGGGGCGAGATTGAGATGGTTTGGACATGTGCAGAGAAGGGACACGAATTATATTGGTAGAAAAATGCTGAAGATGGAGCCACCAGGTAGGAGGAAAAGAGGAAGGCCAAGGAGGAGGTTCATGGATGTGGTGAGGGAAGACATGCAGGTAGTTGGTGTGAAAGAGGCAGATGTAGAGGACAGGGTGGTATGGAGACGGATGATCCGCTGTGGCGACCCCTAATGGGAGCAGCCGAAAGAAAAAGAAGAAGACTTTGTATCTAATGCATAATCTGGTGTAAAACAGTGGGGGTGGATGTAGCAGGGATATGTTGTTACACCAGATTATACTTTTTTTTTGTTATTTTTTTTATTATATTATTTGTTTTTATTACCATCTGTTTGAGTATTTTATTTTGAAAACGTTACGGGCTTTTATTAACTATAGTATGTACGCCAGCTCACGTCATACGTAGTGAGCGGTTTAACTGGCAGCGCAATTAGAAGTTCGTCCTCTTTCCTGCAATGGCACTAGAGGAGAGAGGTACGATTTCATGAGCCCTGTTTTACTGGTGTTAAACAGTGTTATAAGTGTTTGTCATGTTTAAATGTGAGGAAATAGTCTGTGATGTTATGTTTGACCATTAGTTCAAGTTATTAATGTGGTAAATGTAGTTTATTTGAGTATTGTGTGAGATTGCAATGAGGAGTGTGCGTTGCACGTGTGAGAGATGTATTAGCAGCTAAGCGGCTAACATCTCAAATAAGTACTGCTTACGTGTATTTTCGGGGCACACTAACGATAAATCCTAGTGTATTGATATCTATTATACTCTGCATTTATTGTGAGTTCTGTTGGTAATTATCTGTTGTACTTAATATATATTTTGTGGTTAACAGGCAGACTAAATGAGCATTGCGGATAACAGTGCCTGTCTGGTTATATGTTTTGCTACACAGGTATTCATAAGACAATAATACTGTTGTGTTTCTACATAATAATTATAATGCTGTTGCATATTTCTTTATGATAATTATAAGGTTGTGAATTATTTTTATATAATGTGTTTTGTAAAGTGTGAGTGGTTGTGTTACTCTGCGCTCTTTCCTGCAATGGCACTAGAGGAGAGAGGCAGACTAAATGAGCATTGCGGATAACAGTGCCTGTCTGGTTATATGTTTTGCTACACAGGTTTTGCTACACAGGAGAGAGGCACAGAGAATAAATCTCCCCGTAAAACCAGCTTTTGTGTGGAAGATCCTTATTTATTTACCATCAAAAATTAACACAACGCAGAGGAACAGCCGCTACATGTGCGTGACTGATTGCAGTATGTGCTGAGATGTGTGATATAAATATATATATATATATATATATATATAATATATATATATATATATATATATATATATATATATATAATATATATATAATATATATATATATATATATATAAATATATATATATATATATATATATATATATATATATATATATATATATATATATATATATATATATATATATGAATAAATACATAGGAGAGTTAAGGTGGAAAACAAGGGTTAGTTTCTAGTAACTATAAGGATAATATTTGTCTTCTATTAAGAATAAAACAATGAGCCTCTTTACATGAGAGGACTGAATCTGTTAAAACTTATGAGCATCCTTCGGAAAACTTTTTTTCTGTTAAATAAAAGAAAAGATGAGCCTTTTTGAGAAAATGTTTTGTGTATGGCCAAATAACTTTATGAGCCTTTTTAACAGGACCTAAATACTAAGTCAAAGCCCCTTAATACTGAATGAACAAAGATATCCCTACAGTGAGACAAAACACTCCCCTGCCCTGAATGAATAATATAATTCCCAAAAAAGGAAATTTTAAGTAGAGAAATTAATGAGGGTGTGTGTGTGTGCGTGTATGAGCAACTATAAAGTGATTATTGTATATGTATATGTATTGTTTGAGTAATACTGATTGATAAAAAGTTGGGGTGATTATTAAAGTAAAGCAAATTAAAGTTTAAACAATAATGGTGTTTAGAGGTTAAAAGGAGATAGGAAATCTGTAAAGTATAAAATCTAAAATGCTGATGGATATTGTGTGTGAATTATATTGAATTATATGTGGTGTTAGCTGTAAAAATCTAAGAAAGGATCTAAGGTCCTGTCTGCCTCTTTTGTTGAATCTTTGGTGTGTGCGCGTTGCTGAGACAGTTGCTCAGAACGTCACACGGATTGAGGCCCGTGACCGGAGCAACATGATAAACGCATGGCTTCTGTTTGATTAAGGCCAGTGCTGTTTTATCCAAAATAAATAAATAAATAAAATAAATTTTTTTAAATGCTTGGATGTGTATTTGAACATGTGTGCGTATTCAAATATCTATTTTTGTTACTGTGCGGTTTGATCTCTCAGCTTGAGAAGTATCGCAGTGAATTACATTTTGTGTGTGACCTTTGTGTTATGCAGTTTAAAGGACACTTGGCAACGGACTGACCAGTCATGGTGTTTAACTAGTTAATGAGGTACAATCGTTTGATTTGAACTCAGTTACAAGTTGTTGATGCAAGTTTTACAATTGGTTTATGGGGTTTGCTGAAGTCAGTTTTAAGTAATCTTTAATTTGGTAGTTGGTATCAATTTATGCGTACAAAAATACAGAAAGTTGTAATGTCAAAAATAATTACTCCTGTAGATGTGGTATGCGAACAAGTTTTTGTGTAGAGGTTATAAGTAGGTGGGGACTTCCGGATCGAATATCCTCAGATAATGGTAAAGAATTTGTGGATAAAACAGTCAAAATAATCTTACAAAAGTTGGGAATTAAACAGCGTCTTGGAGCAGTGTACCACCCACAAAGTCAAGGAATGTGTGAAAGAATGAATGGTGTTTTAAAAAAATCGCATTGTTAAGATCTGTCAGCATACGGGTTTAAATTGGGTAGCAGCGCTTCCGTTGGCACTGATGGCGTGTCGATCAAGTGATCTGCGTGATTTGCATATGACACCTCATGAGTTGCTAACGGGAAGACGGATGCCGACTCCTTGTTTGCGTACCAGTGGGAAAGGTCCAAGTCTAGCACTTTTGGAAGACGAAATGCGAACTTATGTAACATATATGGTCGGCTTACATAAAAAGATATCCACATATGTTTTTGACAGGCAGAGTAAAGACGAGGCGCAGCAGAAACTTGATGGGCAAAAGAGCACCACAGTGCAACCCGGAGACAAGGTGTTTGTGAAAGTGTTTAGAAGAAAGTGGTATAACGAACGTCGGGAAGGACCATTTGAAGTGGTCCGCAGTACTGGAACAGCGGTCCAGGTCAAAGGGTCTCCAACGTGGTATCATTTATCACATTGTGTTAAAGCACCA
This sequence comes from Silurus aristotelis, assembly GCF_946808225.1. Lineage (NCBI taxonomy): Eukaryota > Metazoa > Chordata > Actinopteri > Siluriformes > Siluridae > Silurus > Silurus aristotelis. The sequence goes on from NC_139584.1 coordinate 18,393,334, forward strand.
AAAGAGGAGATAACGTGTTCCCAGAGTCAAGATGTTGAAGGTTCAAGAGAATTGGAAAAAGGTATGGGTGAGCATACAGCAGGAGAAGAGATGCATGACAATAACCAGAGTCAAATCCCAGAAGGGGAGGTTGTCCGTGATATGGGCAATGTTGATGATGCTGTGTACGCTTTTGATGATGCCAGAAATGACAGTACAGTTAACGGACAGGAAAGAACATTTGGGGACATTGATTTTCAGCAGGTTCCCGAATCAGCAGAGCCTGTGGCGGTGGAGAGAAATGCGTCACAGGTTAAGAAGGACTGTAACTCAACTGCAGGAGAATCAAGAGAGACAGCTGACAGAAGGAGTCCGAGACCGGCTCGGAGAAGGGTTAGACCAAAACGATACGAGAACTAGAGCCCATGTGGCTATAGTTCCTCAGCAGATCGCTACAACACCCTCTCCTCCGAAGGTTGTCATCAGAGCTAAGTTAGGGAAAGTGGTTGTTCTTCCTTGTCAATGTGGAAGATGGAATGTTGGTAGTACTAATCCTCCTAAGGAATAATCGTGGTGAAGATGTGTTGTTGACAGGACCCGAATTTGAAAGTGTGCCTCGCGATCAAAGAAAGTATTTTTTGTACAATGACGAAGTTGGTGAAGATGCAGACGGATTGTTCACTGGTCTTGCGTAATGCTACATGGGAAGATGCAGGTGAATATGTGTGCACTTATTTAGAACCAGCATTTAAATTTGTGCCAATTCTTTAATAATTGGGAGGATGATTCTGTAACACGTAAAATGACACTTGTGATAAAAGGTTTGGAACCTAGTGGGAATGTCGCGGATATTACAAAGGTTCAAGATCAATCTAATGCAATAACTACTCCGAGAATGAATAATTCTCAAATGGAGCTCGTTACAGTAGTGCTGGGTACAACTAAGAATGTTGATACATCAACCCAGACAACTACTTTGTCACAGATAAAGCTTGTCACTACAGCTCTGGATACAACTACGAGTGTTAATACATCAACCCAGACTACTCCTACTTTATCTACGATTGTAAAATGGTATAATGATACAACAGTGCCAATACCTTTGATGCCTGTGAAGTTTGTAAACATAACACAGGCGCCGGACATAGTGACCTTAGAGTCGACAGAAGTGTTAAATATGACTCAGGAACCCATGTTGAAAACAAAGCCTACAGTAAATGGTAGTGAAGAGACCTTTGAAGCCGGGAAACAGATGTGGGATGAGCATGTTGTAGCCTCAGCTGAGATAACTCAGGAAAATATATCAGATACAATGAGTGACTATTTTAATTCTCAAGTTCGTACTTTGCAAAAGAGAGACAGTGACTGGAAAGCATATGGTTTCGATTCATCGGTGTTACAGATTGCTGACCCCTGGGCAGGTAGAAACTTATGGTTTCAGCAAATAACTCATTCTGTTAGATCAGTTAGAAATTTTAATTGTCCATGTGTGGTGAAAGTTTCATCACCAGGCACATGGCCTTCGATCTTAGAAACGGTGCCAGAACCGCTAACTTCTAAGTGTCAGTATTATGCATTATCGTGGCTATTGTTTCAGCAGCAGGCACCAACGGATAGATTAATGACGGTCACGCGTTCTGTTTAAGCCTAAATTCGAGTGTGCATGGCTGGAAGGATTACCTTACATAAATTTACTAGGTCAACATGAGAATATATTAACAGCAGTCCCTGAGTCGATGGAAGTGACATCTGTGAAAGTTGATGTATGTTTCTGTTCAAATGGAACGTATACTAGTTCGGGGATGTTTATGGGAATATCTGATTGTGACAGTTATTTGATGAATCTGGGCCAACACCGTAATAAAAATATTAGTAAATTATATGAAGTGAAGTTTCATGCACCACATCAGAAATATAGTAAAACTTTGATGGTGAAAAATCAAGATTTGCCTGGAAATGTGACAATAGGAAATTTTGAAGACATTTGGTGGGTTTGTGGTGATAAGGCATATATATTTCTGCCTTATGGATGGATAGGATGCCATTACATGGCAAAACTGAAGCTCCCATATGAGGTTTTTACAGTACAGAAAGGAGACGGCCCTGATACAAATCAGTCAAATGTTGTTTCTGCTAATAGGAGGAAAAGAGCATTGGCACAGTTCCATAATTTGGAGTCATACCATTGGAGAATAAGTCTAGGAGAAAAGTGGGGTATAGGACTGTTCCCATGGTATGGTGTGACATTTTTAGCTGATCATATTGATAATATCACTTATACATTACAGGGTTTCGCCAATGAGACAATAAGGGGATTTGATTTTCTGTCTAATACTCAAAGAAGTCACAGATTGACCCTGCTAAAGCATGACATGGCGTTAGATTATATATTGGCCAAGCAAGGTGGCCTATGTGTGGCTTTGAACTTAACTGGTGATGCATGTTACACCTTGATCCCCGATTCTTCTGATAATATGACTAGTGTTATAGAGGCATTGCGAAACATACGGGATGCCTTCGGTCCATCAGCAGGAGCCGGATGGTCTGCTAATTCTTGGTTGCAAGACAAATTAGGTCCGGTAGGTGCGGTCCTGGTACAGATTTTTATGGCAGTTATCTTATCGTTGTGTGTGATGTTTTGCTTTTGCACGCTGTTGCTGACCTTTGCGAAAGCAATGATATTGCGATGGGTTGGAGTTGTGATGCCTGGGGACGGTACTCAGATGCCGCTGCTGCGAACAGCAGATGTAGATGGAATAGAATTAGATGGTGAACTGATGGAGAAGTATCCGTTTTGATATTAGTTCTTATTGTGATTCTTCGTGTAATTTGACTATAAGCTTACTTTTTAATAGTTTCCCCCTATACTGTGTTCGGGTGAAAGGGGGGAATGGAATGTGATATGATTCATTTGTTGCCTGAGAAGACGATACTGGTTGTTTTTTTTTTTCTTTTCTTCTCTCCAAGGAAACAATATTGGGGGAGATTTTAAGGCTCGGAATGAGGAATGCTGTGATTCTACACATCGGCGACCCCATACTGAGAATCAACGCAGCCGCGGATGGACATTTTCCCCATACACATATATATGTTTATTATAGGATTTTGTGTTACAGTATATCCAGTAACATTGATAGAAAATGTTTATACTAGTAGTAATCATAGTAAGTCATGATAGTTTTTAAGTTTCTTCTGATGCATAACAAATGCATATGTATTACTTCTTGTTAAAATCTTGATTGGGCTGGAGTACAATTTGTGGCCACCTGGGGCAGAGGGGCCGTGAGAGCGGTTTTCCTGTCTTGATTGTTTGAAGGATATTCAAGGAGAAACGGCTGCCTGACAGGTTTTTTCTCTCTCACACTCATTATAAATTCACACATAAATTCATTATATTGTTAAGGTTCTGTGACAGAATGTATTATTACTATTTCTGTAAACAATGATGAACATGTATGTTATATTCTTTTGTTTATCGTGGGATTAATGATCCCCCGAAGGGGGGAATATGTAGTATCTTAAATGTATAGTATCTTAAATGTGTAATATCAAAAGGCCTAAATTCATGTTATTCTGCAATGGTGACATTCCTGGAGAGGCCAAAAGTTAATTACTGAACCGCCGGGACGGATGGTTCTCTTTAAGCAAAAGTGTATGAGAAGGCTTTAATGTTATCTCAAGACTACAGGGAGACTGGCGCCGTGTTCTTAAAACAAATATAGAATGTGGTCCAGGATGTATATCCTTTTGGGAGGCGACCTCTGACCCGTTCACCATATACGAGGAGGTACAGGAAAACAGGATGTGCTTTATGTTTTATGATCTGGGAATGTAACCCCTGGAAACATCTGGACATTTCAGTCAGGGCAAAGGCAGGCTTCTCTTTACGTTCAACATTATTGTACAGTAAGCTCATATGCATCTCATTTACATTAAGAGGCGGACCCGGGAAACGGGCAAGCATTTAATGTGTGTGTAAGCATGGATCTGGAGTCAGACTTTGAATCAGAGCGTGCTGACTCCAGGCTTGACCGGAAAGCCTGTAAAGATGCTATATTTCTGTGTTGAATAAAATCATTATTTACACGAAATACGGTGTCTAAGGAGAGTCCTTCCAGCCGACAACTACACCTCACCAAGACGACAAATATACAACACTACCCTTGCCAACACCTTACAGTCTCCAATTTCCTTCAGGTTGCATCTTCTACATAGAACATAGTCCGCATGTGTGTACCTTCCTCCACTCTTATAAGTCACCCCTTGATCATCCTTCTTAAAATACGTGTTCACCACTGCCATTTCCATCCTTTTAGCAAAATCTACTACCATCTGCCCTTCCACATTCCTCTCCTTAACACCATACCTACCATCACCTTCTCATCACCTCTGTTCCCTTCACCTACACGCACATTAAAGTCTGCCCCAATCACCAATCTTTCATTCCTTGTTTCACCTTCTACCACTTCATCTAACTCACTCCAGGATTTTTCCTTCTCCTCCACTGATGACATTTATCATCGTGATGAACGTGAAGCTGGAAGTTGAAGTCCAGCTTCACGTTCATCACCCTATCAGAAACTCTCTTCACCTCCAATACACTCTTACTGTAATTTTTCCTTTAAAATCTACACCATTTCTCTTTCCATCCACAGCATGATAGAACAGTTTAAACACCTCCAATGTTCCTGGTCTTACTCCCTTTCCACTTGGTCTTCTAAACACACAACATATCTAACTTTCTCCTCTCCATCATATCAGCTCCCTCTCTCCCTTTATCATAGTACCAACATTTAAAGTGCCAACTTTAACCTCAACTCTCCTACACTTTTTTTTCTTCTGTCTCTGTAGAAGTCTTTTTCCTCTCCTTCTCCTCTTTAGGCACCTATAATGCTAAGTCAAATAACCAAACCAACACGTTTTTATCAAGTTTGTAAAACGACGGTCCTCATAGGGCGATACACAGTCCTTACATTTCAGGTCAGTGTCACACCCATCCCCCGACACATAACCAAACCAACATGTTTTTATCAAGTGTGTAAAATACAACGGCCCTCATAGGGCGATACACAGTCCTTATATTACAGGTCAGCGTCACGCCCATCCCCCACACACACACACGTGATGAATGAATGAATTTTTTATTTATTTTTTTTTTTACTCAAAGTGTAAGTTCGTCACAACAACTTCTTTAGAACAACAGTCCACGTATAACAGTCTAATGTGATGCTTAACCATCTACATAGAACACTGTTAGTGTCAGGAAGGAAAATATGTTCACTTACTATTTCTTTCTCCGATGTGGAAATATTCACACTGCATTCCGTCACAGCCACCGAGGTCTCTTCACATAATTACTGAAAATATATGATGGAAAATGTTTACCAAGTGGACATCATAACCCATTCTAGTGCTCAGTCTGATGGATAAATAGGCAGAGAGTACCTCATGTCCGTTTGAAAACATTCAAACACATGATCATCTACATTAGAAAATTAGATTATATCAAATGTGTTTCACACTACATCTGGAATGGCCGAAAGTGGACAAGTTCAACATTTTAGATCGTGTTTACACCTGTATTTAGCTCCATACACTTGTGACGGGATTAATACACATGTAAATACAAGGTGTAAACAGCACCTATAATGCTGAGTCAAATAACCAAACCAACATGTTTTTATGAAGTGTGTAAAATACGACGGTCCTCATATGGCGATACACAGTCCTTATATTTCACGTCAGCGTCACGCCTATTCCCCAACACATAACCAAACCAACATGTTATCATCAAGTGTGTAAAATACGACGGCCCTCATAGGGCGATACACAGTCCTTATATTTCAGGTCAGTGTCATGCACATCCCCCAACACAACCAAACCAACACGTTTTTATCAAGTGTGTAAAATACGACAGTCCTCATAGGGCGATACACAGTCCTTATATTTCAGGTCAGCATCACACTCATCCCCAGACACACACGTGATGAAAATGAGTGAACAGACATATCGTCATTAAAGCATATTTAAAAGATTGCATTTATCATAATTGTTTTAGAGCTTTCAAACTTAATATAATAATTTAAAATCTTACAAGTGCAAACCCCTTACCACTAGCTGGGAAAAGAACTAATTTTTAACAATTATCTGTATACCTCTTTGACAGTCTGAAATCACTAGTGATTATTGAATGTCCAGGCTGAAAAGTGTGCATACAAGGGTCTATACCTCACCCACACTAAAAGGCAGACACAACCAAACCAACATGATTATCAAGTGTGTAAAATAGGATGGTCCATATGGGGAGATACACAGTCCTTTTTTAAACAAGTATCACTCAAAGTCTATGTTGTCATAAAAAGTCCAAGTAAAACAGTCTAGTGTGATGCTAAACCCTCTACACAGAACACTGTCAGTGTCAGGAAGGAAACATGTTCACTTACTTTCTCCGATGTGGAAGTATTTACACTGCATTCAGGCACAGCCACCGAGGTCTCTTTACATAATTCCTGAAAATATATGAGGGAAAATGTTCACCAAGTGGACATCATAACCCATTCTAGTGCTCAGTCTGATAAATAAATAGGCAGAGAGTACCTCATGTCCATTTGAAAACACTCAAACACATGATCATCTACATTAGAAAATTAGATTATATCAAATGTGTTTCACACTACATCTGGAATGGCAGATAGTGGAAGTTCAACATTTTAGATCGTGTTCACACCAAAAACAGTCTAGTGACTAGTCTACCTCAACCCTCTATATAGAACACTGTCAGTGTCAGGAATCAAACATGTTCACTTACTTTCTCTTATGTGGAAGTATTCACACTGCATTTAGTCACAGCCACTAAGGTCTCTTCACATAACTCCTAAAAATGAGAGAGAGCGCAAGAGAGAGGGGGGATACAACAATGATGGAATATACAATAGCAACCAGTCTTATCACCAGTGTTAAACCAAATCTTACTGTCACTTTGCATCATCAAAACTATAACATGGTTGACATTTTGTAATAAAAACGTTTTTAAGAGAGCACATACTCACCCTTAAACGCCATGGCCAAGAGGAATCCCCATAGCTGTATGTAATCTCCTTATCCGGAAATATATCCCCTATGATAAAAAGGCAGAGGTGTGGCCTTCCTTCAACAATTATTGTCCTCACTTTGCAGTTTGGATTTCTGTGATCGTCATTCACCAGTCGTCCAAGCGTCCCATCCTCTTTTGAAGCATCTATGCTGTAAAAAACATTGTGCAGAAAAAAAACCCAAAAAACCTTAAAACATTCCTGACTGAAACATAAGCTACTAACTGAATATCATATGTTCTGGGGTTGAACCATGCCTTATTTATTATACTGTCAAATAGATGACAAATTATTTCTCTTCCAAATAACCAATTAATGTGGGATGAACCACTCAAGTTGAGAAAAATAAATAAAATACCCTTTAGGAATGAACCAGCAACTTACCAGTAACGTGTTCCATTCCACATAAAGTCAAACAAGTAGTTTTGAATATCTTCAACATGTTTACTTTGGGAGAGGATCCCATGGTATGTAACAACAAAGGTGGAAGTTTCAATATGTTCAAGTGCAACCACACCTCTCCCTAACAGGGGAGCACTTTGACATTTACATACTGTATCTTACACTGGGGTAAACAACATATTTACATACAAGTTGTCAAACAATTAACAAATATCAAAATATTTTCTCAAATTTAACGTATAGTTTACAGAAAATACTGTAATATTTCAATTCCTGTTTTTTCTTTTACTCCACCTATTTGTTATACAAATTAACCAACTTATTTTTTCAAAGTGAAATGTCAAATTGTGGATGATAAAATGAGGTGCAGTAAAAGAAAAACAGGAATTGAAATATTACAGTATTTTCTGTAAACTATACGTTAAATTTGAGAAAATATTTTGATATTTGTTAATTGTTTGACAACTTGTATGTAAATATGCTGTTTACCTCAGTGTAAGATACAGTATGTAAATGTCAAAGTGCTATTTGTATAATATCATATATATACTTTTATTTAATGCCATGCCATCTTCATGGCAAAAACAGTTTATAAAGAACAAAATACCATAAAATTACAAATAAATAATTACAGCACAAGACAGTTTAAATAAAAATGTTTACATTAATACATGATAAAAATTCTAAAACATTTCCTGATTAAACTTTGGTAAACAGCTCTGTGGTAGAGCGGCCTTACGGGTTCGCCTTCTACCCAAATAATGGCAATACTCGCTGTGATGTTCCGTGTAAAGTGGTGTTTATTTACAGCGTGCTCAAGTGCAAAGTCCAAATTATATACAATACCCCATGAAAGAAAAAGTGGCAAAATAACAAAACAAAGACAATTATGATGAAAGTAAAGAAAACTATATACAAAATAGGTGCACCTGCTCATGTGCATTCACTACAATGCTTCTCAGACCTCGTTCTCTCCACAATGCACCACTCCTACAACTCCCCTCAATTGAATTGGGAGACTGGTTTATAAAGTGTTAGCCCCTCCCCTTGGACTCAACCATTTCACCCAAAGGGGTTTGGTAATTTTGTAGCTAGTCACAAAATGGCTTAATAACAATATAAATATCATAATAAATAATAAACATAATAACAATAACAACACTAATAATAACAATAATAATGATAACGAAAATTACAACAATGCCAATAATAATAATAATCACCCACAAAAAAAAAGGTCCCATTAACATAAATTTGCCGACTTCCGGTTTTGCCGTAGTGCTGGCGCTTTAAAGCCAGCCGCTATTCAGCGCTCCGGTTCGCTGCCATCCAAGCCCAACCCGGAAGACCGACGCCACAAACAGGTGAGTACACAAAGTTTGAGGAAGTCCTTCCGTTTGTGTGTGTGTGTGTGTGTGTGTGTGTGTGTGTGTGTGTGTGTGTGTGTGTGTGTGTGTGTGTGTGTGTGTGTGTGTGTGTGTGTGTGTGTGTGTGTGTGTGCGCGCGCGCGCGCTTATTGTCCGGGATGAGAGATGAATGAATGAATCGAGTGTGTGTGTGTGTGTGTGTGTGTGTGTGTGTGCGCGAGCGGCGTGCTACCAGTGTGTGTGTGCACCCACAGCGCTGTAGCAAGAAACAGAGGAGAAGTGAAAGTATAGTGTGTATTGTCCTGCTGACCATAGGGACAGTTCACTCTGTCACAAGCTCATTAAATGAATTGACTTCATAAAACAAGCTTCTGTGGTCATTATAAACAGGACAGTCCAACAAAATGTTTGACAGTGAGAGTGGTACAAACCAAAGTGCTATTTGTGATGCACAACTTACCTTTAAATGTGTTGATTTCTCGTCCCTCACTGAAGGCTTTGTCTTTGCCTGACCATATGTATTTTTACATCCTGCTCAGTTTATGCTCTTTTCTAAAGAAAATTCCAGACAACAATGAGCATGTGGACTTATATATGTCTTATAAATTATATATGTATCTGTACATTATGGTCAAACTTTAGGGAAGTATGTGTCTAAATACATAATTTTGCACATAAATGGTAGTTGTTAACATAAATGTAACTGATTTTAGTGTAATTAAAATTAATTAATTAATGCTGTAAATCCTCAACTCTCACAAGCAATCATGATTAAATAGTAAATAAGAATACATTTAGCATTTATATGGAGATTTATACATATGAATTACGAAAAACAGTACATTAAAATAAGACTTCATTACATGTCTATGGACCACTCGTGAATTTTGTTTATACAAAAAACAACTAATCTTACTTTACTCGCACATAGCACTTAAAACTAAATGAAATGGCAGATGCCTGCTCAGCTAACATCTCATTAGCCCGATTAGCCATCAGGCACGGGAGTTTTAACTGGTTTAAAGCTCCATCTGAGTTTGGACACACAGCACCATAAAAATATAAAAAATAAACAAATAAACTTACTTTCAGCTTCAGTTAATGAACTTTTGACGCTATCACTTCCAAACTCTGCTGAAATGAAGTTAATTCGGCTAATGAAGCTAATCGGCAGCACTTCTTGTCAGCTGCTGAGCTCAATAGCGCATGCTGAGTTTGACGGACATAAAAACCAGCCGAGCGCTGACGAGGATTCCGCCGCTCGACCAATGAAACGCGAGCAGGGACCGTCAGAAATGTGTATGAGGGCGCAGTAGCGCCAAAGTGCCGATAGTAGGAGATTATACACTCTGAGCACACACTGGATACACAAAAAAAACGGGCGCAACGGAATTATTAGGATTTTTCGAAAAAAAAGCGGATTTATGTTCGGGACATTATCGTGTGTTTCTCTACACTGCTCGACTTATGAGGACATCTGGCAACAACTTATTTAACTCTTTAACCTTTAACCCAGTGAGTAGCTACTGATTTTTTAAACAAAGGACACGGACTCTGAACTCCGCCGTGGGTGTCACATGGCCTCTGGAGTCCGCTGTAGGCGTCGCTCAGTCTCTGGACACCATCAAGGACGTCTTCCTGATCCCGGTCTCCAACGAGAGCATCACTAGGTCTCCGATCCCTGCTGCGGACGTGGCTTCGCTCCTGACCTCCGTGCTGGACGTCACTCCGCTCCAGTCCTCCCCCTGGATGTCACTCCGCTCTAGTCCGCCCCTGATCGCTGCTGAGGGCGTCACTCGGTCTCGGGTCTCAGCCATTGAGGTCGCATAGCCTCTGGACTCCGCTGAAGATGTCTCTCTGCCTCCGGCCTCCGCTGTAGATGTCTCTTCGTCTCCAGTGTCCACTGCAGGCGTCCCTCCGTCCCCGATCGCCGCTACAGTGGCTCTCCGTCCCCGGTTGCCGCTGAAGACGTCTCACCATCTCCAGCCTTCACCCTGCCTCCGGTCTTTCGCTCCATTCCTGGCCTCCTCTGTGAGCTGCGCGCCGTTTCGGACCTCCGCTGGGGGCATGATTCCGTCCCGTGTCATCGGAAGGGGCATCGTCTGGTTCAGGCTCTCCGCCAGGGTTGTCGCTCCACCTCGAGTCCTTCCCGGCTTTCCCCGGCTCTGCGGCAATTCTGACCGGGTCCCGTTCGACCCTTGACGGCCACCATGGCCCTCCTCCGAGTGCCCGGGCCCTCCGGGTATCTGTGGGTTTAGGGCGTGGGGTGCCGCCCCCTCGGGGGGTGGGGGGGTAATGTCAGGGATCCAACTGCCACGCACCCTTTTGTGGCTCTCATGCCTCCGCTCTCCCTGGAGCTCCAGGCTTTACTATGCACACCTGGGGCTCATCATCACTTCACCCTGCTCCTACATAAGCCCCTCACTCTCACTCACTGAATGTGTTGGACGTTTCTTACTGAATGTATGTAATCATTGTTTCAAGCTGGACTCTATGCTCTCCGTTCCGTTCGGAATCCACTACCCGGTACCGGCTGCGCTTCTCCTCCCCGTGCCTCTCGGATCAGCTATGCTTCTCCCCAAGCACACCTCGGACTCTCTCAGCCTAAGAACTACTGTGTGTGTGTGTGTGTGTGTGTGTGTGTGTGTGTGTGTGTGTGTGTATCTCTCTCCTTCACTATCGTTACTAAACCCGAGCGAGCTGTACTCCGGCTTCCGCCTCCTGTTTCACTCGCACCGTGACATGTATATGTATACTTAGTGTTTTTGCCTTTTGCACAGTTTTTACTGTTATAGCCTTTATAATTATTAACTTGTACTTTTACAAAAGTGTCTGCACATTTTTCACTGCTATAGCCTTTATATTTTTCATGTTGGTACTATGACTGGTAAAGGGAGAGAGGTATGATAAAGAGGAGAAAGGTAGATCTGTTCTTTCATGGTTTGTGGATGGAAAGAGAAATGGTGTATTGGTGATTCTGAAGGAAGAGTACAGTAAGAGTGTGGGAGTGTAGGAATGAACGATTGGTGATTGGGGCAGACTTTAATGGGCATGTAGGTGAAGGGAACAGAGGTGATGGGTAGGTATGGTTTACGGAGAGGAATGTGGAAGGCCAAATGGTGGTAGATTTTGCTAAAAGGATGTAAATGGCAGTGGTGAATACGTATTTTAAGAAGAAGGAGGATCATAGGGTGACGTATAAGAGTGGAGGAAGGTGGACTATGTTCTATGTAGGAGATGCAACCTGAAGGAGATTGGAGACTGTAAGGTGTTGGCAGGGGACAGTATAGCTAGACAGCATCGGATGGTGGTCTGTAGAATGGTTTTGGAAGAGAAGAAGAAAAGGAGGAGAGTGAGGACTAAAAGAAGAATAAGATGGTGGAAACTGAAGGAGGAAGACTGTAGTGTGAGGTTCAGGGAAGAGGTCAGACAGGGGCTTGGTGGTGGTGAAGAGGTGCCGGATGATTGTGCAACTACTGCAGGAGTGATGAGGGAGGCAGCTAGAAAAGTTCTTGGTGTGACATCCGGAAATAGAAAGGTAGACAAAGAGACATGGTGGTGGAATGAGGAAGTGCAGGAGAGCATAAGGGGAAACAGACGTGGGATCAACAGAGTGATGAGAAAAGTAGGCAGGAGTACAAGGAGATGCGGCAGCAGGTAAAGAGGGATGTGACAAAAGACAAGGAAAAGGCATATGAGGAGCTGTATGAGAGGTTGGACACTAATAAAAGAAGAAAAGGATTTGTACCAAATGGCCAGGCAGAGGGACCGAGCTGGGAAGGATGTGCTGCAAGTTAGAGCAATAAAGGATGGAGATGGAAATGTGTTGACTAGTGAGGAGAGTGTGTTGAGAAGGTGGAGGGAGTATTTTAAGCAACTGATGAATGAGGAAAATCAGAGAGAGAGGAGGTTGGATAATGTGGAGATGCATGAAGTGGATATGATTAGTAAGGAGGAAGTTAGAGCAGCGATTAAGAGGATTAAGAGTGGAAAGTCGGTTGGACCAGATGACATATGGGTAGAAGCAAGGAGATGGCAGTGGAGTTTTTAACCAGATTGTTCAACAAGATTCTGGAAGGTGAGAAGATGCCTGAGGAATGGAGAAGAAGTGTGCTGGTACCGATCTTTAAGCATAAGGGAGATGTGCAGACCTGCAGTAACTACAGGGGAATTAAGTTGAACCATGAAGTTATGGGAAAGAGTAGTGGAAGCCAGGCTGAGAGAAGAGGTGACCATCTGTGAGCAACAGGAAGAGCACCACAGATGCATTATTTGCTTTGAGAATGTTGATGTAGAAGTATAGAGAAGGTCAGAAGGAGTTGCATTGTGTGTTTGTGGATTTAGAGAAAGCGTACGAAGGAGTGACGAACCCTGCCATCAGGGGGGGCACAAGCCAGTGCACTCTTAGTGCCGGTCCCAAGCCCGGGTAAATGGGGAGGGTTGCGTTAGGAAGGGCATCCAGCGTAAAACATGTGCCAAATCAAATATGCGGATCACAAATGAGAATTTCATACCGGATCGGTCGAGGCCCGGGTTAACAACGACCGCCACAGGTATCGTTAGCCAACAGGGTACCGGTGGAAATTGGGCTACTGTTGGCCGAAGGAGGAGAAGGAGAGGAGCAAGGCGTCTACAGAGACGGCAGGAAAAGGAGCAGTGTAGGAGAGTAGAGGTTTGGGTTGGTACTTTAAATGTTGGTACTATGACGGGTAAAGGGAGAGAGATAGCTGATATGATTGACAGGAGAAAGGTAGATATGCTGTGTGTTCAGGAGACCAAGTGGAAAGGGAGTAAGGCCAGGAACATTGGAGGTGGGTTTAAACTGTTTTATCATGGTGTGGATGGAAAGAGAAATGGTGTAGGGGTGATTCTGAAGGAAGAGTACAGTAAGAGTGTAGTGGAGGTAAAGAGAGTTTCTGATAGGGTGATGATCGTGAAAGGTGGAAGCTGAAGGGATGATGATAAATGTTATCAGTGCCTATGCTCCACAAGTTGGCTGTGAGATGGAGGAGAAGGAAAGATTCTGGAGTGAATTAGATGAAGTGGTAGATGGTGTACCTAGGAAAGAACGATTGGTGATTGGGGCAGACTTTAATGGGCATGTAGGTGTAGGGAACAGAGGTGATGAGGAGGTGATGGGTAGGTATGGTTTTAAGGAGAGGAATGTGGAAGGGCAGATGGTGGTAGATTTTGCTAAAAGGATGGAAATGGCAGTGGTGAACACATGTTTTAAGAAGAAGGAGGATCATAGGGTGACGTATAAGAGTGGAGGAAGGTGCACACAGGTGGATTCTACTCTCACCACAAATCACAATATTATCCGCAAACATCATAGTGAACAGAGACTCCTGTCTGACCTCGTCTGTCAACCTGTCCATCACCACTGCAAAGAGGAAAGGGCTCAGAGGCGATCCTTGATGCAGTCCAACCTCCACCTTGAACCAGTCTCTCATTAATACTGCACACTTCACTGCTGTCACACTGTCCTTATACATGTCCTGCACCAACCACACATACTTCTGACACATTTTTTTTAAGTGGGAGAACTTGCACAATTGGTGGCTGACTAAATAAGTTTTTTGCCCCACTGTATGTGAATGAGAGGGAGGGCAGTGGAGCGGTTGCAGGAAGAAGAGGTGGTGAAGGTGGAGGAGTTCAGGTACCTGGGGTCAACAGTGCAAAATACTAGAGAGTGTGTTAAATGTAACGCGGTCCTACTAGTGTGTCGCACTCTTCTAACCAACACTAGGTCACTGCATAAAACACTCGTGGAACCACGCCAACCACTGGGGATTCTTATGGACCAAAATCAAAAGATAAGGGTCGTCTCACAGGAGCAAAGGTAAGCAATAAGTATAACAGTATAATCAAATAATAGTCTTTATTGGTAATAAAATAATAGTGAATTGTTGCTGGCTTGGTTTGAAAGAGGCAGATGTAGAGGACAGGGGGGTACTGTGGCGACCCCTAATGGGAGCAGCCGAAAGAAGAAGAATAGAACCTAAAATAAATATAAAAAGTTTAAACAGAGAAATGTACCATTTTAAGTAAAAAAATGGGGTAATTTTGAATTTGATGGCTGCAACACATCTCAACAAATTTTTTGACGGGGCAACAAAAGTAATATTAAAATTAAACAGTCATTTACAGACCATGTCATCAAAACTTTAAAAAATCTGGAGAAATCTCTTTGTACAAGAGATGAGGGCAAAAATCAATATTGGATGCTCGTGACCTTCGAGACCCTAAGGCTGCACTACATTAAAAGACAGTCATCATTCTGTAATGGAAATCACTGCATGGGTTCATTCACACCTTCAGAAATCATTGTGTCAGTGCACACAATTTTCCATGTCATCTTCAAATACAGGTTATATCTCTATCATTATCCAGAAACACTGGCATGCTCTCTGGGCCAAACCTCATTTAAAATTTAGTGAGGCAAACTTGCAAAACTGTTCTGTGTTCAGACAAATCAAAATTGTAATTTATTTTTGGAAACCATGGACATCACGTCCTCTGGACTAAAGAGAAGAGGGACCATCTGTCTTGTTATTAGCGTTCAGTTCAATAAGCCACATCTCTGATGGTATAGGAGTTCATTAATGCAGCTTGCGCATTTGAAAAGGCTCTGTAAATGCTGAATGGTTTTAGAGCAACAAATGCTTCCATTCAGAAAACATATTTTTTAGCGAAGGCCTTGCATATTTGAGCAAGACGATGCTAACTGCCTACTGCATCTTATTACAATGGCATGACTTCATAGTAAAATTCTGGATGCTTAACTGGCATGCCTGCAGTCTAGACCTTTGACCATTTTCAAACATTTAGCATATCATAAAACAAAACAAACAAAAAAGAAAAATCAACAAATGACACCAAGAACTACCCTCTCAGGTGCCAAGCACATTTTTTGCACTTGCACTATTGAGAGCTTTCTTACGGGTAGCATTACTTCCTGGTTCAGCTGAATGTACCATCCGCACCAAGCTCCCTAAGGACCTTCTACAGCATGCGGTGCCAGACCATGGCCAGGAAGATGTGAAGGACCTTAGCCACTGCAACAATGGACTTTTTTTCCTGTTACGTTCAGCGAAGCTCTCTGAAAGCAAACACAGAGAAAATGAGGAGGAGCTTCTTCCCGCAGGCCATTCGGTGTCTAAACAATGGGTTACTTAACGTAATCCCGGGTTCTTTGATAACAGATTGAGGTGTTTCACTATGGGAATCGCTTTGGGCGTGACGAACTACGGAAGCTCTTATGACACCACGTCTATCTTGACAGACAGGTCGTCTCCTTCTAACATCATTGCAGCGAGATTTCTTCCCGTCACCGTGCAAGGAGGGAAGTGCTGGTGAAACACCTCACTCTGTTATCAAAGAACCCGGGATTACGTTAAGTAACCCATCGTTCTTTTTCTAACTTCACTCGGTGTTTCACTATGGGAGATATAGACCGCTCCCGGATTGCACAAGCCAATCACATGGGCTCAGAACGTCTGGCACTCAGCACTGCATGTGCCAAGGATGACGCAGACACATCTAGTCTATAAAACCGCACAAAGGTGTGTGGCGTAGCCCAGCCAGCCGCCGTACAAATTTCCTTAACAGAAACTCCCTTAAGTAGGGCCCATGATGTTGCCATCCCTCTAGTAGAGTGGGCCCTCAGACCCGCAGGTGCCTGAGAACCACAGCATTCATACGCTATAGATATAGCCTCCACAATCCAGTGGGACAGCCGTTGTCTCGACAACGGCTTCCCTTTGTGAGGGGTAGCCCAAGACACAAACAGCTGGTCAGATTTCCGGAAACCCGCTGTTCTCTTGACATACGTATGGAGGGCCCACACTGGGCACAAGGAACTCAATCCCTCCTCCTCCTGAGGTGGGTGGAAAGCCGAAAGTTCCGTAACGGGACATCTATAAGAAGAATCCACGGCCACATCACTCCTCAAAAACTCGCCATTTATTGTCATAAAGCGTGCGAGTAGACGAGGCCCTGGCACTCTGGATAGTGTGTATAACCGATTGGGGTAAACCTGCCACACTCAAGTTTCACCTCTCACGGGCCAGGCCCAGAGAGCAATCCTGTCCGGGTGCGGATGATTAATCTCCCCGACCACCTGGGACAGAAGGTCCCTCCGTGGAGGGAGTGGCCACGGTTGATCTGACAGTAGCTGAACTATTTCTGCGATCCAGTGTCTGGACGCCCAATGTGGAGCTATCAGAATCAGTGACAAGCTGAGTTCTCTGACCCTGGCCAGGGTGGGGGAAATCAAGCTCAGTGGAGGGAAAGCTTAGAGAAGAACGTTTGGCCACGGGTGGGCTTACGCATCTACACCCAACGGTGCATCTTCATCCCTTAGAGAAAAAAACAGAGGACACTGCGCGTTTTCTCGCGAGGCGTAGAGATCTACGGCAGCCCGGCCGTATCTCTGCCATATCTAGTCCACCACCTGGGTGTGCAGTTTCCATTCCCCGTACAGGGGGTTTCCCCTGGACAACAGATCTGCACCCTTGTTCCATATGCCTGGAACATGAGTCGCTCTGATGGACAAAAGCCTCGTGTCGCACCCCATTATCAGTTTCCTCGCTAACTGATGCAGCTGGAGGGAGCGCACACCTCCCTGCTGGTTGATGTACGCGACCACTGTGGAATTGTCTGTTTTCACCAACACATGTCGGTCCTTTTATGAAAGGCAGAAAATGTTTCAGCGCTAGAAATACTGCCAACAACTCCAAGTAGTTTATATGTCTCGGGGTTAGCTGTGGAGGCCAAACGCTGTTCACAGCTCTGCCCATAAGGGTCGCACCCCAGCCCGCCATAGACGCGTCCGTCGTCATAGTAACCCTCGACGACACCGCCCCCAAGGGAATCCCTGACCGAAGAGTCGCGGGGCATCCCCATTGGCGGAGCGCTAAGACGCACGTCTCGTCCCAAAGTACCGGGTTAGGTACTACCGTGTTGAGCTGTCGTCCCATTTCCTCTAAAATTTCCTCCTGGTACGCGGACAGCAAAGTCACCGCGTTTAGCGAGCACACTGACTGCGCTGCGTATTTATACATCCTCTGATGGATAGACGCCTTCAATCTCTCGATTTTCCCAGGCAGCGCAATTTGAGAGGAGGCAGATATAGAACGCCGGTTCAGATGGAGGTGATAAGCCACCGAAGGCTCCATAGCTGGGGGTCCGGCCAACCCCAGCTCCTCCATCCCTTGAATCTCCAGCTTGGAGCACCCTTTTGCGGGAAGCTTGCTCTTGAAGGGGCTAGACCAGTAACGAGACATCTCCTTCATGCAAGCTGGCACGGCAGGAGCTGTCTAGCAGCGGGTTGAGCAGGCGGCAGCCTTTTCCTGTCATAAAGGTCTCTCACAGCTCCCTCCGCGTCCTGGGCCACAGGCCAAGCTAGTCCTAGCTTCGCCGCGGATCGTTTGCATACCTCGTGCAGGTTACCTTGAGGTTGCATCGCCCGCGCTCTGGGGTCTCGACTGTTGGGCCGGGAAGGGACCACTGTCGTCCTCATCCTCGTCCTCCATATCCAAGTCGAGGAGGTCTAAGTTCGCATCTGCGTCCTCATCGCACGGTCGTTCCTCATCCTCCGCGAGGAGGTTATCAAACAGAGGTGGCATGACCGGCGATTCGGCCTCCATCAAGTCCGCCCAGCTCGTGGTAGCTCGCGGCTGATGTTCGACGGCCGTAGACCTTGCGGCGGCGCTGAACAGACACGGGTCCTGTTGGTTAGCCACCGCTACTCTCAGCTGTCTCTCCAAATGTTTCACTGGCATCGACGCGCCGTGAGGGCATGCTTGCGGGTCCGCGAGCGACGTTTGAGCGTGCTTTGGGCCCATGCACTCGATGCACATCGGGTGAGGGTCCCTGCCCGAGATGGTTGCTCCACATGATGATGGACACGGGCGGGATGCAACCTCCCTGATCTTCGACTCTTTCCCTTTGGTGGGGGGGATGATCGTCGACATGGCTGAGTACGGGGAATATTAGACTCGTCACAACACGTTAGTCTGCCGATGTTCGCAGGGTAGTTAGCCCTCCGAAGGCTTCGCCTTGACATGCTAAGCCTGTAATAGCCTGACGCTACTACGTCCCGATCCGTGTAACTTAATACCCAGCAGGTTGGAATAGGAATAGCTCGCATCGACGCGGGCTCTATTCCGTGACGTCGCTCAGCACGATTCCGTACGACTGACCTCGCGTTTGGTGGCGGAATCCAATGACGGCGATGAACAGTTAAGCGAAACCAGCCGAGAACTGGAAGTGCTGAGAAAGCTTAGTGTAGTCCCTCACGGGAAGAAAGCGTGAATGATGTTAGAAGGAGTCGACCTGAGGGATAAAGATGGGGCGGAGCCTGATCTCAGGTCAACCTGTCTGTCAAGACAGACGTGGTGTCATAAGAGCTTCCGTAGTTGGTCACGCCCAAAGCGATTCCCATAGTGAAACACCAAGCGAAGTTAGAAAAAGAACCAGGAAACACCCAGGGACTAGTACTGGACCTCTCTCTCCATCTTCACTTTATTCCTTCACTGCATAATTCATTTTGCACTATTATGACACATTAACTTTGGACTATCACTTCAACTCTGAATTTGCACAGCACAGTGTCACTTTATACCACACTATACTGCTCATGGACACTTTAAGGACAATCACACTAAATTACTTTAATTTGTACGCTGTCAATATCTGCCATACTCATCCATCCCTTTCTAGAGTTCATGTATATACATATATTTTTCTATACTTACTATATTTGTATTCATTTACTTAAATTTTTTTATCCTTATATTCTATTTCTTTTTTATGTTTAAATGTTGGACAGTCGTATAAAGCATTTCACTGCATGTCGTACTCTGTATGTGTATGTGACAAATAAAGTTTGAATTTGAAATTTGAATTTAAACTGGTGAGCAGCTAGAATCCTGCTTCAGACACATATGGGGCAACATTCCTCTACCAAAACTCCAGCTCTTCTCAGCTACACAAATCTTTTGAGGCCTGTTGCAGCCATCAAATTCTAAATGACCTTATTTTTTCCTTTTATTGGAATAGAGATTTAATATGATTTTTTTTTTGTTTTATTGTGGATAAAATATGAATTTGAGATTTGCAAATCATTGCATTCTGTTTTTAATTACATTTTGCACACTGTCCCACCTTTTTTGTAGTTGGGGTTGTATATTTGTTATAAAAGGGTGATGTTTTTTTCTCTCAAATTACTTTTCTGTATAAGATGTTTCATTGTGTGCAGTTTACTTTTAAATACATTTAATATAAAATGTTTCTATTGTTGTTCTTAAAGAATATATTGTGTCTTGGCAAGGTATAAATTCACAGTGGGCTGAAATAAAAAACTGGGACGAAATCGCGGGCCAAACTCGATATTTATTGAAAAATTGACTGCAATTGTGCATGTTTTCCTGTCTCTCCAGATGTGTAATGTTAAACCTTTTCATATGGAAACAAACTTTAGTTTTGCATAAACATTGAATCAGAACAACCAAAGTTTAATATTATAAACACATGAGAAATTAAATTTGAAATAAAACACACAGTCAGAAAAGGGTGGCTTGCCCACTTCAGGTTGGTGGAGAGTTCCTGCCGCAAGTGGAGGAGTTTAAGTATCTTGGGGTTTTGTTCACGAGTGAGGGAAGGGTGGAACGGGAGATTGGCAGACGGATCGGTGCAGCTTCTGCAGTAATGCGGTCGATGTATCGGTCTGTCGTAGTGAAGAAAGAGCTGAGCCGCAAGGCGAAACTCTCGATTTACCGGTCAATCTACGTTCCTACTCTCACCTATGGTCATGAGCTCTGGGTCATGACCGAAAGGACAAGATCCCGGATACAGGCGGCCGAAATGTGCTTTCTCAGCAGGGTGGCTGGGCGATCCCTTAGAGATAGGATGAGAAGCTCGGTCACTCGGGAGGAGCTCAGAGTAGAGCCCCTGCTCCTCCACATCGAGAGGGGTCAGCTGAGACTATGTCTCCTGGCTGGCCTGGGAACGCCTCGGTGTCCCCCCGGAAGAGCTGGAAGAAGTGTCTAGGGAGAGGGAAGTCTGGGCATCTCTGCTTAGACTGCTGCCCCCGCGACCCGGCCTCGGATAAGCGGGAGAAGATGATGATGATGATGATGATGATAAGAAAACACATCAATGGTATTCGTTTCTTATATCTCTCTCTATCTGTAGCTTTCTGATTTCCTTTATAATGTAAATCTTTTTTCACAGGGCAACAACAACACAACCAAAAATAATAATAATTTCCTTTAATTAAAAAAAGCAATATTTCAACCATTAACAGTTCATGCCTTGGCGTAGAAAAAGTGCATAAAGACAACATCCATTCAAGCTCAGTTTTTACACTCTGATTTACTCTGATGCACATTAGTTGAAGCCAATGTGCATCAATGTCTGGGGTTTAGGCTCTGAGCTGAGGAAATACTCAGGATGGAGTAAAGATGTTCATCAGTGAGACTCCTGAGTGTGTTTTTATTCATCTTCATCGAAGAGAACAGTTTCTTACACAGATATGTGCTGCCATACATAGAGATCGTTTGAGCAGCTTGGGCATGGAGTTGAAAAAGTGTGTCAGGGAGAAAACATGGAAACTGTGCAGCACACACAGAGTCGTACTTTGACTTGAGTGTGTCGCTACACTGGAGTTCAATCAGCTCCATTTGGAGGTTGGTTGGCGCGCTTTCCACGTCAACCACAAACAGATTACTGAGCAGTTCAAATCTGCGTTTCAGGGCTTCAAAGTCGGTAAATCTCCGGGTAAATTCAGCGCTGAGTACGTGGAGTTTTTCAGCGGTCTCGACTGACGCGCCAACTCAGTAACAAAGCATTCTGGGATTTGTAGTATTAGCGGTATATGCGCTATATACTGGCTGGCCAGCTCTAATACACATTTGATATAATCTCGTTGGTCAAATATAATTACGCCTGAGTTTGACACCCCTGGTCTATGAGGACTTTTTCCCTGTATGAGGGACAAACTATTTTGTCCAATCAGGATTCAGAGGTGGACTGACTCGAGAACATACTGAGGAAAAAAGGAAGACGTGTGAAGAGAATGGGGGGCACGGCTGTTTTTCCCGGAAAATAATGATGGAGATTTGGAGATTATGTTTAAAAAGCAAATGCATAACACAAATAACTGCTGAATATTAGACTGCTTTGTTGACTGGCGTTTATTATATAATTTTGGGTTTGAAATCAGTTTAGTCAGGGTTGTGGGCCCCAGTTAGGCTGCTCATTTTGTTTATTCGAGGGCCCTGTATGGGCCACATTTGGGCTATATTTAGCTATATTATTCAAATGATGATAAATTCAATTGATATGTTTTTTTGTGTGTTTTATATGATCGAAACAAAAATTTTATATATTAACAATAACATAGTATGACCTTTAGTTAAAAATAAATAAATAAATAAATAAATAAATAAATAAATAAATAAATAAATAAATAAATAAATAAATAAATAAAAATAAAGACTGGGATGTGCAGCTCACAAAATCTCCCTTTGGCTCCTGTGTTCCCGCCTTCTGTTTCTGAAGAAACGGTCAACACTCACCACACTGATCACCTGACCTGACCTGGATAACCTGACATCTCTGTCACGGTAAGAAATTCTTTTGTTTTAAATTAATCACATTTTACTGTTTGCTTTCATTTAATGTATACTTCTGAAAGATTTGTGTCAATTAAAGTTACAGGCACGATATAAAGAAGGTAAGTGTGGAGATTCAACTGGTTTACCTCAGAGATAAACACCTGTGGAGAACTGAACATTCTTAACGATTAGCAGATAACTAGGAAAATGTCTACTAAAATGTTTTCTCCATATAGTGTCCTCATGATAACAGGAGGGTGAAACAGTAAAAGCACTGTGAAGTAAATCTTTCTCTTTACTACCTTTATAACATGTGTATATACAATACACACAGAAAAGCTCTGAGGAGATTGTGACAATATTTAACATTATTTTAATGTGATTTAGGTGAAATAGGTAGAGGTGATAAAAAAAACGTGCATATTTCTATAATTTCAAAACATTACTAAAAAATATGATGCGTTATGATCACGTTAAAGATAATAAACGTCATTTTGCGCCGTTTATAAAGTCAGTCAGACACCCCCCGCCTCTCAGCGCCGAGGCTTCACGCATGCGCAGATGTGTTTGACCTGAAGCCGAGCAGTGCAGACCGACAAATTTGAGAGCAGACAACTCCGAATTCGCTTTCACGGTATTTTTATGTCAAGCACGCTTCGGTTTGTGCAGTCAAGTTGAACACTTGCTGTGTTAACTCCACTAAGGCTTTTTAAAGACAAAACATTGTTATAAGAAACTTAAACTAATGTTAGAGCGGTCAGTTCAAATTCACGGTCCAAAGTGAACCAGTACGAATTTAATAAGCGATCTATGTTCAAGACCCACTAATTATTATAAACATCAATCACAACAAAGCCTGAAATTCACCATATTGATGCATTTTACTTTTTGCATGGTATTGTGTAATTTTAACATAATTTACTCAGATCAGTTAACATTTTGGGCAAATGGTGGATTAGAAGGTGCTTATGATTGTGATTTTTTGTCTTTTTTTTTTTTTTGACTGATAGTCTTATGCTCATGTAACTTGCATGTATACAAATAATAGATTGTGCCCTGGTTGATGCAGTAGCTTGCTCTACTTTATATGATTTTTTTTTCTTTACAGGTAGCCTGAAGCAGAACTGTTTGCTGAAAACTGTCAGTAAGAAAGAGCTGGAGACTGCGCTTGGTAAATGGTTCACCAATGCAAGAGACAGAGAAGGCAACCGTGCTTTGAGAGCCCAGCGGGACCATGATCGGAGGGCACTACAGCCGGAAGTGTAAGTAATATAACCTATAGCTAGGGCTGCACAATTAATCATATTTTATCCTGATCACTGTTTTTGCCTCTGTTTAATTAAAGGCATACTCCAACCTGAAATAGAATATCTTGTAAATTACTTATCCTCAAGGCATCTATACGGTGGCTGAGAGAGCTCAACACACTGCAACTTAAGAAAACACAACTTTATCAGTTTGACAACACATGTGCTGTAAACCCTCACAATGCAACCAAGTACAGAAACATGCTGCAAATCCTCACAACACAACCAAACACAGAAACACGCTGCAAATCCTCACAACACAACACAAAATAGCACAAATCACAAAATAAATGTTTTAAGGGGACCACAACAAGTGACAAACCCGTCTGGGACTGCTTATTGTTCAATGTCTATTCGTCGATGACCTGAAAGGTGAGTTGTTTGTTTATTTGATCATTGTTTATTTATCCTTGGCCTTTTGGATATTATTATCCTAAATAATCTGATGAAATACACAATTAACTGTAAAACTTTGTTAACTGGAATCATGATCAGGATGTTAAAATAAACAAAAAACTCATCTTTCAGATCAACAATCAACACCACTGATCAATAGACACTGAACAAGCAGTCCCGGGTTCGTCACTTGTTGGGGTCCCCATGAAACATTTATTTTGTGGTCTGTGCTATTTGCAGTGCAAATTAATTGGTTGTGTTGTGAGGATTTGCCGGACGTTTCTGTATTTAGTTGCGTTGTGAGGATTTGCAGGACGTGTTATTTAACTGATGAAGATATTTTATTTATTTGCTGGTGTTTTTTGTACTTGCATATGTTTTCTTCAGTTGCAGTGCGTTGAACTTTCTGGGCCACCGTGATCCGAGGTGTGACTTACATCTTTCAGCTGATCAGAATCATTGTTCCAATCACTGGCTTTTGGCAATGGCCAAATATTTGTTTAAGAGTCAAGTTCAGACGCAAGGTTGATATTTTAATTGCTACATTAATACGTTTTGGATTCCATGACTGGTTCCCCGGCATAAGTTATTACTGTGCGAGGCAGAGGTGGGAACAATTCACTGATGAGATTCTAGGACATGTCTGAGTTATATTGATGTATGTTTAGATGTTGCTGCGAATGGTAGTATTTTAAAATGTACTAAATTGCCTTTTCTGTCTTCTCTTTCTTTACTGTTTTGTAGGTGTGCAGCCGAGGAATCTGCATAGACCCACCAGTGAACTATTCTTCATTAGTAATTCTGTTATTCCTGTTTCCTGTTTTTTTACTTGAATTAATTTAAATTAAATGTGATTTACACATTCTGAGTTGTAGTCATTTATTTTTCACAGTTCAAATACTCAACCATGTAATTTTAAACATATAGCAGCACATAAAATCAACTAATATTAGATATTTGTTTGGTCAGGCACAGTTTTACATTGTAACTGAGGTTTAAATGGTTTGACAGTGGATTTTCCATAGTAAGATTAAGTACACATTAAGTTCACCCACAGAAATCAATGATGAAATTAATAAATGGGACCCAATTCTCATCCACTGTGGTCCCATAAGGGGCCCACATGTAGCCTACATTGGCCCTATTTTTAACACCTATTTGGGACCCAAATGGGCCCATATAAAGAACAGCTATACGGGCCCCAATTAGAGCCCACCATAGACCCATCAATCGCCCTTCTGGGCTAACACACATGGGGCCCATGTGGAGCAGATGGACAAATTTCTCTGGGCCCCATTTGGGTTGCCCATGCAGGGCCCAAGTGACAGCCCAACAAAAACCCACATGGGGCCCACATGACAATGTTGGCTGGACTGTTACAGATCAAGGAGAAACATCAGCACGGTAAGCAAAAACGGTATAATCCACATTATGTTAAAATGGTATAGTTTAATGAAGTGCTACTGTGTAAACTGTTTGTTTGCTAACTTTGGGACAGTCGCATTAGATCTGTTCTGTCGTGACTTGCGAGCATCAGGTTGCACAATCACCTCGATCTCAACATATACACTGTAAATTCTAATTAGTTCAGTTTACTTAAAAAAACGTTGGAAACCGATTGCCTTATTTTTTCAAAGCAAACTTAAGGCAAAAATCTAAGTAAGGTTAATAATTAGCTACAGGTAAGCTGAATTTATTATTTCTGAGTAAATTTATTAATAAATATCAAGTAAGTATAATAAGTAAATTTAAGTTAATATACTTCTAAATGTTTATTAATATTTAATATATAATACTTATTAATATTACAGAAAAAAATTAAGTAAGCCTACTATATTAAGTTAATATTCCATTTTAAGTAATGACAACATAAAAAATTATGTGCAATCAGTTTCCAAAGTTTTTTAAGGTAAAGTGAAAGGTTTTTTTTTAAATACTGCTAACAGAAAAGACAAAAGACAAAAGACACAACACAAATCTAAAACTTTGATTTTTTTTTAATAAACAATTAATGAACACAGATTTTTAAGAACAATGCAGTAGAAATATTAAATATATATAGTATAAATATATACTTCTATCTAAACAGCATGGGGACCTTGACTAATCAATAACTGCCACTTGACATCAAATAACTGCAAAAACAGAACTTCTTCAAAAAAGGCAACATGCAGGAAAACACAGCATGTGGCAAGTTTGGGACATCACCCACCACAATGTTTCCCTCGAGAATGATTGCTTTTAATGAGTCGACATTGAGGGCATGTGGAGTTTGGGCAGGCATGTCTTCTGGTAAAACTGTGAGCAGGCCAACATCAACTGCACTCAGGTCTACATTCACATCTGAATCCTAAACAGAGAAAAGTAACAAGTGGTAATTTCTCCATACCTTGGAACAATGTCCTGTGTAAGCACGAAGCATAAGAAAGTGTGATCTTATTTTAAAGGGAAAGTTGATTGTAAAATGTAAGTTCTGGCATTAATTACCTTTATATTGTTTTACACAAGATACCAATTATGATATCTTGAGCTTCCCTGCCCAGTTTTGGACATCATCATTTTCACTTTCCACATCCAGAAAGAAAGTAAAGACATTGCTAAAACAGGCCATGTGATCATAGTTGTTCAAATGTAATCTTGAAGTCACAGGAATACTTTGCTTGCAAAAAAAACAAACTTTATTCAACAATTTATCCTCTTCTGTGTTAGCCTCCACTGTTAGTATTACTGTCACTTCATCAAATTACATTTGAATGACTATGATCACACAGACTATTTTAGTGTCTTCCCTACATTTCTGGACATTGAAAGTGATCGCTGAGATGCTGGCTAGGTCAAGAGACAAATAACTACTGTGTACTCTTCATCTGATCTATATTCTAATGGAACCTCATACACAATTTAGCATTAGCACAAATAACAAAGAAGTAAACACCAATATTACTTAAAAAGCATGTCCTGAAAAATTCCACAGAATCATTCCCCAGTAGGATTGGAAGGCCATGAAGTACTGCGGTGCGCACACAAGTTACATCAGATGACTATGAAAAACAGAAATGAGGTTAACGATCATACACAGACTATACAATAAAGACAACTACATAAAGATTTACCTTTAAATCAACTTGACGCAGAATTGCATCAAGCATTCTTCCTTGGTTTCCTACTTTTTTCCTGAAAATTTCAATCAAATGTGTAGAGTTTTTGTCCAATGCTTCATAGAACTCGGATCTCAGATTTTTTCCAGATATGAGATTAAATTCTGCAAAGATCTGAGAATAAACACAGTAAAATTAATTCACTAAATCACAAACATGGCATTTGTAACATACTACACCATTACTAGACCTCCCTGATAACATACTTTTTTGTGGGGGATGGATTTTTGAAAGATGCACTTTCAGTACATTAAATGACTTAAAAGTACATGGGCAATCTGAGTGGAGGCATGGTATTGAAACAATTTGAATATGGTTTATGCGATAGTGCTTAAAATGTTGTGCCCTCTTTTCAGATGTAAAGAAGCAAAACTTACAATTCCACTGCATGGCAGAAGGCAATCCACAGGAAACCTGAAAAGTAAAAAAGTAAATGAATTACTTAAATTAAAGGCAAGGTAAATTTAAATTAACTTGCAATGAAGTTCACATGCACATTTAGCATTAAATATTACCAATAAAATGAATAAATCCACAACTTTAACAATGAACAATACTATTGGTATTAACTATTGAAAAAATGTAATTATCATGAAAGTCATATGAAAAATGTTTGGTGAACTACTTCGTAAATTACTTCTTTAAAACTAAAACACGCAGCTTTAATCTGTACTATTCAGTAACCTACACTTCAACGCTGTCTTTTAAAAGATGCATGCGCAGTGCACGCGCTGGCGACATTCAGAACGGCTGTGTAATTTACGTTACTTTTGTATTTTCACACAATGGTTAAAGTTTGACGGTGTATTCAGTCAAAACTTGTGTCCTCGGTTTAAAACTTCTTTTTTGTCTCCCATGTACCGTTTTTTTTTTTCCTCTCAATTTTTTTCCCTTCCTTCCTTCAAACATCTCGCGAACCCCCCCCCCCCCCGCGCGCTCCAAATCACGCTGAAAATTTTATAACGCATGCTAACTATAGATGAGTTAAGTTACACTGCCAGGTCCCGCATTGTCACGCCTGAGTAATCAAATTAACAAAAATAAAGCATTTTCAAATAATTGACTGGCAATCCGAGAGCTAAAGTGCAAAATAACATTTTAGATGTTGGTTTCCAACACGAGGTTTTCAAAGCTACAAATGGTCTAAAATATGTTTATGTAAAGACAAGTTAAAAAGTTTCTAACATGTTCTGCAAAGTAATATTAATTCAAGTAAACATCATGATAATAACTAATAAACAAGGAAACAAAAATATGCCTTAATTATTTTCCTTAATCAGTAGATGCTCAAACCGTCTTCAGTCCATGAGCTTCAGCAAAGTGTGGGAGAGGGGAGTTGTGCTTCATTGCGCATGCCCAATGAAATGTCTCAAACATTTCAAGTAATATTACTTAATTTTTATTAGTAATCTCAAATATTTATTATAACATTTTACCAATAATTAACTGTTTTTAGTAAACTCAATATTTTAGTCAGATTTAAGTAAACTTAATAGCATTTTTCTAGTGAAGTATACTATTTGATTTTACAGTGTAGGTGCATCTCAATAAATTTGAATATCATGGAAAAGTTCATTTATTTCAGTAATCCAACTCAAATTGTGAAACTCTTGTATTAAATAAATTCAATGCACACAAACTGAAGTAGTTTAAGTTTTTGGTTCTTTTAATTCATGTCTCAAAAAAATGTTAATACTTTATAAGACCAATAAAATCAATACTTGGTAGGGGCTCCTTTTGCTTTAATTACAACCTCAATTTGGCATTGCATGGAGGTGATCAGTCTGTGGCACTGCTGAGGTGGTTTGAAAGCCCAGGTCTCTTTTACAGTGGCCTTCAGCTCTTCTGCATTTTTGGGTCTCTTGTTTCTCATTTTCCTCTTGAGAATACGCCATAGATTCTCTATGCGGTCCAGGTCTGGTGAATTTGCTGGCCAGTCAAGCACACCACCACTATGGTCATATAACCAACTTTTGGTTCTTCTGGCAGTGTGGGCAGGTGCCAGATCAGATCAGATCAGCAGTCTTCCCCATGATTGTGTAGCCTAGTGAACCAAACTGAGAGACCATTTTAAAGCCTCAGGAAACCTTTGCTGGTGTTTTGAGGTGATTAGCTGATTGGCATGTCACTATATAAATTTTGTATTTTAGTGAATTGGTGGGTTTTTGTTAAATGTGAGCCAAAATTATCACAATTAAAAGAACCAAAGACTTAAACTACTTCAGTCTGTGTGCATTTATTTTATTTAATACACAAGTTTCACAATTTGAGTTGAATTAGTGAAATGAATGAACTTTTCCATGACATTTTAATTTATTGAGATGCACCTATAGTAAAGGATTCAATTAAAATGGTGCGAACAAACACTAAATGTAAAAGCAGCAAATAACAGCAGCAGTAAATTATAAATGTTTTACTTACTCTTGTGGGTTTCAGTGAATACTTATGCATTTGTACACCAATGCATAGTTTTTCTTTTTTTTTTTTTAATCAAGCCTGTTACACTGTAAGAAAAGATACACCATATCTACTCAATAAAAATGAGGCAACAGATTACAAGCAATATTATTGATTAAATTTCACAAGGTTTTGTATTGAGTAAATAATAATTAAATGAGACCCTTAATAGTTATAAATTTAATATGAGTAGATTTGAATAGAAAACAGTACAGAATTAATTATAATCTAAACAAAAATATTGAGTAGATTTGAAAAAGATAAACTCCCTAATGTGTAAATAGTACTAATAAAAATTAATTTAATTCTACATATCATAATTGACGGGGAGTGGTGGCTCCAGCGGTTAAGGCGCTGGGTTGCCAATCGGAAGGTCTGGGGTTCAAGCCCCGGTATCGCCAAGCTGCCACTCTTGGGCCCTTGAGCAAGGCCCTTAACCCTCTATGCTCCGGGGGTCCCTTACGAGGGAAATATCAAGGTCCGTGACGTCGGAGTGACGTGGGGCCGCCTTCCTGTGGGCTCACCACCTGCAGGAGGGACCGTAAGGGACGGTGCTGTGAGGATTGGGCAGCAGGCGGGGGCCTGCTTAGACTGCTGCCCCCGCGACCCGAATTACGGATAAGAGGGAGAAAATGAATGAATGAATGAATGAATGAATGAATATCATAATTGAGTAATCATCATCTACATTAATCTGCACATTGATTTGAATTTAATCAATGCAATTAATTAAATCTAAATATTCCTTTCTTATGCATAATATAGCCCAGAAAGTACAGAACTTAAATAATCAAATAAGAATTTTATTAAAAATTTTATTCACTTTTGTGCTTTAGACACATTGTAGCACATCATTGTACACTGCAAACCCAGTCTAATTTTAAGCCAGAAGTTGGATCTTGCATTTCAAACCAGACATTTTGTAAAAACAAAAATAAATGACATACAGAATGGTGATGTGTCCATAAACCTGATTCCATGCTTTCTCACCTCACTTAGCCACTAAATTGTGTCAATAATGATATTAAAGAAAAATCCTCCAGAGGTGCATGTACCAAAACAAATGCAGAAAAGTGTAATTTGTATGGAATAAAAAACATTTCGTACTTTGAAATAGAAATCTCACTGACATTCGTGGGATAAGAGTCCAAATCAGTGCTAACTTACAAACATAGCACTTTCAGATGTGCAATTCCCAAGCTCTGTAGAAGCTAAACATTGTGTAGCAAAACATGTACACTGCAACTGGTCTCATTTTCAAGCCAGAAGTTTGCTCACACATTTCAAACCAGAACTTTGAAAAGGACAAAATGCTGATACTCCATAATGGCATGTGCCAAAACTTAAATGATAAAAGTGCAAATTGAACAGAGTAAAATACATTTGTACTTTAAATGTACAACAATTAAAATGTCACGACATTCGTAGGAAAAAACAGTGCCAACTTACAAACATAGCACTTTCAAATGTGCAATTCTCAAGCTCTGTAAGAGATGAACATTGTGTAGCACAAAAGTCTGCAATGCAATACAGTCTCATTTCAAGCCTGAAGTTTGCTCTTGAGGGACTGGACTTTGTTTGAAATCTTTGAATCATCCAGTTCCAAGAAAAGTTTAAAGAACAACTCAAAGATGTACTTCAGCTGTCTGGGATAATCGAGATTCAGCGCGTAGGTCAAGCCAAGGAGGACAGAGCAAGCCCTTCCAATATCTCCAAGTCCTGTGATGACTTTCACGCCCTCTATGACGATCCCAAAGTTCTTTGGGCTGTTGCTTGTAGAAGCTCCAGGCTTTGGGGTCACAGTAATGACCATTATGACTTGTTCAAGTTCCTCCAAGTTCCCAGTTTCCTGCAACATGAAATTGTTATTGTCCTAGTATAAAACTGAAATATATTGCAAGCATATCACATTACTAAAAAATAAATTTATTATTGTTTCCGTAGCTTACAAATCTATTTTATTAGATTTAATTTTCTTGCAGGCCTCGGTGTCAAATTGTTCTTTGTTTTGTTTTCTTCTCTATTTTGGGGTTTTTGTACAGGGTTCATGCAGGTTAAAATAAGTAAAATCTTAGACCTTTTTAAGACATTTTAAGACCATAAAGATGTTAATTTAAGACCTACACGAGGCATTACCAAAAAATATTCAGATACATAAAATTCTGAAAAAAATTATCATTAATTTAATTTACAGATAAAGGTCACATATCTAGATCAAGCACCTACTTGAGGAATTAAGGAAATATGGTCCTTGAATTAGGTCAATGTAAATTAAGTTCACCTACGATGAATTCTTTGATAAGCTGTCCCTCTTGTTCTCCAAGGTATTCTATAAGACACCGAATAACAACCTCTCTGCTCCTCTCAATCGAAGAGTGCACTGAGTCCTGGGGAGGAATGCAACAACTGATAAGTCAATCACAAAAAAACCCCAAAAAACTGGATGTTTCTGTAATTTAGAAATGTAAACACACGACACCTATCAATTCTGATCGTACTTTACATGCCTGCTTTACTTAATGTATAAAGCTTCGTCAGACCACAAGGCAGAGCTTCATAATGGCTTTAAAGTAGAAAATGTACTGTTTTTGATTTTGTGATAATCCATTAGCCCCTTCCACACAAGCACTTGACTCTCTCTCTTCTTGACTCACTGCAAGCCTGAAATTTTAAAGACATCACCTGAAAAAGATAAATGTGTGAACACAAATGTTCGAATTTGACATTAAATGGATTTAACCCGGACAGCTCTATAGTACAAAGTCTGTGTCATTTCTGAATTACCCCATGTGTGAATACAACAGTGAATTATCCGGAGGATTTACAGTGAGCGATTGGAGGTATTAAAAAGGGTTAACCCTGTTAAAAAGGGTTTTCTTGGGAGTTTTTCCTCAGTCAGTGTGAGGGTCTAAGTCCAGAGGCTGTTGCCATGATGCTATGTAAAGCCCTTTTAGACAAAATGTTTGTAAAATGGGCTATACAAATAAAATTGCCTTGCCTCTGATTAATTTGTAAAACAAAAAACAGCATCTTACAAGCATGAGCTGTTATTATTTTTTTCTTTTTTAAAATAGGGCAGCAGTTCTGGAGGACAATTGTCTATCATTCAGTTTGATGTCCTTATTCATATAATTTGGAAATCTTATGGAACAAAGATACTTCTAGTCTTCTTCCAAGTGCTCCACCTTTGGCACGAAATAGCGTCAGTAGCTTGGGAGTGTGCAGTACGGTTTAGCTGTAAAATGACAGTGTTTGTGCCATTTGAATTTGAATTCCTCCCCTCCTGCTAAAGTTACGTTAGCTAACTAACTTAAGTGCTAGCTGCTAATAGACTGACTTCACATGGATTTAGCTAAGTTAACTTTACATTTGCAAGTTGCAATAAAACAGTGTAACAACAGAGAGAAGTTACATTACCTGTCTCGGGAAGACGATCTCCACACACGAGAAGTAAAGCCAACGGAAGTGCGTCAAGTGCCGTCTGAAATATAAGATGCTTTTCCAGCGATAACCCCAAATATTGCTCTTTATGGAACCTTAAAATAAAACCCAATGTACTCATTTACGCAATTTCATAAAAACATACTGAGGATATGATATTAATACGCAAAAGACCTAGGAACCATGATAGTAAAAATGCAAACCCACATCCTTTAAAATAAACTTTTGACTTCGACACATAAGAATTCTTCCAAAATGTATGATGCTGTGTTCATATTATAGCGCAACAACATCACACTATAGCCTTCCAACACGAGCTAACTTTGTGTTGCTACTGAGTCTCTTTTTCTGTGATAACTCATTTTATATTGTAATATACCACTACATGCGTTCTTCTTTCTAGCCCAGTGATACCAAAAGAAGTTTTCTTACCTGTCAACCAGTTAAATTTTGCAAGATGAGCAATGTGGAAGAAAATTAATATTCACTGTCTGTAGCCTACTCTATTCAAATGTCTTGTAGGCCTGCTGCATTATTTAATTTTTTTTAAAGGCGCATTTTGACAGGAAGTGCTTTTTAATTAAAATTTGCCTGATTACATTAATTTGAATTCACTCAATATTTTGGGATTAGATAAATATAATGCTTAAGTTTTATTTAATTGCAATGGGTAGATTTTATTCCAAACATTTTTATTTGAAATGTAATTAAATATTTGCCTCAAAATCAAAAACACAATTATATTGAATACATTTTAACCAAAAACATTAATTCAAATCTACATGACCACAGAATCATTTTTTACAGTGTAGCTTGCTGCTTTTCTCTGTTCCATTCTCTTTTTATAGCATTTGTCTGCTACAACAGTTAACCTATCTGTTTTCAAACATGATTTACTGTGGCTTTACTACAGTCAAATACTTGTTTTCAGTGTTTGTATATTTAATTTATGCATATATCATTTGATTATTATACAACATTAAATTAATTATATATTCTAAATGCTTATATCTTCACAAATGAACTAAATATCTGTATTTTTGTAAACAAAAATTGTCACAACAATGTTGTATTATTTTTAATATAAATTTTTTAAGCATGGTTGTCAGTTTGTTTGTTTGTTTTTTTACAGAAGGAAACAGCCAAGCATGAGTGAATTTGTTCAAAGGAGAAATCCCCATGCACTCTTCAACAAGCAGCCACTACAAGTTTAAAAAAGTTTAAATTAAAGAGTTAAACTCAGTAACCCAGTCATTAGGGCAACTGCACTCTTAGTGCCGGTCCCAAGCCCGGATAATTGGGAAGGGTTGCATTAGGAAGGGCATCCAGCGTAAAACGTGCCAAATCAAATATGCGGATCACGAATCAGAATTTCATGCCGGAAAAGGAGAGGAGAAAGATTTCTACAGAGACAGCAAGAAAAGGAGGAGTGTAGGAGAGTGGAGGTTAGGGTTGGTACTTTAAATGTGGGTACTATGACTGGTAGAAGGGGGAGAGATAGATAATATGATGGAGAGGAGAAAGGTAGATGTGTAGACATCATGGTGTGGATGGAAAGACAAATGGTGTAAGGGTGATCCTTCAAACTGGCAGTTATCAACACCTTGACCCTTGTCAGCTGTGCAACTATAGGCCAATATCAAACATTCCCTTTAGAAAAGGTTGAAACATAACAGTTATGCTCACATCTACTTTTGAATACTTTTTTTTTTTTTTAAGTATCAACCAAGATTTAGGCCTCATCATTGGCCTCTGATCAGGTTTTTATCTCTTTATTTGTTTTGCTCGACCTTAGTGCAGCTTTTGACACCATTGATCATACTATTCTGCTGGCTAGACTTGAGAACGTTGTTGGAATAAAGGGAATAGCTCTCTCCTGGCTTAGGTCTTATTTGACTGAGCCATATCAGTTTGTTGATGTAAATGGTGAGTTCTCCACACTCTTTAAGGTAAAGTTTGGTGTTCTGCGAAGATCTGTCTTAGGCCCACTGCTTTTCCCTTTATATATGCTGTTCCTGGGTGAAATTATACATAAACATGGTATTCACTTCCATTGCTATGCTGATGATACACAGCTGTATTTCAGCAAAGCCAGATGAAAGAGATCAGCTTAAAAATGTTGAGGAGTGTATAAAAGTCATTAGACAATGAATGATCGATAACCTCCTTCTGCTCAACTCTGATAAGATGGATGTACTTTTACTAGACCACATGCAGCTAGAAGTAAACTTTCCGATTACATAGCATCTCTGGATGGTGTTTCTATCTCAGTGGGTACAGCAGTGGAAGACCTTGGTGTGATTATTGACCCTAGTCTTTCCTTTAAGGCTTACGTGAATAAAATTACCAGGATTGCCTTCTTTAACCTTAGAAATATTGCTAAATTTAGAAATTTGGTGTCGTTACAGGATGCAGAAAAACTAGTTCATGATTTTGTTACATCTAGATTAGATTACTGTAATGCTTTACTGTCCTGGTGTTCAAATAAGTGCAGAAATAAGCTTCAGTTAGTTCAGAATGCAGCAGCAAGGGTCTTTACTAGATCTAGAAAATATGACCACACCACCCCTTTAATCAGGCTACACTGGCTCCCAATTAAATCTTGCATTGATTATAAAATACTACTACTGATGTATAAAGCACTTAACAGTCTCGCACCATAGTTTCTGAGTGAACAACTGTACCAATATGATCCTCCACACCTACTTAGATCAAAAGGTGCTAGGCTATTAGGCTATTTGTTGGTACCTTAAATAATGAAGACTACAGCAGGGGGCAGATCTTATTCTTATAAAGTCCCACAGTTATGGAACAGCCTTCCAATCAGTGTTCGGGACTCAGACACAGACTCAGTGTTCAAGTCAAGACTGACTTGACTCAAAAGTTAAGGACAACTGCACAGTGTCTTTAACTTTCCATCCATATCCTTGTCTTCCTTTCACCCCTCCTTTCTCTCTCTCTCTCTCTCTCTCTCTCTCTCTCTCTCTCTCTTTTTTCTCTCTTGGTCAAGTTAAACATGCTCCTGAGGTTCCAGTGACAACTGTTCCTGCCCCTCTTCCCTCCTCGGATCTTCCCACTTCATCCAGGCCTGCCTCTGGATAGTGTTCTCTTCGATTGGAGGCCATTCTGAGGCTGGGGATGGTTTCTCATCAACGCCCTGGGTTTCCATGAAATTACGAAGTAAGAACAGGAGCTTTGAGGATGGATTTGGACTGTAGTTAATGTCTTGTTTTCTTCTTATGTTTTTCTTGCCACAGTCGCCACCGACTTGCTCATTAGGGACAAATTTACACTTATAAAGAACATCTAATTCATTTTTATCACCACATTATCTGTGTAAAGCTGCTTTAAGACAATGTTCATTGTTAAAAGCCTATAAACTTTCTTTCGGCTTCTCCCGTTAGGGGTCGCCACAGCGGATCCTCCGCATGTTTGATTTGGCACATGTTTTTACGCTGGATGCCCTTCCTAACGCAACCCTCCCCAATTTATCCGGGCTTGGGACCGGCACTAAGAGTGGCTGGGGATGGTTCCCTGACCGGGGATCGAACCCGGGTCGCAGCGGTGAGAGCGCTGCATCTTAACCACTAGACCACCAGGGGACCTCATTGTTAAAAGCCTATACAAATAAAAAATGAATTGAATTGAATCCTGAAGGAAGAGTTTAGTAAGAGTGTAGTGGAAGTAAAGTGAGAAGGTGTACCTAGGAAATAACGATTGGTGATTGGGGCAGACTTTAATGGCCATGTTGGTGAAGGGAACAGAGCTGATGAGTAGGTAATGGGTAGGAATGGTCTTAGTGAGAGGAATGTGGAAGGGCAGATGGTGGTAGATTTTGCTAAAAGGATGGAAATGGCAGTGGTAAATACTTATTTTAAAAAGAAGGAGGAGCAGAGGGTGACGTGTAGGAGTGGAGGAAGGTGCACACTGGTGGACTGTGTTTAATGTAGGAGATGTAACCTGAAGGAGAATAGAGACTGTAAGGTTTTGGCAAGTTACAGTGTAGCTAGCATCGGATGGTGGTCTGTAGGCTGGCTTTGGAGGTGAAAAAGAAGAGGAGGAGAGTGAGGACTCAAAAAATAATAAGATAGGAGGAGGAAGGAGGAAGGCTGTAGTCTAAGGTTCAGGGAGACAGCTAGAAAGGTACTTATTGTAACATCTGGACGGCGGAAGACAGAGACATAGTGGTGGAATAAGGAAGTACAGGAAAGCATAAGGAGAAAGATGTTGGCGAAACAGAAAAGTAGGCAGGAGTACAAGGAGATGCAGCAGCAGGTAAAGAGATATGTGGCAAAACCTGAGGAAAAGGAATATGACGAGCTGTATGAGAATTTGGACACTAAGGAAGGAGAAAAAGATTTGTACCGATTGGCCAGGCAGAGGGATCGAGCTGGGAAGGATGTGCTGCAAGTTAGGGCAATAAAGGATGGAAATGGAAATGTATTGACTAGTGAAGAGAGTGTGTTGAGAAGGTGGAGGGAGTATTTTGAGCAGCTGATGAATGAGGAAAATGAGAGAGAGAGAAGATTGGATGAAGAAATGGTGAAGCAGGAAGTGGATAAGATTAGCAAGGAGGACGTGAGAGCAGCGATTAAAAGGATGAAGAGTGGAACGTTGGTAGGTACATAACTTAATATAAAAGAGGTGAAATTAAAACCTTTAGCACAACATACATTCATTCTTGATGTCCTTTCTTTAATCAGATATAAAATAAATAATTAAACTGAACAGAAACATAATTGTAATTATGCTAAAGACAACCTGTCCAAGAGCATGAATTGCTGGATCCATGTCCTGTGGTCTGATGAGACTAAGATAAACTTGTTTGCCTCAGATGGTGTCCAGCACGTGTGGCAACGCCCTGGTGAGGAGTAGCAAGAAAATGTTGTGTTGTCGACAGTCGAACATGGTAGTGGTAGCATCATGGTCTGGGGCTGAATGAGTGCTGCGGTTCATTGAGGGAAACAGGGATTTCAACATATACTGTGATATTTTAAAGCAGAGCATGATGCCCTGGTGAATTCCATGCTCAGGAGATTAAGGCAGTGCTAGATAACAATGGTGCTCACACAAAATATTCACAGTTTAGACATGTTCTCTTAGGGTGTACTCACGTTTGCTGACAGCTATTTGGACAATAATGGCTTTATGTTGAGTTATTGTGTATATATATATATATATATATATATATATATATATATATATATATATATATATATATATATATATATATATATATTGTATTATATATGACAGTAAATTTGTACTGCTATACAAGATGCACATTATACCACAGCACTCATTCAACCCTTTGAGTTTGAATAAGTATTTGACACATCAGCATTTTTATCAGTAAGGGGATTTCTAAGTGGGCTGTTGATACAAAATTTCCACCAGATGTAGCTATCAAGCCAAATATTGAATTCATACAAAGAAATCAGAACATTTAAGTATACAATTTGAGTCATAATAAATGGAGTGAAATGACACAGGGAATAAGTATTAAACACACTTTATTTAATACTTTGTAGAACAGCCTTTGTTGGTGATTACAGCTTTTAGACGCCTCTTGTATGGAGAGACCAGTCGTCTGCATTGCTCAGGAGTGATTCTGGCCCATTCTTCCACACAAATGGTATTTAAATCTTGAAGGTTCCTTGGGCCTCTTTTATGAACTTTGATCTTCAGTTTTCTCCATAGATTTTCTATGGGATTTAGGTCAGGTGATTGACTGGGCCATTCAAGCAACTTGATTTTCTTTCTTTGAAACCACTTCCTTGTTTCCTTGGCCTTGTGTTTGGGATCATTGTCTTGCATTGTCTTGCCTCTTTTCATTTTTAGCTTTCTGGTAGATGGCAACAGATTTTTATCCAGAATGTCCCAGTACATTTCTCCATTCATCCTGCCTTCAATAATATGAAGTCTGCCAGTACCCCTTGCTGAAAAGCAGCCCCAAACCATGATGCTTTACCCCCAAACGTAACTGTTGGTATGGTGTTCTTGGGGTGGTGGACAGTGCAGTGCCATTTGTTCTCCAAACATGGTGTGTAGAATGACTGCCAAAAAGTTCAATTTTGCTTTCATCTGACCATACTATAGTCTCCTAATAATCCACAGTCTTCTCCAAATGCTCTTTCACAAACTTTAACCGAGCCTCAACATGCTTTTTGTTCAGCAATGAAGTCTTGCATGGTGAGCGTGCATGGATGCCATGGCGGTTCAGTGCATTGCTTATAGTTTTCTTTGAAACAACAGTACCTGCTGTTGCAAGATCTTCCTGAAGTTCTGCCCGAATGGTTCTTGGCTCTTGGCGAACTCTCCTGATTATTCTTTGGACTCCTCGGACAGGGATCTTACGTGGAGCACCTAATCGTGGCCGGTTTATGGTGAACTGATGCTCTTTCCATTTCCGGATAATGACCCCCACAGTGCTCACAGGTATATTCAGCATTCTGGAAATGCATTATCGATTCCATCTAACCTTGCCAATGTTTTATCAGCAGGTGTCCTCTTGACTCTTTTTGACTGCCAGGAAAGGGGAGGGAACTCTCCATTTTCTCCCATGCGAACAATTAGATGTCCTCCCTGAGTTCCCTAATCTGAATGATCTCCACGTGAGGCATCAATCATCTTGTGTACATCCTGTATACAATCATCTTGTGCGTGTGGTCTTTGCCCAGGTATTGGAATTTCAAAACTACCTTTTTGGACTTAAGTTAACACACTACTCTATTTGCTTCAGGAAAAAGCTGCACAATTGCATTTTATATGTTTGACGCTAAGCTTTTGCCATCAAACATGACATCAGGACTGCTCTGTCTTGTAGCCCAAAAGATTTGGCCTACCTTGGACCTTAGTTGGTCCTTTTCCTCCACACAAAGAGGAGAGTCTTGTTCCACAGCTTGAGAAGGATCCAAATGTATGGGCTATATATGCTTAATGTAGTTTTCCTGGATTTTTTTTTTTTTAAGTTTATTCCCACATAACAGAATCTGTCACACCCCTCACATCCAACTTGAAACATGGATCTAAGATGTGATACTACTGTTGTGGAGAAACTTTGTGTGCCCCCCTTATGAAGTCTTCCATATGGGCACACAAGTACCCAAGTAACAGTGTAGTCCTGATTTTAACAATAGAACACAGCAAGTTTTACATTGTTCCTTCTGACCTTATGGCAATCTCCTTTACTCTATTATACCAGTACAGTGAAGCATCAACCAGACAATACACACATTTATTAAGCTTCAATAGTTTTCCTTCATTGCTGGTCTCAGGAGGAGGTTTGATATAAAGGTCATGGGCAGTGTTGGGGGTAACGCTTTACAAGTAACGTGTGTTACGTAATAATATTACTTTTCTGGAGTAACGAGTACAGTAGCTCGTTACTTTATAAATTTACACATTAATATGAGTTACTTTTTTAAAAAAGTAATGCGAGTTACTTTTCAGTTAAATAATTTTGCATAAAAAAATAAATACTAAATTAAAATGAACGTAGTCACGTAGAATTGCGCACTCATACTTGCGAACCGCGGGAACAGAAGCTGGTCAGAAGCGGAGATGGCAAACCAGAGAATTACATTACTGTGATGGAAGTATTCTTATTATTTTTAAAAAGTCGAGGAAAAGGAGAAAGGAATAATCCTTAAGTGTAGATTATGTGTTGGTGAAAAGCTCTTGTCACCTGCAAAAAATACCACTTAAAAAAAAAACAGCACTACAGATGTGTGTGTGTGTGTGTGTGTGTGTGTGTGTGTGTGTGTGTGTGTGTATATAATGTTGAATATATGCAACATTATGCAGTGTTGCATATATGGAAATGGAGACAGAAATATAGAAAACATTTGCCGACTTTCCACCACTGCAGATCTATGGACTGCTCAGAATAAAAGTTTTCCGTGGGAGACACATGTACGATGCCATTGCAGCTCATTTGCTCTTTGTGGGAAAATAAACTGCCACGGTCACTGATAATAGCGCAAACTTTGTTAAAGCGTTCAGAATGTTTCAAGCTGATGATGAAGCAGAGAATGATGTAGACGAGGATGAGGTCATACTTATGGAATTGCACGTAGTTTTACGTGATGACAGTGAAAGGTATGTTCTCCCTCCACATCAACGGTGTGCAGCCCACACCATTAACCTTATAAACACGAACTGTAGTTATATTTCTGATGGCGAAGGCAGATTGCAAAGCAGTGTACAGAAGTGCGACTGGAAAGTGTGCAGCCTTGTGGTCAAAATTTAGTCCATCATCTTATTGTTCTCTAAGAAGTTCTCCATTTATATATTTGTGCTTGTGCATTTTGCTACAGATGCAGTTTACAAGCTATGTCTAATGCACTAACCATCCAATCAAAGGATGTAAAAATGGAAACGTACAATAAACACCTTATAGAGGACCTCGGACTGGTCAAATCACAATTTGATTAGGTAAGTAATAGCTTTAAACAACATTGAGATTAGGTTAAAAGAGCCCGCAGGAGCTGACTCTGGGTCATAAAAATATAAGTCAGTGAGTCAAAAAATATAGCAGATATATACACTCACCGGCCACTTTATTAGGTTCACCTGTCCAACTGCTTGTTAACGCAAAATTTCTAATCAGCCAATGACATGGCAGCAACTTAGTGCATTTAGGCATGTAGACATGGTCAAGACGATCTGCTGCAGTTCAAACCGAGCGTCAGAATGGGAGAGAAAGGTGATTTAAATGACTTTGAACGTGGCATGGTTGTTGGTGCCAGACGGGCTGGTCTGAGTATTTCAGAAACTGCTGATCTACTGGGATTTTCACTACAACCATCTCTAGGGTTTACAGAGAATGGTCCGAAAAAGAGAAAATATCCAGTGAGCGGCAGTTCTGTGGGCGCAAATGCCTTGTTGATGCCAGAGGTCAGAGGAGAATGGCCAGACTGGTTCGAGCTGATAGAAAGGCAACAGTAACTCAAATAACCACTCGTTACAACCGAGGTATGCAGAAGAGCATCTCTGAACGCACAACACGTCCAACCTTGAGGTGGATGTGCTACAGCAGCAGAAGACCACACCGGGTGCCACTCCTGACAGCTAAGAACAGGAAACTGAGGCTAAAATTCGCACAGGCTCACCAAAATTGGACAATAGAAGATTGGAAAAATGTTGCCTGGTCTGATGAGTCTCGATTTCTGCTGCGACATTTGGATGGTAGGGTCAGAATTGGCATCTACAACATGAAAGCATAGCTCCATCCTGCCTTGTATCAACGGTTCATGCTGGTGGTGGTTGTGTAATGGTGTGGGGGATATTTTCTTGGCACACTTTGGGCCCATTAGTACCAATTGAGCATCGTGTCAATGCCACAGCCTACCTGAGTATTGTTGCTGACCATGTCCATCCCTTTATAACCACAGTGTACCCATCAAGAGGCAATACTCCTCTTTTAGGGCTGTATCTAAAAGATCGGGTTGTTCAATGTGTTTAAGGCAATCGTGTGTGTTGTCAAAACCATCGAAATCAATAAAGTATAGATCACTGAATGCGGCTGAGAAGTAGGCTTAATACTTACGTTTTCTGTTGCTAAAAGTGCAGGTACATAACCAGATCTATGTTGTATTTTCATATGTTGTGTAAAATAGCTGTTAACTGATGTGAGGTGTGCAGTATCAAAGGATGAGAAAGCACCATTTTCAGCATCCCAGACGCAAGCAGCCGCCACACGCAAGTATGTTGTCTAAAGATTTGGAAAGATATGCAACAAGGCGATATCTGTCACTGTGTTCCTGGGCCAGAATCCCAACAGCCATACCACCACGTTCATGCACATAAAGGTGAAAAGGCAAGGTATAATTTGGAAGACCTAAAGCTGGAGCAGACTGTGTAGCTTTCTTGTTTTTGGATGTCATTGTGTTTTCTGATTGTTATTTATTTATTTTTTATTTATGTTATAAAAGAAACTTTCAAGGAATGTAATTTTTTTTCTTTTAATAGAACCTGTTGCACTATCCTCACAACGTTCCAGCATCCCAACTCTTCCA
This sequence comes from Silurus aristotelis, assembly GCF_946808225.1. Lineage (NCBI taxonomy): Eukaryota > Metazoa > Chordata > Actinopteri > Siluriformes > Siluridae > Silurus > Silurus aristotelis. The sequence continues at coordinate 18,436,573 of NC_139584.1, forward strand.
CAGCCCGATACACGGTCTAGACCTAGTGGTCGGGACCTCTGCTCTAAATGATTATATGCTAGCGTTTTCCTGGCTACTTAAGCACACTTGACTTCTTAAGTAGTTGTTGTTACACAATACAGCTATGACCATTTTTCTATTATTATATTTGTCATTGTATTCCTTTCAAAATAGTAATGTTTTAGTCATAATACCTAAAATATTTTGTGTACAAAAAAAAACAGTATTAGGTAGGTCAAAAAATGAATATAACTGCCAGAGCCCCGAATTATTGAGATAATTCTTACATTGCTGCGAGGTAGTATACAGTACAACATTCAGCACAGAACTACTTCCTCTAACGAAATAGTTTGAGTGACTGCATTTTCCGCCAATCACATCGGCAATCGTCACAATTTCCTAAACTGTGCACAGCAAGTAATATTTCGTGTTGAGAAAGTAGGCGGAGTTTTACCCTTTACGGCCGTAGACTTCGTCGTTAAAGAAGTCGATTCAGGAAGCCATTACGTTGCGCAGTTTAGTGAAGATAAACTTACTATTTTTACGTATTCTACGCACTTTTAAAATACTTTCCTTAAGTCCCATTCAAAATATTATGGCATCGCATGCAAAGAAGAGAAAAATGAATTTCTCAGAAAGGGAGGTGGAAATCATCGTAGAGGAGATGGAAAAACAAAAACACATTTTAGTGAACCACTTCAACGCTGGCGTTACTCATATCGCCAAAAATAACGCCTGGATGGAGATTCTGAAACGCGTGAACGCGGTGACCAACTGCCAGCGCGAGCTCGCCGAGGTGAAGAAGAAGTGGTCTGATTTGAAAACCGAGGTTCGTCGCAAAGTGGCGCAGGCTCGCGCTGCGATAGAGGACACAGGAGATTGCACCACGGTACCAGTTATTCTTACTGCCATGCAGCAGCGAATCTGTAACCTCTTGGGGGAAGCCACTATCATCAGTCTGCCTGCTGGAGAATCAGAAGAGCCGAGTGGGGAGATTGCGGTTGCAGTGCCTATTAGTACAACCGCCACTACCGTTACACTAACGCAGAGTAAGACATTGGCGTTAATACAACGCGGTTTAGCGCTTAATATCTCAAATTGAAAACGACAACAAATATACGGTTCTGTCTGATCGAAGAGCCGTTTAGACAGATGTACGTTTTTACATTCGAGATAGCAAAATAACGCATTTAAATGTATATTTATAGTAACCTAAATGTTACTTTAATTGTCCACAATTTAAATTATAAAACAATTAAATTGTTAAAGTGAAATAAATTTTTAAGTGGCCAAACATTATTCCAAAAGATCTAATATTATTTGGATTCTGTCTGGGTTTTTTTTTTTTTTTTTTTTAATAAGCAGACTCCCCATCTCATTAACATATAATTAAAAACAAACTAAGTTGCTGCTTAAAAGTTAAATCTGCACATGAATAATCACCCAGTTAAATGTCTCAATCCAGCATTGAATTGGATACCTGCTACCAATATTCTGTATTATTTCATAATTTATTCCATTTACATGATAGAAAATATAAATATAAAACCTTTTGGTTATCTAATACAAGGCTAGGCTAATTATCACTGTATTGGTTTAGATTGTTATAGCCATTTAAATTATGTTTACTCTGACACTTGCACACTTTACACAGTGTTTAATTTTACACACGGTGAATCCTTTGGTTTTAATTCCTTTACTGTTAAAAATTAATAAACCACTAAATCATTTAATCAGCACTGATGTTCAGTTACATAATGACAAACTGCTCCGAGTGATGAATTATTCTGGACTCCATTCTCAAAGCCCAGACTAGGCCAAACTTTGCTGCAAGCTATATAAATGTTATCAGCTAACAGCTGTTAAGCTGTTAGCTGATAACAGTTTCCCTTCACTACAAAGTGAAGGGAAACTGTAATGCTACTGTATAGACAGAATGTACAAAACCAATAGACAAAATGGAGAAAGTCTTTTTCACAGTCTAGTGCAGGGGTGGGCAATTAATTTTTACAAGGGGCCACAAGAGAAACCTGAATTATGTCAGAGGGCCACACCAACGATAATATTTTAGGGATGCACCGAAATGAAAATTTCAAAAACCAAAAATGAGGAAACCATGGCCAAAACCGAAAACTGAAACACCGAAAGAAAAGATTGTCAATTATTAGAACCATTGCATTTATGGCTGGAGTGTGTACTAACCTCACTAAAATCAATGTATTGCAATTCAAAGAATAAATCAATTACAAAAGTTTTTTTTACTTATTATTATAAATTATTATTTTTGTTACCATTCATAGGTATTGACAAACAGGCAGCGGTCAATTGTTATTAGCAGCGGTCTGTTAAACAAAAATAATTGACCGCCGAACGTTTGGAAGCCCATTTAAGTGAATGGAAGGTTCTAATCTACAGCATTTAGAAGAGCCGTGTAATCAGGGGCGTTTTAAGGGGGGTATGCAAGACAGAAGTTTGAGCCCCCATATATATATATATATATATATATATATATATATATATATATATATATATATATATATATATATATATATATATATATATATATTATATATATGATATATATATATATACATACACATACACACACATATACATATATACATACATATACATATATATATATATATATATATATATATATATATATATATATATATATATATATATATATATATATATATATATATATATATACACACATATATATATATATATATATATATATATATATATATATATATATATATATATATATATATATATATATATGTTATATTATTATTAATAAAGTTAATATAGTTTAATTTTATTTACAGGGAATTAATTTTATTTCACCAGTGTTATTATTTAAAATGTGTGTATGTACGATTAAAAAAAAAAAACTAATTGGAAAAATTTTAATTGATGATTGTGGGGCCCCCTAGCGTTCACTTGGGCCCATATGCCTGGCATACTCTGCACCCCCCCTAACGGCGCCCCTGCGTGTAATAAATATATTATAATAATTATTATTTTCGGGATCCACGGAGAATGTTTCAAAGATCAACCCGTCGATCCACTGGCGACCACTGATCTAAGGCAATGAATTCCATAATTTTTTGTGTTATGCTTTTTGCCTCGGCACCATCACTGGAAAACTTTCCTGCCTTTTCAAATACGTTCGCTACAGACGGAGTGCGCATGCTCGGATTGACTACTTTTCTGCGCCGCGTTCTTCTCCTATTTAGAATGGCAATCGGGAGGTTTGGATTTCAGGTGATAAATTAAACCCGATTTGGAGAAACTCTTTGCAGATACACCCCCTCTTGAAATTTCAGCATTGCATGTTTTGCAAATCGCTATCCGCACACCGCAGACATGTTGCTCTTATCCAGATAACCGTGTGCTGGCTGCGCTTTTTTTATTGCGTCATTACAATTGTGTTTCTGCCGTGTTGTCTCGGTGAATTAGGTATTTTCGGCCGATTTTTCGGTGCATCCCTGTAATTTATGATTGGCCTCACGCGGGCCGGACAGGGACGTACAAAGGGCCGGATGTGGCCCGCGGGCCGTAGTTTGCCCAGGTCTGGTCTAGTGGCTTGTGCTAATGGCTACACACTTGCCATAAACCATTATGTGCAATTTATTACCTGAACAAATTCAACCTGTTCTCTAATCATCTGGTCATGTGGAGCAGCACAAAGAAACCTGCAGATGCAGGTCTCAAACTTTGGGTCATCATCACATTATACATGAACAAAAAGATCACAGTGACTTTGATTGTGGTGTTTTTTTTTCTTTGTGCTGCTAGTCAAGATGCTTTTTTTCTTTGTTTGTTATTTCTATGTGAACATTACCCAAACTCCCAAAGATTCCACAAATGTGTGGAAAACAGTAAACAATACCACAATACTATGTGAAAGAATAGTAAATACCATAATATCAAATGTATTAAGTTTTTATTGTCCAATCCTGGTTACAAAACAGTTGGGTTGATGAGTAAACTGTAAATAAAACCCGGATACAATGATTTGCAAAGCTCATGATTTCACATTATATTCATAGTAAAACATAGAAGACATATTACATTTTAAATTTTAGGAACTTTAAAATATTATGAAGAAATAGGGTATAATTAATTTGATGGTTGGATAAAAGTCAGGATAGGGCCTAGTTTAGGGCCTAGTCCCCTCTTCTTTTAGCAATAGTTAATATATGTCTCGGAACTGAAGAGACCAGTTGCTGGAGTTGTGGTAGATGAATGTTGTCCCATATGTGCCTGATACAGGTTTCTATCTTTCCCTGGGTCTTATTGCCATATTCTTTTGTTTTATTTTTGATTGGTGAAAGGTTGGGTGCACAGGATAACAAAGTAAACAAATAAAAATTCTAAGTTTTACTCAGGTGGTAGACACTGCAATCTACTGGTAAACTTTAACCTCCAATAGAATATCCTATTTTTTACTCATTTTAAAAAGGACATACTGTATTATCTTTGAGCCACTGACTGTAGTTGGTGGTCTACAGGATTTCCAAAGATTTCAAATATGGCACCTGGCTAGATGTAAAAGCCAAAATATCTAATTGATTCTATTTCTTGTTGTACCGGGATAAATCAAACAGCAACTCAAAAAATGCTACACCAGGGCAAAAATCAATATTAATGTTAAGAATTGCAGACATAGTTACCACACCAGAGCCTATGTAACATTGGGCAAAAGAAGAACATGTGGCTTAGATTACAAGGGGAATGATGACATCTGTCATAGCTGTCGCTAATACTGGTGTAAAGTTTGGCTAGCTTAGCTTTAGAAAAATTAACTCTGTACAGAACTTTAAACTGTATAAGAGTAAGCCAAGCACATATAGAACTTGAATGGATTCTATCTATTGCCTTTCCCACCACGCTTTTGGAAAAACTATTCCCAATTCATCCTCCCACTTTGCTTTAATTTTGTCAATTGTGGGTTTATTAAGAGGAAGGAGCTGTTTTTTTTTTATATTAAGGACTTCTGCTGGAGACCCAAAGATAACAGGTCATCCCAGTTCTTTTCAGATGGTAAACCTGGAAACTCTGAAAACAATTATGAAATACAATGTCTCACTTAAAAATATCAATATATATGGGAAAATATATATTCATCTTTATACAGATCTTGAAAAGACTTAATCTGCCACTGTCTAAAAGTAGGATCCATATAAGGATCCTAAGCTGAAAGGTAGCTGTAAAGTAGCTGTAAAGTAGGATCCGAAGCTGAAGTTAAATTAAATCTGAGTATCAACAGCACCAAAAGAAATGGTAGTAAAGTCAGAGGACTTGATGGTAGAGATGTCACCAAAGAAAATAAAGATAATTTGTAAATAGACTGAGTTTCCAACCAAACATTCATCACTTTTCTACTTTTCAAATTCAAAATTATATTATTTTTAATGGTACATTTACTCATTTTAAACATTTAATGTGTTCTACATGTTCTGTTGTAAATAAAATATGGTCTGGGAGATTTGCAAATCATTGCATTCTGTATTTTAGTACATTTTAAGTCCCATTTATATTTTTATTTTTTTGTAAATGGGGTAGTAGAATTTCACATCAACTGGTATTATTTGCAACAACTGAAATGTTGATATATTTGTTATTTTTCAGCCATGTTTGCAGAATTTTAAATATAGTGCATAAATATACACGTGTAGTTATTTTATAATATTTAATATGAACATTAAAAAAAAAAAGTAAAAAAAAAGTAGATTATCATCTTGCAGGAGTCTTATACTGTTTTTCATTGTTTAGCAGGTATCCAGCCGGCACCTGGTACCACCTGTGAAATGAAAACTCTAGAAGGTAGGATTGCATGGGATTTTTATTTTTGTTTAAATAAGTTGTAATTGGAAAGTCAACTGGTTCATTATTTTGAACCAAAACTATATTTTCAAGTCACAGCTGTCAAATGGCAACATTTGTACAGTACTTCAAATAACAGATTAAATATTGTTATTAGGGATTTCAGCATTTTAGTAATTTACACACATTCTGGAGCAGTCATACAATACAAAGAGAAATGATGTAGAAATAAATAAATTGCTTTTTAATGAATGTTTTAGGACTGCAGCTATTGATTATTTTAGTAACGTTTTCTTTTTTAAAGAGCAATACTAAATATACAAGAGAAAATAAGACAGGTCTTTTAAAATGAACAAGTAATTTGTTAATTGCCATATTACATCAAAATACAAATATATAAATAAATAAAAATAAATGAAAATTACTTTAAAAATCGTAAACGCACTGTACAGTGTTTTCTTTGTTTTAGTGTGAAATTATCCCAATGAGTTTTCCCCTTATTCCTCCATTTTTTTATTCTGCAGTGTGTTTTGTGTTGTATTAAAGGCCGTTTTCACCACATAAAAAAAGGTTTGCCTAATTCCGAGGTTTTTCCTCGCAATTCTGACTTTATTTCTCGTAAAAATTTTGTCGGCCGGAAGTTTAAAGCTGCTGGTGTGTGAACGAGGCTACCTCTGTCTTGTTCCATCTCCTCCAGAGCGGATTGTAAGGCAGAGTTCACTCTAGGGATCCAGGGATCCAGGCTTAGTTTGATACCATGCAATTCCACTGATTGTAGCCTATTTCCTTTTCAATGTGTAAAGATTTCTGGCACTAAAGAGGGGCTGACGCTGCCCAATTGGCAAAAAATAATAATAATCGGAATTGCAAGAAAATAAAACTTTTTTTTATGTGGCGGAAATGGGCTTCCATAGTGTTTACCTGAGTGCTTCAGAGTTTAGCGGGTGGTGCATCAGTGATAATGTTTAGTGGCAAAACACAGTGCCCTGTGTGTAGTTAAATGGACTAAACAATTTTTGTATTTGTATTAATTAATTTTCTTAAACAGTTTAGCTCCAACATATAATCAGTCACTGTATATATTGGTCATTTCTATTTCAATTTCTTTTATCAATTTTCTGATTTGAAACAATTATGAAAAAAAATTTTTTTTGGAATTTGTGCTGAAATGGTTTACCAACCATCATTTGTTCAATCCACTATCAGGCTATATTGGACATTCAAAATTATGTAATGTCCAACATCACTGTTTCTTAGGTTCAAATGAACCTGCATGTATTGGTAAACCATTGTATTCTAAGTTTACCACCTGCACATGGTCAGTGCTGTTTACAGTTGTATATTTGCCCCAGTAAATGCAGCTTGTTGTATTTAATCTTACTTTGAGTCGTGTAATACGAGTTGTAATTATCCACAATATGTTTTGAATTAAGGTAATATTGTAAGAAAAAGCTAATAATGCTATAAGAAAAAAGCTAAATAAGTCATAACACTATAACAAAAATAAAATTATAATAATAATTTACAAATGACAATATAAAACCATTAAACATATAGCAACAATTATACTTATTTTTTTGTTTGTTTCCTGAAAATGCCTTTTTTTTAAAATCATTGATACAATTATTCTTTATTTTCTAATAGAACACTTTTACTCATAATTTGTATAATTTGCCTATGTATTTACCTCATGGTCAATTGATATTTCACTTCATCTTTTATAAAAACATTTAATATTCAATATAAATTTTGCTTTATATAATGATATCTAATATAATAAAGTAAATACAATTGTAATTTAAGTATTTATTTATTTGTTTTTTGTTTTGTTTTATTTGTTATTTTGACAGCACATACAGTGAGGAAAATAAGTATTTGAACACCCTGCTATTTTGCAAGTTCTCCCACTTAGAAATCATGGAGGGTTCTGAAATTGTCATGGTAGGTGCATGTCCACTGTGAGAGACATAATCAAAAAAAAAAATTCAGAAATCACAATGTATGATTTTTTAACTATTTATTTGTATGATACAGCTGCAAATAAGTATTTGAACACCTGAGAAGGTCAAAGTAAATATTTGGTACAGTAGCCTTTGTTTGCAATTACAGAGGTCAAACGTTTCCTGTAGTTTTTCACCAGGTTTGCACACACTGCAGGAGGGATTTTGGCCCACTCCTCCACACAGATCTTCTCTAGATCAGTCAGGTTTCTGGCCTGTCGCTGAGAAACACGGAGTTTGAGCTCCCTCCAAAGATTCTCTATTGGGTGGAGACTGGAGACTGGCTAGGCCACGCCAGAACCTTGATATGCTTCTTACAGAGCCACTCCTTGGTTATCCTGGCTCTGTGCTTCGGGTCATTGTCATGTTGGAAGACCCAGCCTCGACCCATCTTTAATGCTCTAACTGAGGGAAGGAGGTTGTTCCCCAAAATCTCGAAATACATGGCCCCGGTCATCCTCTCCTTAATACAGTGCAGTCGCCCTGTCCCATGTGCAGAAAAACATCCCCAAAGCATGACGCTACCAACCCCATGCTTCACAGTAGGGATGGTGTTCTTGGGATGGTACTCATCATTCTTCTTCCTCCAAACACGTTTAGTGGAATTATGACCCAAAAGTTCTATTTTGGTCTCATCTGACCACATGACTTTCTCCCATGACTCCTCTGGATCATCCAACCAGTCATTGGCAAACTTAAGACGTGCCTGGACATGTGCTGGTTTAAGCAGGGGAACCTTCCGTGCCATGCATGATTTCAAACCATGACGTCTTAGTGTATTACCAACAGTAACCTTGGAAACGGTGGTCCCAGCTCTTTTCAGGTCATTGACCAGCTCCTCCCGTGTAGTTCTGGGCTGATTTCTCACCTTCCTTATGATCATTGAGACCCCACGAGGTGAGATCTTGCATGGAGCCCCAGTCCGAGGGAGATTGACAGTCGTGTTTAGCTTCTTCCATTTTCTAATGATTGCTCCAACAGTGGACCTTTTTTCACCAAGCTGCTTGGCAATTTCCCCGTAGCCCTTTCCAGCCTTGTGGAGGTGTACAATTTTGTCTCTAGTGTCTTTGGACAGCTCTTTGGTCTTGGCCATGTTAGTAGTTGGATTCTTACTGATTGTATGGGGTGGACAGGTGTCTTCATGCAGCTTACAACCTCAAACAGGTGAGTCTAATTTGGGATAATAAATGTAGTGGAGGTGGACATTTTAAAGGCAGACTAACAGGTCTTTGAGGGTCAGAATTCTAGCTGATAGACAGGTGTTCAAATACTTATTTGCAGCTGTATCATACAAATAAATAGTTTAAAAATCATATATTGTGATTTCTGGATTTTTTTTTTTTTAGATTATGTCTCTCACAGTGGACATGCACCTACGATGACAATTTCAGACCCCTCCATGATTTCTAAGTGGGAGAACTTGCAAAATAGCAGGGTGTTCAAATACTTATTTTCCTCACTGTACTTCACATACAACTTCTGATTTGATACAAATCTGATCTGATACAAATCCTGATTTGAGTGTGCTTATTAAACACAGTGAATCACCGTTTGATAAAAACACAAAACTCTGGACCCCTGGCTCCTTGCGCATATACAACATAACATTATATATAACAATCCTGAAAGCATTCCTTGCTGTTCCCTATTTTTACTTGGTGATGGTGGTGAGTTTAGAGCCTTATATATTAATATAGTTTGAAAGCTAAGCTTATATTTGATTAGAATGCAATAAATCCCTAAGCAGCTCAGAAGTAAAAAGCAAGATATAAAAACTGGTTTCTCCTTTAACCAAAACAACTGAACACATATTGAAATATGAGAATTTTAGTTATGAATTTACTTTTATTATTTAGTGTCTAACAGTATCAAGTTACATTTCTATGATGTCCTTTTTTTCAAATTTTATTTGTCAATTTATATATATTTTTTATTAAAAGGTTTGTCTTTGTAGACTACATAAATAGCCCTTTAAATAACCCCCTCAACCCCACTCCCACCCCTTATACAGCCACAATACCTATCGACTTTAGACAAATTTGTAAATCAACATTAAATCTCATTTATTGACCTAATATTGGCATATAGTGTGAAAAGAAATATACAATTTAATGTTATGGCCATTCAGTCTCTCAGCCATGTCTATGTAGCACCACCCTCATGCCATAAGATGCTTCTTCTTATATTTTTGCTTGGCATGTATTGTATGAAGGGACAGTTCTTTGTTCACTCCTGCCAAAATGAGCAACAAAATGTAGGCTTGCAAGTCAGTCGCATCAAAGTTTTATATACTTCCTAAAAGTATATACTTTTCAGTTAATTGTTTAATGAAAAGTACAAATGCTGATTTTATATCTCGGACATGGCTGATTGTGTTTTTGTGCAAATTCTACAGGAAAGAAAATGCAAAAGTATAAATGTTTTTTGAAAAAGCTTAACACCTGTTTTGAATTGATTTGCCTCTCCTTGTAATTATATCTGTGACCAAATTAATTTATTCTCCTCTTTCAGCCATTGTGGAATAATTAGCTATGAATATAGTTGAGCTTGTGCAGTTTTTTAAGGATGCGGTTTCCAAACTCTCTGATCATCCAATCAATGAATGTGAAAATTCCAGAGTTATTGTTTAGGCCAGCAGTCTAGCTGGCCCGGATGGCCTGCCACTGGCTTATGCCAAGCTTTATTTATGTTTATCTTTGCCATTCAATATTAGAAAGCAAAAATTAAATAGGAAATATTTAAGTGAATGCATAAATTATTTTTGCAAATGTATTCAGAAAACTATACTATGTGTTGTCAATTTATGCTTACCAAGGTTATATGTGTATTACAATAGCTGAAACTACATATCACACTCTGGAGGAGGGCATGGTAGAGTACTGCACAACAGAGACACCAGTCACTGTTACAACTGAAGCCCCTGTGGAGGTTTTGTCAGCGCAAGCTGAGTGCTCAGTAAAACCACAGGAGTTGAAGAGCCGCATTGCACTGAACTCTGCCAAGCTGTTGCAGGAGCAGCGTGTCACCAACCTGCATGTGCGTGAAATCTCACAGCACTTGGAGAACCAAAATGATCTTCTGCAGATGATTCGTCGCTCACAGGAGGCACAAGCTTGTGCCCAAGAAAGACAAGCCCAAGCCCTTGAAGGAACACAAGCCACACTTCTTGCCCTTATTCAAATGTTCAAGCCTGCTCTAAAGGATTTAAGAAAGTTTCTACAAAACGCTAACAACGCTAATGTAACAGGAGCTGTTGAGACTGGTGAGGGGGTGGTGAACATGACACAAGTGGAAGATGTACAGTAGACTGCCATGTGTTGAGATTTTTTAGAGAGATGTATGTGTGTTGAAATATAGTATTGTTTTACAGTTTACTTTTAATGCAAGTATACTGTATATCAAAGGTTCACAAAGTGGGGTCCATGTGTTTGTTTTTGTTTTGGTTTTTTTCATCTTTTTAAATTGTTTTACGGTGATGGAAAAACAATACATTGTTATTTGAAAATATGTTAAGCTTCTATAGCCTTTTGATTGGGTTTAATTTAAACGGTAATAACTAAATGTTGGAATAATTTGTCCATAAAATTAATTTTCTACATAATTACAAAATTCTTTCTCTATTCCACTTTCTCATTTTCCACTTTTATTTTTATTTAAAACATTCTGAACTAAGTTTGCATGAGAATGAGCTTTTCACTAAATCAACAGGATCTCAACAAGTCAATAAACACAACAAATTATAAAGAACAATGTTGTCCTAATTTTTTCTGGCTTATTTAAGTTGGACTAGAATATATTTTGTACATATGATGTCAAAGCTATCTAATAAGACTTAGTCTGCCTAATTTAGTTTTCTTTTACCCCAATAACAAAAAGTAGACTTCATTTTATTTGTTTAGTTAGGCTGTTTTTGCCTGACCTTGATGATTAAAGCTCCATGTAGATATGTAGTAATAGTAAGAGGTTCAACTGTTTTTAATGGTGGAAAATAAATTGGCATAATAATATATTAGACAAGCTATATTTTTTTATCTGATGATCAAAAAACATATAAATAAAATAAAACAATGTTAAAAATCAAAATTATACGCAAGTTTTAATTTGGTAAATGTGATGTTGCTGGTAATACCTAAACACCATTTGCTGCCATGTGAAAGTAGGTAGTGTTTTGCTTTTAGTATGGGTTGACACTTTTCTTGATAATACCCTCTGAGTTTGTTACCATAAGATTAACACAATATCTTGTGGTCACTTCAGAGGTCGGGTTAATGTCTGTGTCTAGTTTTGCATGTTCTCTCCAGGTTGGGCATACTCCATGTTCTTTCTTTTTTTTTTTTATGTCCAAATTTGTGGATATATAACCCCATTTCCAAAAGAGTTGGGACAAGGTGTAAATAAAAACAGAATGCAATGATATGCAAATCTAATAAATCCTCATTCTTTTCACAATAAAACAAAAAATATATATAATGTTTAAACTGAGAATATTTTACAAAAAAAAAATATACATTTCAAGGAAAAAATGAGGTAATTTTGAATTTGATGGCTACAACTGGTTTAAAAAAAAAGTTTGGACAGGATCATGTTTACCACTGAGACCAGTTGCTGAAGTTTTTAAAGAGGAATGCTGACCTAAATATTTTGTTTCCTTTACATTTTTTATTTTTTTGCCCATTTACTTAAATTTTTGGAGTTAGATGTAACTTACGTTTATTTGAGAAAAACATTGAGACCGTTTTATCAACATTTAAAGTTAGGCAAGACGTCTGCAACCATTCTGCAACTTTTTGCATCACTTTTGATAATTTGTCAGCAACCTCCAGCTCGTTTTCCCCATAAGTGAAGATCACCGTATCATCAGCATACATGATTAAGTCAATGTCCAAACACACCCTAGGGAGATCATTCATATAGATGCTAAAAAGCAAGGGTCCCAAAAGAGACCCCTGCGGCACTCCCATCGAGGTGGCTCTAAACGCAGATTTGATGTTATTTACTTGTACACACTGATGTCGGTCACTCAAATAAGATCTTATCCAGTTTTGGGTGTGCTCAGAGAGACTAAATAGATTTAATTTACTGTAGGGTATCTGGTATCAAAAGCTTTGCGCAGATCAAGGAAGACCGCTCCCACCACTCCTCCCTGATCCACATATGCCCTGATAGTTTCCAAGAGGTAGCAACATGCAAAGTCTGTAGAGTATTTACGTCTGAAGCCAAATTGCATTGGATTTAAGAGAGCTTGTGATTCAAAGTGGATGGTAAGTTGCTCCGCCACCGTCTTTTTCGAGTACTTTTGACACAGCTGGGAGAATGCTTATTGGACGGTAATTGTTTATGTCTTGTTTATTTCCAGACTTAAATATAGGGGTAACAATCGCAGATTTTAGAGCTGCTGGAAAAATACCCCCACTAATCGATTTATTTATCATTGTTGTTGACGGATCAGAGAGGATGTCCTTATATTGTTTCAGAAAAGAAGTTATCAAGTCCATAAATATCTTTTGCTTTGATGCTATTTAGCACCGTGATTATTTTTTCAACTTTGGTTTTAGTTATTGAACTAAGATTAAAATCAGATTTATCATTGATTATGAGAGCGGAATGAACAATTTGAAAATTCTGAACTGAATTTTGGACAATGTTTAAAAAATATTCATAAAAATTTTGCTATTGCAAAAGAGTCATCAATAATTATTCCATTAATATTGAGACAAATATTCTCACATTTTGACTTTTCATGTCCAATCAATTTATCAATAGTTTTCCATATTATTCTACTATTTTCTTTTGCATTTCTAATGATTTGAAGGAAAAAACTGGCTTTGGCCTTTCGAAGCTCGGCTGCAACTTTATTTCTTAGATTTGTAAAAGAAAATCGATCCGTTGTTAGTCCTGATTTTAGAAATGTTTTTAGCACCACATCTCGTTTTTTCATCATATCCCAAATAACTTTATTGAACCATGGCAAATTTCAATTTTGTATGTCGCTTTCTTTGCTTATTTTTGGTATATTTGGTTAAAATGTCATTTACGGCTAGCATAAGATCATGACATCCCTGTTTACAAGATTTTTTCTCCAGGATGTCTGCCCACTTTATTTGTTTTAAATCTTTTTCAACCAGTTGTAAATCTTTCTTTGGAATGAATGTGATACACATTTTACTGTTCATTGGGTTTTTGTTTTTAAACCTTGTTTTTATCAATTTTCTAGCTTCTAGGGTTAAATTGTGATCGGACATACCTGTAACTAGATTATAAATTTTAATTATTCTCTCGGGTTTATTTGTCAATATTAGATCTATTAAGGTTTGAGAAGATCTTGTTATACGAGTTGGTTTACTTAGTAGTTGTGTCATTTGAAAAGATTTGGTTATTTCTTTAAGTTTGTTTCTACATGATTTCTCAAGCCAATTTAATTTAAAGTCACCTTAAAGAATAAATTATTTTCCATCACATTGTTTAAGTAAATTACCAAGAGAAATAAAAAAAAATCACTAGTAGCTTTAGGAGGTCGATAAATTGCTAATACACAGAAACTCATTTAACCAGATCCTCGCCAAATAACTCATTTAACCAGGTCCTCGCCAAATAAAGTGCATTATGTGCAAACAGGGCAAGACAGAGCAACATTTTGGTTTCAGAGCAGCCGCTACGAGCTACTGCCGGCCACCATCTTGGACCTTGTCCTTCTGTCCTCATGCTCTTAACTGAGCCACAGCCAAATCCAAAAGATATGATCAAGACACATTCACCTTAAAAAACACCAATTAATCCAGTCTTGAAGGTAGATAAAAAAAATGCTGGAGATTTACAAGAGATGAATAAAATATTTATTCTGTTAGTTCCTTTGGTGCACAATGTAGCTACCATTGTTAATTCTATACTACCAACTCACATATTCTTTACTGTGATTGATCTACTTTTTATTGCCTTTTTTTTTTCCCTTTGGCCTCAGAGTCACAGATGCTTTTTGCATTTTCGCATGTCAATTCACCTGGACCCGTCTTCCTCAGGGTTTTGATGACTCACCAGCCGTATTCTCCACTGTAGTGCACAGAACCTTGGCTGATTTCCACCTGCCAGAAACAACCTGCATCCTCCAATATGCAGGTGACATCCTTTTTACAGGACTGACTGAGCAGGACTGCCACAAACCTGCAGTGATTGTCTGCAACGTCATGGCTCAGGCTGGATTTAAAGCTTAATGCCAAAAACTACAGTGGGTGAAGTGAAAGGATCTGGGCCATGTGATCTCAGAAGGCAAATGAAAGATATCACTGGACCAAGTACAGCTTGTGACTGGGTTTTTAAGACCTCAGACTGTGAAACAGATGCAGAGCTTCTTGGGACTGATTAACTACTGCCAAGCATGGATCCCTGATTTCCCATCATGATAAGGTTTTCTGTAGTGCTATTGATCACAAAGCGCCTCCATCACATCTCCTTCTGGACTCATGACATGACTAAAAGTTTTACTGCCCTCAAAAAGGTCTGCTCCAGCTTACAGTCTGCTCCAGCTTTAGGTCTTCCAAATAATACTATGCCTTTAATTTCTATGTAAACAAACGTGGTTGTACGGCTGCAGGGACTATGTAAACAAACGTGGTTGTACGGCTGATGGTTTGTGTTCAAAACCTTCTGATGTTTATTTATGTGGATATGCGGTTGTAAGATTAACTGATGAAATAGTTGAAGCTAAATCATTACAATATACATCTGCACAAGCTGCAGAGTTGGTCGCACTTACAAGAGCATGTCAGCTGTCTGAAGGTAAAGCAGTGACTATACACTGATTCTAAGTATGCTTATGGTGTTGTACATGATTTTTCCGAAACATGAAAGCAAACACATTTTAAAACAGCTGATGGAAAGCGTATAGCACATTCTAATCTCATAGGCCGAAATTGGACTGTGGTTCTCCTGGGAGTATTCTTTCGTTAGAAAGGGCATCCAGCGTAGAACGTGCCAAATCAAATATGCGGATCACGAATCAGAATTTTAAACAAATTAAATTCAAATTCAAATTGTATTTGTCACATACACATTCATACAGAGTATGACATAGTGAAATGCTTTTTACGACTTTCCAACTTGTAAACATGAAAGAAATACAATATAAGATAAAAATAAAAGAGTAAAGTAACGTAAAAAATAAATAAAAATTAGTATAATCAGTATTCATGTAGGCGCATCCCAAGTGGCAGCCTGTTGCAGCAGCTCCCATTAAGTTTGTGCTTTTTTATTTATTTATTTTATAATGGTCCTGCACTTTGTGTTTTTTTTTTTCTTTGTGATTGTATGCGTGAAAATTGCAAACTGCACAATGGACATTAACAAAGTTACAGAGTTTGCTCTTCTTTTCCTGCTTCTTTGGACTTGGTTCACAGTCGCGTCTGGAAACTCTGTTCACAGCCACGGTCCTATTGTTTACACCAGGGATCAGCCGTTAGCATTCCGCAACATGCTACTAGAAGAAAAAACGGATATTCCCCGCGAGCTAAGAAGGAGAAGACGGGGAAACCGTGCTGGAGCTGTGTTGAGGGACTCAAAACCATCACTGGTCATAAGGAGCCCAGCTTTCAGGCTGAGGGTGATCAGAGGTGGGTGAGTGATCGTAATCTATTCTTTAACAGATTCGATCAGCTACCCTCCCCTGCCCCCATCCAGTCCCCCCTGCTGCAATCCCCCTTCTCTGCCTCCACAGCAAGCAGCTCCAGCCCCACCTCTTTCTGTACTGCTATCAGCTCACAGAAGCCCAGGTGAGAATGGAGCTCAGGAAGATCAAAGCGAGGAAGGCTGAAGGCCCAGACGGCATCAGCTCCAGGCTACATAAGACCTGTGCAGACCAGCTGTGCGGCATATTGCTGTACATGTTTGACCTGAGGCTGGGAAAGGTGCCACAGATATGGAAAACATCCTGCGTGGTGCCTGTTCCAAAGACGTCGTGCCCAAAAGACTTCGGAGACTATTGACCAGTAGCACTGACCTCGCATCTGATGATGACATTGGAGAGGCTGGTGCTCACTCATCTCCGATCTCTGGTGAGCCCATCAATGGATCCGCTTCAGTTTGCCTACCAACCTGGCATTGGAGTGGAAGACGCAGTCATCTTCCTCCTAAATCGGGCTATTTCACACCTGGAAAAGGCTGGAAGCACTGTGAGAGTCATGTTTTTTGACTTCTCTAGTGCTTTTAACACCATCCAACCTGCGCTCCTGAGGAGTAAGATGGTGTACATGGAAGTGGACCATCATCTGTCTGCTTGGATAATGGACTAACTCACAGACCGACCACAGTATGTAAGGACTCGTGACTGTGAGTCTGCCATGATTGTCTGCAACACTGGAGCCCGCAGGGAACGGTTCTAGCCCTGTTTCTCTTCACCGTCTACACTGCAGACTTCATGTTCAGCTCAGCAACCTGTCACCTACAGAAGTTCTCTGATGACTCTGCCATCGTTGGTTTGATCGCGGATGATGATGACAGGGAGTACAGAGGACTTATACAGAACTTTGTGGACTGGTGCCAATGGAGCTGCCTCCAGATAAATGCGGGGAAAACCAAAGAACTGGTGGTGGATTTCCGTAGGCACAAACAAACTTTATCACCAGTGAACATTCAGGGAAAGGACATTGTGAGAGTGAACTCTTACAAATACCTGGGTGTTTACCTAAACAACAAACTGGACTGGACAGACAACACTGAGGCAATTTACAAGAAAGGGCAGAGCAGACTCTTTCTGCTGAGGATACTAAGGTCTTTTGGAGTGCAAGGAGAGCTACTGAAGACCTTTTTTGACTCTGTGGTGGCCACAGCCATATTCTATGGAGTGGTCTGCTGGGGAAGCAGCATCTCTACTGCAGACAGGAAGAGACTGGACAAGCTGATCAGGAAGGCCAGCTCAGTCCTGGTGATTCCCCTGGACACTGTACAGGAGGTGGGAGAAAGGAGGATGGTAGCAAAACTATCATCATTGCTGAAGAACGCCTCTCACCCCCTGTATGTAACCATTACATCGTTGAGCAGCTCCTTCAGTGACAGACTGTTACATCCTAAGTGTCTGAAGGAGCGTTTGGTCTCATCTGACCACATGACTTTCTCCCATGACTCCTCTGGATCATCCAAATGGTCATTGGCAAACTTAAGACGTGCCTGGACATGTGCTGGTTTAAGCAGGGGAACCTTCCATGCCATGCATGATTTCAAACCATGACATCTTAGTGTATTACCAACAGTAACCTTGGAAACAGTGGTCCCAGCTCTTTTCAGGTCATTGACCAGCTCCTCCTGTGTAGTTCTGGGCTGATTTCTCACCTTCCTTAGGATCATTGAGACCCCACGAGGTGAGATCTTGAATGGAGCCCCAGTCCGAGGGAGATTGACAGTCATGTTTAGCTTCTTCCATTTTCTAATGATTGCTCCAACAGTGGACCTTTTTTCACCAAGCTGCTTGGCAATTTCCCCGTAGCCCTTTCCAGTCTTGTGGAGGTGTACAATTTTGTCTCTAGTGTCTTTGAACAGCTCTTTGGTCTTGGCCATGTTAGTAGTTGGATTCTTAATGATTGTATGGGGTGGACAGGTGTCTTTATGCAGCTAACGACCTCAAACAGGTGAGTCTAATTTGGGATAATAAATGTAGTGAAGGTGGACATTTTAAAGGCAGACTAACAGGTCTTTGAGGGTCAGAATTCTAGCTGATAGACAGGTGTTCAAATACTTATTTGCAGCTGTATCATACAAATAAATAGTTTAAAAATGTGATTTCTGGATTATTTTTTTTTTTATTATGTCTCTCACAGTGGACATGCACCTACGATGACAATTTCGGACCCCTCCATGATTTCTAAGTGGGAGAACTTGCAAAATAGCAGGGTGTTCAAATACTTATTTTCCTCACTGTATGTATGTATATATATATATATATATATATATATATATATATATATATATATATATATATATATATATATATAAGGCTGTCAAAATTAACGCGTTAATAAAGCGTTAATTGAAATTAATATTAACGGCATTAATTTTTATGACGCACGGATAATGCAGCTCGCATTTCTGTTTTGACCATTTTTTATACAAAAAAAAAATATATATATATATATATATATATATATATATATATATATATATAATAAATATAAAATAGGCAAAATAAAACCTTCAATGCAACACATTTATTCACGACATTCTTCTTCCTCTATAAAAAAATAATGAACTCCAGCGAAAAATTAGCACTAAACAGTTTTTCACATTTTACTGATGCATCAAGTCTCAAATCAAGCACCGAAATCCGCCATGATGCAATTAAACCGCCTATGTGGAAAAATAGCAAAAGTTCTATTTGGTATCCTGATGATTTACGTAATAATAATAAAAAAATTACTTTAAAACAATTACAAGAATATTTTGTCTTTATGCTGTATGTTGAGTATGTTTTCACCAATAATAAACGTACATTTGCATAAAGCATCCATATTTGTCGATGCCCATGTCCGAAAACTAGTCAGTATCTGGTGTGACCACCATTTGCGCAACACAGCTCCTTCGCATAGAGTTGATCAGGTTGTTGATTGTGGCCTGTGGATGGGTGGTTCACTCCTCTTCAATGGCTGTGCAAAGTTGCTGGATATTGGCAGGAACTGGAACACACTGTTGTATACGCTAAACCAAAGCATCCCAAACATGCTCAATGGGTGACATGTCTGGTCAGTATGCTGGCCATGCAAGAACTGGGATGTTTTCAGCTTCCAGGAATTGTGTACAGATCCTTGCAACATGGGGGCAAGCACTATCATGCTGCAACATGAGATGATGGTTGTGGATGAATGTCACTATGATGGGCCTCAGGATTCAAAATGGCATCAATCAAATGCACTTGTGTATGTTGACCATAACATACGCCTGCCCATACCATAACCCCACCGCCACCATGGGCCACTCAATCCACAACGTTGACATCAGCAACCCACATGACACCATACATGCTGTCTGCCATCTGCCCTGTACAGTGAAAACAGGGATTCATCCATAAAGAGAACACCTTTTAAAAGTGCCAGACGCCATAGAATGTGAGCATTTGCCCACTTAAGCTGGTTACGATGACGAACTGCAGTCAGGTCGAGACCCTAATAAAGATGACGAGCATGCAGATGAGCTTCCCTGAGACGGTTTCTGACAGTTTGAGCAAAAATTCTTTGGTTGCAGCAAAACCCAGCCATTAGGGTTGCACAAGCCAGTGCACTCTTATTGGTGGTCCTAAGCCCGGATAAATGGGGCGGGTTGTGTTAGGAAGGGCATCCAGCATAAAACGTGCCAAATCAAACATGCAGATCACAGACATTAATTTCATACCGGATCGGTTGAGGCCCGGGTTACCAACCACAGGTATTGTTAGCCAACAGGGTAGCGGTGTAAATTGGGCTACTGTTGGCCAAATGAGGAGAAGGAGAGGTGGAAGACTTCTACAGAAACAGCAGATAAAGAAGGAGTGTAGGAGAGTGAGGGTTAGGGTTGGTACTTTAAATTTTGGTATTATGACTGGTAAAGAAAGAGAGGTAGATATGTGAAGACCAAGTAAAAAGGAAGTAAGGCCAGGAATATTGGAGGTGGCTTTAAAATGTTCTATAATGGTGTGGATGGAAAGACAAATGGTGTAGGGGTAATTCTGAAGGAAGAAGCTGGATGTTGAAGTGGTGATGTACAGTAAATATCATCAGTGCCTATGCACCGCAAGTCGGTTGTGAGATGGAGGAGAAGGAAACATTCTGGAGTGAGTTAGATGAAGTGGTGTAGTGTGTACATAGGAATGAAAGATTGGTGATTGTGGCAGATTTCAATGGCCATGTTGATGAAGGGAACAGAGGTGATGAGGAAGTGATGGGTAGGTATGGTCTTAAAGAGAGGAATGTGGAAGGGCAGATCGTGGTAGATTTTGCTAAAAGGAAGGAAATAGCAGTGGTAAATACTTATTTTAAGGAGAAGGAGGGTCACGTATTAGAGTGGAGTACGGTACACACACACTATGTTCTATGCAGGAGATGCAACCTGAAGAAGACTGGAGACTGTAAGGTGTTGGCAGGGGACAGTGTAGCTAGACAGCACTGGATGGTGGTCTGTAGGATGGCTTTAGAGGTGAAGAAAAAGAAGAGGAAAGTGAATACAATAAAAGATATAAATAAACACATGATACACAGCACATGACAGGGTCCTGGAATGTTTATTGGAAAGTTTATTTAATTTCAGAACAGAGAATAACACATAGTTTGACTCATCAGGAGAAATCCCCAACTGAGTTTTTACTGCCCTGTTTACAAAAAAGGTAAATAAGGCCCATAATCATGTCCACTCACACTGACACATGAAGCAACACTGTCACTATCACCCACACTGATAGTATCACACTCCAGTGGAGGGCTAGGATAAGGGTGACAAATATCTGTTTGGGTAGAAGCATCAGAAACTTGGGGACACACAAAAGACGATATGATGGCCACATTTGTGTGTCAGGAGCAGGTGTGGAAGACACCAAAACTTTCAGAAAAATAAGCAGCCACATGTGAAAGTAGAAACTGACGATACCATCACTTTAGTGAAGACATGACACCTTGGGATGAGTGATGCTGTGCAGAAAAGTGACTGGCTAATAATATGCTTAGAATTGATATGAGCTAATTTAAGCGCTTATGCAGAATGATATACTCAATAAATTACTAACAAGTAATAGCAGAATATAAGGTGGTCAAAATGACCGATGAGTAAGAGCACTGTTGAGGGTCCAAAGTAAGAATAAAACATAGCAAGAAAGTAAATGTTCCTTAATTTTTTTGGTCCAGCCCCCAACGTGCCAAAGCTAATGGTAACTAGAAATAATAGACAAACCCCTAGATGACGTAATGAGGAAGGATATTTGCAAGATAATGGTAACTATTGAAGCCCGAAATTTTTGTGTTTCCCAAGCTAATCGGGTAAGGCTCAGATTTGGGGGAGCTTCCAAAGTTAATGGTAAACAAGGAAGGCTTGTCATGTTGATTTCAGACAATCTCTGACATGTCATGAGTATGCTCTTGGGTGGATTGTGGTTTTTTTTGCTACTGCATTAAACTCTATTTTGCTCACCTCATGCACGTTTTCTAGAAGTCTATTTGATAAGGATTATTTTGACAGCATTGATACTTGAAGACCGAGCTAATGTCAGAAATGACCGGCCTGTAAGAAAACTGAGAACAGAGACAGCTAGGAAGGTACTTGGTGTAACATCTGGAATTAAAAAGGAAGACAAAGAGACATGGTGGTGGAATGAGGAATTGCAAGAAAGCATAACGAGAAAGAAGTTGGCAAAACAGAATTGGACAAAAAGATATTGAATAATGTGGATATGGTGAAGCAGGAAGTGGATAGAATTAGTAAGGAGGAAGTGAGAGAGCAGCGATTAAGAGGAGGAGGAGTGGAAAGTCGGTTGGACCAGATCACAATCCAGTAGAATCATGAAGATGTTTATGATAGATAGCAGTGGAGTTTTTAACCAGATTGTTTAACTAAATTTTGGAAGGCGAATGGATGCCTGAGGAATGAAGAAGGAGTGTGCTGGTATTTAGGTTGGCAAAGGGATTTTGAAACCTTGTGTTGTTGATGGAGAAGTATAGAGAAGGACAGAAGGAGTTGCATTGTGTGTTTGTGGATTTAGAGAAAGCGTACGACAGAGTGCCAAGAGAGGAGTTGTGGTGTTGTATGAGGAAGTCAGGTGTGTCAGAGAAGTATGTGAGGGTGGTGCAGGACATGTATGAGGACAGTGTGACGGCAGTGAAGTGTGCAGTAGGTACGACAGACTGGTTCAGGGTGAAGGTTGGACTGCATCAATGATCAGCCCTGAGCCCTTTCCTGTTTGCAGTGGTGATGGACAGGTTGACGGACGAGGTCAGACAGGAGTCTCCCTGGACTATGATGTTTGCGGATGATATTGTGATTTGTGGTGAGAGTAGGGAGCAGGTCGAGAAAAGCCTGGAGAGGTGGAGGTATGCGCTGGGGAGAAGGGGAATGAAAGTCAGTAGGAGTAAGACAGAGTACATGTGTGTGAATGAGAGGAAGGGCAGTGGAGTGATGCGGTTGCAGGGAGAAGAGGTGAAGAAGGTGGAGGAGTTCAGGTACCTGGGGTCAACAGTGCAAAGTAATGGAGAGTGTGTTAGAGAAGTAAAGAAAAGAGTGCAGGCAGGGTGGAGTGGGTGGAGAAGAGTGGCTGGAGTGATTTGTGATAGTAGGGTATCTGCAAGAATGAAGGGGGAAAGTTTATAGGTCTGTGGAGACCTGTGATGTTGTATGGATAAGAAACAATGGCATTGAGTAAAAGACAGGAGGTGGAGCTGGAGGTAGCAGAGCTGAAGATGTTAAGGTTTTCGTTGGGAGTGACGAGGATGGACAAGATTAGAAATGAGTTTATTAGAGGGACAGTGCATGTAGGATGTTCTGGTGACAAGGTGAGGGAGGCGAGATTGAGATGGTTTGGACATGTGCAGAGGAGGGACATGAATTATATTGGTAGAAGAATGCTGAGGATGGAGCCACCAGGTAGGAGGAAAAGAGGAAGACCAAAGAGGAGGTTCATGGATGTGGTAAGGGGAAGACATGCAGGTAGTTGGTGTGAAAGAGGCAGATGTAGAGGACAGGGTGGTATGGAGACGGATGATCCGCTGTGGCGACCCCTAATGGGAGCATCCAAAAGAAGAAAAAGAAGTGTTGTCTGTAGACATTTTTCTCAACTAGCCAGCATTTGTCTGAACAGTGGCTACTGCTGTGTGCTGCTAGGAATGGACTTTTGTAGGAAAACCCTGAGTTACCTCCTCTTGATATTTTCACAGTTTACAAAGTATGCATACAAATGTGGTATCAGATCCATGTATTAAAGCATTTTTACAATTAATAATACATAGTGTCATACTAGGGCTTCATCCCTAGTTAAACATAGGTTATTATTATTATTATTTTTTTTTATATATATATATATATATTTTTGTTGATGCACAAATTTTATGGTTGTGAGTTTCAAGTTATCTTGCTGTGCCTTTTGCCTATTTTATAGAGGGCCTGCTACCTTTTGTATCCTGATTTATACATCTCATCAGTGAGAAGCCAATCAGCCTGGGCATGATGCAGTTCTGCTTGCCATGGCATCCAGTCTATAGCCACTCAAATCCCCTGTGCTTTAAAACATTGTTACAGCTTTCATTTAGCCAACCATTCCACTAAATCAGTATTACTCCACTACAACCCTTATCCTGTTGCTGGATTACACATCCTGCAGAAAGCTATAGGCTCTCTTAAACTCTGTTATTGTGTTACATTTATTTCTTCAGAGAGACTTATACATTGGTGTGTTTTTTCCCCATGAACTATGTTGCCTTGATTTTTAAGAATAAGTGAGATGTGCATACCTGCAGTAACTATAGATGAATAGAGTTGATCAGCCACTCCATTAAGAAAGATGAGTGGAAGCCAGGCTGAGAGAAGAGGTGACCATCTGTGAGCAACAGTATGGTTTCATGCCAAGGAAGAGCACTACAGATGCAATATTTGCTTTGAGAATGTTGAAGGTCAGAAGGACTGCATTGTGTGTTTGTGGATCTACAGAAAGCGTACGACAGGGTGCCGAGAGAGGAGTTTTGGTATTGTATGAGGAAGTCAGGTGTGGCAGAGAAGTATGTAAGGGTGGTGCAAGACATGTATGAGAACAGTGTGACAGCAGTGAAGTGTGCAGTAGGAACGACAGTCTGGTTCAAAGTGGAGGTGGGATTGCATCAAGGATCGGTTCTAAAGCCTTTCCTGTTTGCAGTGGTGATGGACAGGTTGACGGATGAGATCAGACAGGAGTCTCCATGGACTATGATGTTTGCGGATGATATTGTGATGTGTGGTGAGAGTAGTGAGCAGGTTAAGTAGAGCCTGGAGAGGTGGAGGTATGTACTAAAGAGAAGGGGAATGAAAGTCAGTAGGTGAAAGGCAGAGTACATGGGTGTGGATGAGACAGAAGGCAGTGGAGTGGTGTGGTTGCAGGGAGAAGTGGTGGTGAAGTTGGATGAGTTTAGGTACCTGGGGTCAACAGTGCAAAGAGAGTGTGATAGAGAAAAGAAGAAAAGAGTCCAGGCAGGGTGGAGTGGATGGAGAAGAGTGGCACGAGTGGTTTGTGATAGAAGGGTATCTGCAAAAGTAAAAGGGAAGTTTATAGGACTGTTGTGAGACCTGCTATGTTGTATGGTTTAGAGACAGTGGCATTGACTGAAAGACAGGAGGTGGAGCTGGAGGTTGCAGAGTTAAAGATGCTGAGATTTTCATTGGAAGTGACATGAATGGACAGGATTAAAAATAAGTTTATCAGAGGAAGAGCACATGTAGGAAGTTTTGGAGACAAGGTGACAGAGGCTAGATTCAGATTGTTTGGACATGTGTAGAGGAGGAACATGTGGTATATTGGTAAGAGAATGCTGAGGATTGAGCCGCCAGGCAGGAGGAAAAGAGGAAGACCAAGGAGGAGGTTTATCAATGAGGTTAGGGAAGACATGCAGATAGTTGGTTTGAAAGAGGTAGATGTAGAGGACAGGGTAGTATGGGGAAAGATGTTTCGCTATGGCGACAACTAATAGGAGCAGTCTAAAGAAGAAGATGGAGAAAAAAATAAATAAATTTGTAAGGCAAAATACACCCTGTTGAAATTTGTGACACAGCAATGATTCCCTAAACATCATAAACAGACCCTGTCCATTTAGCTTCAACATTAGTGATAAGGTGGGTGGCATTACATCACCTAGTTAATGAGGACCTAGGTGCAATGAAGGTGATTT
The DNA here is from genome assembly GCF_946808225.1 of Silurus aristotelis. Classification (NCBI taxonomy): domain Eukaryota; kingdom Metazoa; phylum Chordata; class Actinopteri; order Siluriformes; family Siluridae; genus Silurus; species Silurus aristotelis. Next base: position 18,462,257 of record NC_139584.1, read on the forward strand.
AATGGTTTAAACATCCAAAGATTTATCCCCTTATAATCTATTGTTATCTACACATTGATGTTATGGATTGACTTCCTATTAACATAGTCTCCTTCACTGACTGAAAATAGGAATGTGGGTTCCAATCACATTCGGGAACCCTGAAATTGAAAGTTATATAATTAGAAACATTTTAATGACCGTGGCTGTATAGTGTATGAATTTATGGATAGTTTAATTATTTTGTACTATGTAACCTAAATTGTCTCTCATAAAGCCAATAAAGAGGACAACCCCACCACTTTGTGGAATTCCTCTTTAATGACCCTCAGTGGTTTATGCCCAAGTAATTGCACAAATTGTGCAGGAATCATTTGAGTTCAAGGCATACTCTGCATGCTCATGTTCTGCATCACCTACAGTATGTTATACAAAAAATTCCCTGTCACAAAAGAAACGAAGGACAATGTACAAAATTTGCTCTGTGTTAAGTTCTGATTCATGATGTCACATTTTTATATGTATGGTTTCAAAAGATTTCTTAAATAAATGATGCTCCAACAAATATTTGTTTGGAAATGAAAAAAAAACCATCTATACGTGGTCTTATCACCCTTCCATGGGAAAGATTTCATATTATCTGTGCTTCCACATCCGCTGGCTCATCTTCAAAAGGGCACGCCATGCTCAGTCACTACTCTGAAACAAAATAATCCTGGAACTGAACCTGCAGGTTATGTTCAGAACTATGTTCCGTTCAGGTTCTGTTCAGAAGTTGCTATGGCTACCTAAATACCCTGAAAGTTACCGCAGTTTTTGGAACCGAAAGCAGGTATGTCACATGACCTGCTTTATGGACTACATCCCAGGTGTCTATTTGGATGAAGGCCAGATCAAGGGTGGTGGAAATTGTAAAGTGGGTTGGTTGATCCACAAACTGCAGCAGTGACTGCCATGAGGATGCAGCATCGTCCTGAGCTGAACTCTGCAAGGAAAGTTGTCTGGTCGAGCAGCTTTCCCTGGGTTGAGTCTGCATAGAGTTTTTCTTATATCAATGTAAGATACTGCTCTTGTTTTTTTGGAGGAGGGGTGGTTCTCCTTGCTGCCATTTCAATTCAATGCAATTAATTTTTGTTTGTATAGCCATTTTAACAATGGTAGATCTGAGGAGAGGAGAGGGCAGAAATAGTGGTCACTGGTACCTCAGGAGCATCTTTAACTCAACCGAGAGAGAGAGAGAGAGAGAGAGAGAGAGAGAGAGAGAGAGAGGAGGAGGATATGGATTATAAACTTTTTATAGTCTATCTTTATTGTTGCAAAAAAGTTAATGACACTGTGCAGTTGGGGACTCCAGCAAGACTAGCTATTGCAGCATAACTAAAAAGCCGAGCCAGAAGGTAACACAGACATGAGAGATCTCTGGGATAAGAGATGGCCCACCACACCAAAGTGAACACGTAAGAGTGAGGGATGACAGCAAACAAATATCCCAGTTCATCGAAAACTCTATATCCATGATCCCTCCAGATCTGCTCCTTTACCTAAGCAAAACCTACAGATAAAAGCCTTGATTAATCAATGTTTTCAGCCTAGACTTGTACACTGAGACTATGTCTGAGTCCCAAACACTAATTGGAAGGCTGTTCCATAACTGTGGTGCTTTAAAAGAGGAAGCAGATCTGCTCCCTGCTGTAGTTTTTCATTATTTGAGGTACCAACAAATAGCCTTAAGCTGATCTCTCTTATCTGGCCTTGCTGAAATATACAACTGTGTATCATCAGCATAGCAATGGAAGTTAATAACCTGTTTGAATATAATTTTACCCAGAGGCAGCATATATAAATAGAAAAGCAGTGGGCCTAAGACAGATCCTTGTGGAACACCAAACTTTAGTTCAGAGAGTGTGGAGAACTCAACATTTAAATATAGCCCAGAGAAAAAAGGGGATTTAAAAAATAAAACACACACAACATAAGGTTATTTTATTCAACTTAATTTTATTTTATTGCATTTCAATATTGCATTTGAGTTGTATCTTATGTGTACAAAATTAGATAATGTAATAGAAAATAGTTAATATAAAACTGTTGTTTAATATACTTCCCTGATAAAGATTCAGGATTGGTTTAATGGTCTGTGAATTTGGAGCACAAAAAAAGATGGCTGCTGTGAACTGAATGTCCAGTGAATGAGTTCATTAATTAAGCTTTACAATTCTTGCATGTCATTGGCAAGAGGACAGTTACAGAATTGTAAGTGATTGCGTGGTGTTGTGTTAGAAAATAGCAAATTTGAACTTCACAGTCTTGTTATTTCATCCGTTTTAAACAAGACGGGTGGGAGAGAAATCCGGGGCCATCGAGACTGTAAAAGTTTCCCGGTGTGACAAATGCCAGCCTGCGAAATCTCCATGACTGATTGGAACTACCTGGACATTCAGGAATCAACAAAGAGAACCAGATAGCACCCAGAGCTACAGGAATTGTAATAAGGTACCTCAGGCACAGTTGGAGTTTAATACACCAATCAGAGGTGGCAAAAGTACATACATCCTTCACTTAAGTAAAAGTACAGATAATTATGATTTAAAATATTCGGGTAAAAGTTAAAGTACTGACACTGAAGTGAAGACACTTTTTTACTCAAGTTAAAGTAAAGAAATATGGGCTCTGACATGTACTTAAGTAAAAAGTAGCCATTACTAATTTTTATCTGTTCTAAATGTACCTTAAATGAATACTTTCCAATTTTATAATTCTCTAATCCTACATGGACATATATTACTGATTTACGCATATGTATGTTTCTTATTCGTGAAACCAAACTCAGAATAAAACATAGACAAAATAGACTTGCAAACGTTTTAAAGTAATTATGATGTTTTAAATCACGTAAATTACACCGAACAGCACTTTTGCTATGTTTCCACACAGACGGTTAATGAGGTGATACCAGAGAAACTGTACCTCTTGTAACTTTTATACGGATTACATAACCAGAGAATATTTGTATTTGATGTGATTTGGTTTATTTTAAAGTAGTTTTTCAAGCTTTTTATAAATAAACTAGTCTACGTCTGGTGTGGTGCGTGAGTACCAGGAAATGAAAAAGCTGCACAATAACAGGAAAAAGGTTGATGCACTGAATGAGAACGCAATGAGAAGAAAATTACATTTCACCAAATAGATAAAAACAAAAGTAACAAGCCTGTTTGAAAAATTTAAAAAGTAGAAAGTGGAATGAGTAAAAGTGTTCTTTTTTCAGCTTCTCCTATTAGAGGTCCACTACATCTTTCAAACCATGTACCTGCATGACTTCCCTCACCAAATCCATAAACCTTCTCGTTGGTCTTCCTCTTTTCTTCTTCCTAGTGGCTCCATTCTCAGCATTCTCTAAACAATATACCCCATGTCTCTCCTCTGAACATGTCCACACCCTCTCAATCTAGCCTCCCTCACCTTGTGTCCAAAATGTCCTACATGCGTGGTCTCTCCAATGAACTCATTTTTAATCCTGTCCATCCTCGTTACCCCCAGTGAAAATCTCAACCTCTTCAGCTCTGCTACCTCCAGCTCCGCCTCCTGTCTTTTACTCAATAACACTGTCTCTAAACCAGGGGTGACCAACATGGTGCCTGCAAGGATCACACGAGTCGCCCACGGGCCTTTTCTAAAATAGCTCACCATAGCGCCACTTACCAGTGAGCTGCATCAAATTTTTTTTGTTGCTATTCTTTTTTAAATCTGTCATGGATAGCCCGGAAACCAGGGTATGGTTAAACACCTTGTCTTTATTTGATCTGAACATATACAAGGCAGAGGCTTGAGGAGAAGTACGAACCGGAGAGCGGGTATAAACCGTAATGCGGGTAGGATTCGTAATGTGGGTAGAATCTGTAATGTGGATAGAATCTGTAATGCGGGTAAGTAAAGGGATGATCACCAATGTGAACCGTTAAAGGCAAACCTATCTTGAGCGCTTCCTATAAAGCGGAGCCAGGAGCATGGAAGTACAGGGAATACTAGTGGTAGGAAGTCTGGTAGATCTCTCATGGCAACGAGTAGGGGAAAGGTAATGGGGAACAGGTGTAGGTGATTATAGCAGGGAGAGGCTGAGTGAGAGTTAGAGCCTTGGAGGGAGGCGTGGCTGGTGGTTCCCTGACAAAATCACACTTGTATTGGTGTGAATTTAAAAATGACAATATTAAAATATAGATAACTAGGTATAGATGAATATCATTAATTATTAATAATAACAACATATAATTAAAGGTAAATTGAGCGAATTTGTTATATCAGAAGTGTGTATCAAACTGGTAGCCCTTCACATTAATCGGTACCCAAGAAGTAGCTCTCAGTTTCAAAAAGGTTGGTGACCTCTGCTCTAAACCATACAACACAGAAGGTCTCACCACAATCCTATAAACTTTCCCCTTCACTCTTGCAGATACCCTTCTATCACAAATCCTTCCTGCCACACTTCTCCACCCACTCCACCCTGCCTGCACTCTTTTCTTCACTTCTCTAACACACTCTTCTTTACTTTGCACTGTTGACCCCCGGTATCTAAACTCCTCCTTCACCTTCACAACCTCTTCTTCCTGCAACCACACCACTCCACTGCCCTCCCACATTTATTCACACACATGTACTCTGTCTTACTCCTACTGACTTTCATTCTGCTTCTCTCCAGCATGTACCTCCACCTCTCCAGGCTCTTCTCAACCTGCTCCCTACTCTCACCAGAAATCACAATTTAATCCGCAAACATCATAGTCTATGGACACTCCTGTCTGACCTCATCCAAAACCTGTCCATCACCACTGCTACCAGGAAAAGGCTCAGAGCTGATCCTTGATGCAGTCCAACCTCCACCTTAAACCAGTCTGTTGTTCCGACTGCACACTTCACTGCTGTCACACTGTCCTCATACATGTCCTGCACCACCCTCATATACTTTACTGACACACTTGACTTTCTCATACAATGCCATAACACCTCTCTCAGGCACCCTGTCAAATGCTTTCTCTAAATTCACAAACACACAATGCAACTCCTTCTGACCTTCTTTATACTTCTCCATCAACATTTTCTAAGCAAGTAATGCATCTGTGGTGCTCTTTATCGGCAATGAACCTTACTGTTGTACATAACTTCATTGTGTTCTCAATTATTCTTAAAGATCGGAACCAGCTCACTCCTTCTCCATTCCTCAGGCATCCTCTCACTTTCTTTTTTTTTAACAAGTTTTTTAAAACTTGTTAAACCATCTTGTTAAAAACTACACTGCCATCTCTCCTAAACATCTCCACACTTCTACTGGTATGTCATCTGGTCCAACCGACATTTCACTCTTCATCCTCTTAATCGCTGCTCTCACTTCCTCCTTACTAATCCTATCCACTTTCTGCTTCACCATCTCCACATCATCCAAACTTCTTTCTCTCTCATTTTCCACGTTCATCAGCTGCTCATAATACTTCCTCCATCTTCTCAACACAGTCTCCTCCCTAGTCAACACATTTCCATCTCCATCCTTTATTACTCTAACATCCTTCTCAGCTTGGTCCCTCTGCCTGGCCTTCTTCTTCTTTTTCTTTCGGCTGCTCCCATTAGGGGTCGCCACAGCGGATCATCCGTCTCCATACCACCCTGTCCTTTATATCTGCCTCTTTTACACCAACTACCTGCATGTCTTCCCTCACCACATCCATGAACCTCCTCCTTGGCCTTCCTCTTTTCCTCCTACCTGGTGGCTCCATCTTCAGCATTTTTCTACCAATATAATTCATGTCCCTTCTCTGCACATGTACAAACCATCTCAATCTCGCCTCCCTCACCTTGTCACCACAACATCCTACATGTGCTGTCCCTCTAATAAACTCATTTCTAATCTTGTCCATCCTCGTCACTCCCAACGAAAACCTCAACATCTTCAGCTCTGCTACCTCCAGCTCCACCTCCTGTCTTTTACTCAATGCCACTGTCTCTAATCCATACAACATCGCAGGTCTCACCACAGTCCTATAAACTTTCCCTTTCATTCTTGCAGATACTCTTCTATCACAAATCACTCCTGTCACTCTTCTCCACCCACTCCACCCTGCCTGCACTCTTTTCTCTACTTCCCTAACACACTCTCCATTACTTTGCACTGTTGACCCCAGGTACCTGAACTCCTCCACCTTCTTCACCTCTTCACCCTGCAACCGCATCACTCCACTGCCCTCCCTCTCATTCACACACATGTACTCTGTCTTACTCCTACTGACTTTCATTCCCCTTCTCTCCAGCGCATATCTCCACCTCTCCAGGCTCTTCTCAACCTGCTCTCTACTCTCACCACAAATCACAATATCATCTGCAAACATCATAGTCCAGGGAGACTCCTGTCTGACCTCGTCCGTCAACCTGTCCATCACCACTGCAAACAGGAAAGGGCTCAGGGCCGATCCTTGATGCAGTCCAACCTTCACCCTGAACCAGTCTGTCGTACCTACTGCACACTTTACTGCCGTCACACTGTCCTCATACATGTCCTGCACCACCCTCACATACTTCTGACACACCTGACTTCCTCATACAATACCACAACTCCTCTCTCGGCACCCTGTCGTACGCTTTCTCTAAATCCACAAATACACAATGCAGCTCCTTCTGTCCTTCTCTATACTTCTCCATCAACATCCTCAAAGCAAATAAGGCATCTGTGGTGCTCTTCCTCGGCATGAAACCATACTGTTGCTCACAGATGGTCACCTCTTCTCTCAGCCTGGCTTCCACTACTCTTTCCCATAACTTCATGGTGTGACTGATCAACTTAATTCCCCTGTAGTTACTGCAGGTTTGCACATCTCCCTTATGCTTAAAGATCGGTACCAGCACACTCCTTCTCCATTCCTCAGGCATCCTCTCCCCTTCCAGAATCCTGTTAAACAATCTGGTTAAAAACTCCACTGCCATCTCTCCTAAACATCTCCACGCTTCTACCGGTATGTCATCTGGTCCAACCGACTTTCCATTCTTCATCCTCTTAATCGCTGCTCTCACTTCCTCCTTACTAATCCTATCTACATCCTGCTTCACCAACTCCACATCCTCCAACCTTCTCTCTCTCTGATTTTCCTCATTCATCAGCTGCTCAAAATACTCCCTCCATCTTCTCAGCACACTCTCCTCACTAGTCAACACATTTCCCTCTCCATCCTTTATTGCTCTAACTTGCAGTACATCCTTCCCAGCTCGGTCCCTCTGCTTGGCCAATCGGTATAAATCCTTTTCTCCTTCCTTAGTGTCCAACCTCTTATACAGTTCCTCATATGCCTTTTCCTTGGCTTTCGCCACATCCCTTTTAACCTGCTGCCGCATCTCCTTGTACTCCTGCCTACTTTTCTCATCACTCTGTCGATCCCACTTCTGTTTTGCCAATCTCTTTCCCCTAATGCTCTCCTGCACTTCCTCATTCCACCACCACGTCTCCTTGTCTTGCTTTCTATTTCCAGATGTCACACCAAGTACTTTTCTAGCTGCTTCCCTCATCACTCCTGCAGTAGTTGCCCAATCATCCGGCACCTCTTCACCACCACCAAGCCCCTGTCTGACCTCTTCCCTGAACCTCACACTACACTCTTCCTCCTTCAGTTTCCACCATCTTATTCTTCTTTCAAACCTTACTTTCCTCCTCTTCTTCTTCGCCTCCAAAACCATCCTACAGACCACCATTCGATGCTGTCTAGCTACACTGTCCCCCGCCAACACCTTACAGTCTCCAATCTCCTTCAGGTTGCATCTCCTACACAGAAGATAATCCACCTGTGTGCACCTTCCTCCACTCTTATACGTCACCCTATGATCCTCCTTCTTCTTAAAATACGTGTTCACCACTGCCATTTCCATCCTTTTAGCAAAATCTACCACCATCTGCCCTTCCACATTCCTCTCCTTAAAACCATACCTACCCATCACCTCCTCATCACCTCTGTTCCCTTCACCTACATGCCCATTAAAGTCTGCCCCAATCACCAATCGTTCTTTCCTAGGTACACCATCTACCACTTCATCTAATTCACTCCAGAATCTTTCCTTCTCCTCCATCTCACAGCCAACTTGTGGAGCATAGGCACTGATGACATTTATCATCATCCCTTCAACTTCCACCTTCACGATCATCACCCTATCAGAAACTCTCTTCACCTCCACTACACTCTTACTGTACTCTTCCTTCAGAATCACCCCTACACCATTTCTCTTCCCATCCACACCATAATAAAACAGTTTAAACCCACCTCCAATGTTCCTGGCCTTACTCCCTTTCCACTTGGTCTCCTGAACACACAACACATCTACCTTTCTCCTCTCCATCATATCAGCTATCTCTCTCCCTTTACCCGTCATAGTACCAACATTTAAAGTACCAACCCGAACCTCTACTCTCCTACACTGCTCCTTTTCCTGCCGTCTCTGTAGACGCCTTCCTCCTCTCCTTCTCCTCCTTCGGCCAACAGTAGCCCAATTTCCACCGGTACCCTGTCGGCTAACGATACCTGTGGCAGTCGTTGTTAACCCGGGCCTCGACCGATCCGGTATGAAATTCTCATTTGTGATCCGCATATTTGATTTGGCACATGTTTTACGCTGGATGCCCTTCCTAACGCAACCCTCCCCATTTACCCGGGCTTGGGACCGGCACTAAGAGTACACTGGCTTGTGCCCCCCTAATGGCTGGGTTGGTCCCTCTGCCTGGCCAATCGATATAAATCCTTTTCTCCTTCCTTAGTGTCCAACTTCGCATAGAGCTTCTCATATGCCTTTTCTTTGGCTTTTGCTACATCCCTGCTGCTGCATCTCCTTGTACTCGTGTCTACTTTTCTCATCTCTCTACCGATCCCAATTATTTTTCCTTATGATTTCTTGCACTTCCTCATTCCACCACCACCACCGTCTCTTTGTCTTCCTTTTTATTTCCAGATGTCACACCTTTTTAGCTTTTACCAAGTACCTTTTTAGCTGTCTCCCTTATCACTTCTGCAGTAGTTGCCCAATCATCCAGCACCTCTTCACCACCGACCCCCTGTCTGATCTCTTCACTGAACCTTACACTATAGTTTCCACCATCTTATTCTTCTTTCAGTCCTCACTCTTCTCCTCTTCTTCTTCATCTCAAAAACCATCCTACAGACCACCATCCAATGCTGTCTATTTATATTGTACCCTGCCAACAGCTTACAGTCTCCAATCTCCTTCAGGTTGCATCTCCTCCATAGAATATAGTGTGTGTGCACCTTCCTCCACTCTTATACATCACCCTATGCTCCTCATTCTTCTTAAAGTAAGTATTCACCACTGCCATTTCCATGCTTTTAGCAAAATTTACCAGAAGTGCAGATGGTGGTAGATTGGTATCAATCAGGATTTCGGCCTCATCATAACACAGAGACGGCGCTAGTTAAAGTCAATTCAAGTCAAGAGGCTTTTATTGTCATTTCTACTATACACAGTGGTACACAGTACACAGTAAAAACGAGACAACGTTCCTCCGGGAACCCTGGTGCTACACTTAACAACAACAAACAAAACAACATAGAGCTACAACACAAGCTACATAAAGTGCATTGAGTGCAACCTAGTGCAAACAGTGCAGACAGACAGTGCAGACAGACGACACAAGACAAGACAGAAAACCCAATATAGAGCCGACCAGTAAACCTACTGTATACTTGATTATACAGTACTGTACAAGAAGACTGTAGAAACTATACAAACTAAAAACTATACCCCAGAAGTGAGTATAAACAGAACAATGTAGTGCAAGAATGCAGCAGCAGTCAAAGTTGCAAAGAACAGCATGTAAACAGTATAATACAATGATAATGATAAATGTGCAAAAAACAGCATGTAAACAGTATTATACAGTGAAAAATAATAAATGTGCAACAGCAGTTAAGAGTGTGGTACAGCTGAGAATAATAAATAATAAATAAATGAATGGTGGTGGAATGGATTGAGATGAGTGATGAGTGTGTGTTAAATGTGTTAACACACATTTGAGTGAGTGTGTGTGTGTGTGTGTGTGTGTGTGTATGTATGTGTGTGTGTGTGTGTGTGTGTGTGTGTGTGTGTGTGTGTGTGTGTGTGTGTGTGTGTGTGTGTGTGTGTGAGAGAGTTCTGTTTCATTTCTGTGTGTTAAGAAGCCTGATGGCTTGTGGAAAGAAACTGTTGCATAGTCTTGTTGTGACGGCCCGAATGCTTCAGAACCGTTTTCCTGATGGCAGGAGGGTAAAAAGTGTATGTGACGGGTGTGTGTGATCGTCCACAATGCTGTGTGCTTTGCGGATGCAGTGTGTAGTGTAAATGTCCATGATAGAGGGGAGAGAGACTCTGAGGATCTTCTCAGCTGTCCTCACTACCCTCTGTAGGGTCTTGCGATCTGAGACGGTGCAGTTCCCAAACCAGGCAGTGATGCAGCTGCTCAGGATGCTCTCAATGGTCCCTCTGTAGAACATGGTCAGGATGGGGGGAGGGAGGTGGGTTTTCCTCAGCCTTCTCAGGAAGTAGAGATGCTGCTGGGCTTTCTTTGTGATGGAGCTGGTGTTGAGTGACCAGGTGAGGTTGTCTGCCAGTTGAACACCAAGGAATTTGGTGCTCTTGACGATCTCCACTGAGGATCCATCAATAATCAGTGGAGATTGGTCGCTCTGTGCTCTCCTGAAGTCCACAACCATCTCTTTGGTTTTGTCAACGTTCAGAGACAGGTTGTTTGCTCCACACCAGGCAGTTAACCGTTACACCTCCTCTCTATATGCTGACTCATTATTCTTGCTAATTAGACCCACCACGGTCGTGTCATCAGCAAACTTGATGTGGTTCGAGCTGTGCTTTGCTACACAGTCGTGAGTCAGCAAAGTGAACAGCAGTGGGCTGAGCACACAGCCCTGGGGGGCCCCAGTGCTCAGTGTGGTGGTGCTGGAGATGCTGTTCCCGATCCTGACTGACTGAGGTCTTCCAGTCAGGAAGTCCAGGATCCAGTTACAGAGGGAGGTGTTCAGGCCCAGAAGGTTCAACTTCTCGATCAGGTGCTGAGGAATGATGGTGTTAAATGCTGAGCTGAAGTCAATGAACAGCATTCATACATATGAGTCCTTGTTATCTAGGTGGGTGAGGGCCAGATGGAGGGTTGTGGAGATAGCATCGTCCGTGGAACTGTTTGGACGATACACAAACTGCATGGGGTCCAGGAAGGGTGGAAGCTGTGTCTTAATGTGCCTCATGACGAGCCTCTCGAAGCACTTCATCACGATGGGTGTGAGCGCGACGGGGCGATAGTCATTGAGGCAGGAGACAGTAGATTTCTTCGGCACGGGAACAATGGTCATTGTCTTGAGGCACGTGGGAACAACATTGCTGCTCAGGGAGATGTTGAAGATGTCAGTGAAGACATCTGCTAGCTGTTCTGCACATTTCCTGAGCACTCTGCCAGGAATGTTGTCAGGTCCAGCAGACTTCCGTGGGTTAACTCTGCATAGAGTTTTCCTCACTTCAGCTGTGGTTAGACAGAGCATCTGGTCAGTGGGAGGAGGGGTGGTCTTCCTCGCCTTAACGTTGTTCTGTACCTCAAACCGGGTGTAGAAGTCGTTCAGCACATTCGGGAGGGAGGGGTCACGGTCACAAGCAGGTGATGTGGTCTTGTAATTCGTGATCACCTGGATGCCCTGCCACATGCGCCGGGTGTCTCCGCTGTCCTGGAAGTGGTTGTGGATTTTCTTTGTGTGTGCGCGCTTCGCCTCTCTGATGGCACGAGACAGTTTGGCCCTTGCTGTTTTTAAGGCCGCCTTGTCCCCTGATCTGAAGGCAGAGTCTCTTTGTTTCAGCAGCGCACGCACATTTGCAGTCATCCACGGTTTCTGGTTGGAGCGTGTAGTGATGGTCTTGGAGATGGTCACATCATCAACGCACTTGCTGATGTAGCTGGTCACTGATGATGTGTACTCCTCCAAGTTGATGGAATCGCCATCGGTTGCAGCCTCTCTTAACATGTCCCAGTTAGTGCACTCAAAACAGTCCTGAAGAGCAGAAGTAGCTCCTTCTGGCCAGGTTTTCACCTGTTTCAGAACCGGTTTAGAGCGTCTGATGAGCGGTCTGTATGCTGGAATTAGCATAACAGAGCAGTGGTATGGGGGCGGGGCTCCGCACGATACGCGCCGGGGATGTTTGTGTAAACAAGATCCAGCGTGTTCGCTCCTCTCGTTGCAAAGTCCACATGCTGATGGAGTTTAGGAAGCACAGTCCTGAGATTCACATGGTTGAAATCTCCGGCGATAATAAACAATCCGTCGGGGTGAGCATTCTGCAGGTCGCTAATAGCGCCGTAGAGTTCACACAGTGCCTCCTTAGCATTAGCACTGGGAGGAATGTACACTCCGACAATGTAAACAGTGGTGAATTCCCGAGGTAAATAAAAAGATCTGCATCTAACAGTCACAAACTCCACTAGCGATGAGCAATAGCATGAAACGAGCACAGAGTTCTTACACCATTCCGTGTTGATATAAACACACACGCCACCACCGCAAGTCTTACCGCACAGAGCTGCGTTTCTGTCTCCTAGCTGACATCTAGCTGGATGGCGGCTTCCGGAACTCTGTCGCTGAGCCACGTCTCCATGAAAACAAAGACGCAACAGTCTCTAAACTCTCGCCGTGTGGTTCGCTGTAGTCGGATGTAGTCCAGTTTATTGTCCAGGGAGCAGATGTTTGAAAGAAAAATGGACAGGAGAGCCAGCCGGCTAGGGTTAGCATTTAGCCTAGCACGGACACCCGCCTGCTTGCTGCAATTCCGCTTCCTCGAACAGCGCTTTTTCGACGTCTCCTCTCCTGGCCACCGGCATCAGGTAACACCGAGGACTGGGGGCCTAGTCTTTGTGGCCGAGGTCGCAGCAAGCCGAGGTCGCGAAGTTTGTCGATAAGATCATCATGCAGATTGTTGGTTGCATGATGCCTGTACTGTAGCAGTGTCTGGTGGTTGTACACATGAACACAGCTGACTCTGGTGTCCATGTATTGTGAAGGGTCGTGCCAAATATGGTGAAAGCACCATTTTTGGATCCGGAGAGGCCGCTGCGAGCTACTGCCGCGCCGCCATCTTGGATAAATGACGTGGTAAAAGGGAAGTGGTAAATTACCTGCTTGATAACTTTCTTCTGCTCAACTTAGATAAGACGGAATTACTTTTACTAGGACCACATGCAGCTAGAAGCAAAATTTCCGATTAAGTAGCATCTCTGGATGGTGTATCTGTTTCAGCGTGTATGGCTGTCAAAGACCTTGGTGTTATTATCGACCCTAGTCTTTCCTTTGAGGCTCACGTGAATAATATCACCAGGATCGCTTTCTTTTACCTTAGAAATATGATGTCATTACCGGATGCAGAAAAACTAGTTCATGCTTTTGTTACTTCTAGATTAGATTACTGTAATGCATTACTGTCTGGGTGTGCAAATAAGTGCATGAAAAAGCTTCAATTAGTTCAGAATACAGCAGCAAGGGTCCTCACTGGATCTAGGAAATATGAGCACATCACCCCTGTTTTAATCAGTCTACACTGGCTCCCAATCAAATCTCGCATTGATTATAAAATACTACTACTGACGTATAAAGCACTTAATGGTCTCGCACCGCAGTATCTGAGTGAACTTCTGTACCAGTATGATCCTCCACACCTACTTAGATCAAAAGGTGATCTGTTGGTTCCTCAAATAATGAAGACTATAGCAGGGGGCAGATCTTTCTTTTATAAAGCCCCACAGTTATGGAACAGCCGTCCAATCAGTGTTCGGGACTCAGACACAGTCTCAGTGTTCAAGTCGAGGTTGAAAACATATTTATTTAGTCAAGCCTTTGATCATTGGATTTTTTCTTATGTAAAGGCTAGATCTGGAGGGAACATGGATATAGAGTGTTTGGTGAACTGGGATATTTGTATGCTGTCGTTCCCTCACATTTACACGTTCACTCAGGTTTGTTGACGGTGGTGTGGTGGGTCGTCTCTTATCCCAGAGATCCCTCATGTCTGTATTACCTTCTGGTTCTCCATTTTAGTTATGCTGCCATAGCGAGTGACAGTGACATTAACTTTCATACAACAATAAGGACACTTAATTATCCATATCCTTCTCTTCCTGTCACCCTCTTCTCTCTCTCTCTCTCTCTCTCTCTCTCTCTCTCGGTCGAGTTAAACTTGCTCCTGAGGCTCCAGTGACCACTGTTCCTGCCCCTCTCCCCTCCGTGGATCTTCCCACTTCGTCCAGGCCTGCCTCTGGATAGTGTTCTTGTCGACTGGAGGCCACTCTGTGCAGCTTGGGATGGTTTCTCATCAACGCCTTGGGTGGTTCCATGAAATTCCGGAGAAAGAACGGGCGCTTTGAGGATGGATTGGACTGTAGTTAATGTCAACAGTCTCCTACACTGACTCAGGAATACAGTTTGCTTCTGATCATCATCACGGTACCCCCCAAAATTGTGTATCTGCTACAAATGGACATTCGGTGCAACCCAGATGAGGATGGGTTCCCTCTTCAGTCTGCTTCCTCTCAAGGTTTTTTCCCTATGCCATCTTGGGGAGTTTTTACTTGCCACAGTCGCCACCGGCTTGCTCATCAGGGACAAACTTACTCATAAAGAAAATATTCACTTTTAATCACCACATTATCTGTGTAAAGCTGCTTTAGGCAGGAGTACAAGGAGATTCGGCAGCAGGTAAAGAGGAATGTGGCAAAAGCCAAGGAAAAGGCATATGAGGAACTGTATGAGAGGTTAGACATTAAGGAAGAAGAAAAGGATTTGTACAGATTGGCCAGGCAAAGAGGGACCGAACTGGGAAGGATGTGCTGCAAGTTAGAGCAATGAGGGATGGAGATGGAAATGCGTTGACACTTGAGCAGAGTGTGTTTAGAAGGTGGAGGGAATATTTTGAGCAGATGATCAATGAAGAAAATCAGAGAGCGAGCCGGTTGGATGATGTGGAGTTGGTGAGGCAGGAAGTGGATAGGATTAGTAAGGAGGAAGTGAGAGCAGCAATTAAGAGGATAAAGAGTGGAAAGTCGTTGGACCAGATGACATACCGGTAGAAGCATGGAGATGTTTAGGAGAGATGGCAGTGGAGTTTTTAACCAGATTGTTTAACAAGTTTCTGGAAGGTGAGAGGATGCCTGAGGAATGGAGTGTGCTGGTACCGATCTTTAAGCATAAGGGAGATGTGCAGACCTGCATTAACTACAGGGGAATAAAGTTGATTAGTCACACCATGAAGTTATGAGAAAGAGTAGTAGAAGCCAGGCTGAGAGAAGTGGTGACATCTGTGAGCAACGGTATGGTTTCATGCCGAGGAAGAGCACCACAAACGCCTTACTTGCTTTGAGAATGTTGATGAAGAAGTATAGAGAAGGACAGAAGGAATTGCATTGTGTATAAGAGAAAGCATATGACAGAGTGCCAAGAGAGGAGTTGTGGTATTGTATGAGGAAGTCAGGTGTGTCAGAGAAATATGTGAGGGTGGTGCAGGACATGTATGAGGACAGTGTGACAGCAGTGAAGTGTGCAGTAGGAACGACAGACTGGTTTCTAGGTGAAGGTTGGACTGCATCAATGATCAGCCCTGAGCCCTTTCCTGTTTGCAGTTGTGATGGACAGGTTGATGGACGAGGTCAGACAGGAGTCTCCCTGGACTATGATGTTTGCGGATGATATTGTGATGTGTGGTGAGAGTAGTGAGCAGGTTGAGAAGAGCCTTGAGAGGTGGAGGTATGTGCTGGAGAGAAGGGGAATGAAAGTCAGTAGGAGTAAGACAGAGTACATGTGCGTATATGAGAGGGAGGGCAGTGGAGTGGTGCGGTGCGGTTGCAGAGAGAAGAGGTGGAGAAGGTGGAGGAGTTCAGGTACCTGGGGTCAACAGTGCAGAGTAATGGAGAGTGTGTTAGGGAAGTAAAGAAAAGAGTGCAGGCCGGTTATAGTGGGTGGAGAAGAGTGACAGGAGTGATTTGTGATAGTAGGTTATCTGCAAGAATGAAAGGTAGAGTTTATATTTCTGTGGTGAGACCTGCGATGTTGTATGGATTAGAGACAGTGGCATTGAGTAAAAGACAGGAGGTGTAGCTGGAGGTAGCAGAGCTGAAGTTGTTACGGTTTTCGTTGGGAGTGACGAGGATGGACAAGATTAGAAATGAGTTTATTAGAGGGACAGCCCATGTAGGACGTTTTGGTGACAAGGTGAAGGAGGCAAGATTGAGATGGTTTGAACATGTGCAGAGGAGGGACATGAGTTATATTGGTAGAAGAATGCTGAGGATGGAGCCACCAGGAAGGAGGAAACGAGAATGGTAAAGTAGGAGGTTCATGGATGTGGTGAGGGAGGATGTGGTGAGGGAGGATGTGGTGATCATCCGTCTCCATACAACCCGGTCCTCTACATCTGCCTCTTTCACACCAACTACCTGCATGTCGCAGGTAGTTGGTGTGAAAGAGGCAGATGTAGAGGACAGGGTTGTATGGAGACGGATGATCAGCTGTGGTGACCCATAATGGGAGCAGCCGAATGAAGAAGAAGAAGTATTGGAGATTGCATGAGTGATGCAGGGTCATTTGGTCACAGGTATAATATGAAGTGCTGTCATGCAAGCTTTGTCACCTGTAAGTGCGAAGGTAAAGCTGATGTAATTTCCGTGCGCCCTCTTTCTTTTGCGGAATGTGATAGCGATGAGAGGTATGATTTATCAGCTCTTCGGGAAAAGTTATAGAATAATGTTAAATACTAATTGGTTAAGGAATTTTTGTGTTAAACATGATTATTTGTTAATTTTTCTCTTGATTTACGGTTAGTAATTCAATTGATGAATGTTGTAATGTGTATAGTTATTTTTAGAATTATTTCGGGTAATAGCCGCCATTACATGTGCGTTATTCTTTAGTTGAGTTCAAAGAATGATAATGTATTTTCTGTTAAATCAATATACATTGAGAAAATATGTAATGATTCACAGGCACGGCTAGACCAGAGATTCTCCATTTATTATCTGACGGTGTCTGTTGTTTCAATTCAGTGATGAGAGAACACAGAAGCTAAAAGTAAATCATATGACAATTGTACCAACGTGTGGAGTCTTTTTATTTAAAAACGCACACAACGCAGAGCGATCCATCCATCTATCTATCTATCTATCTATCTATCTATCTATCTATCTATCTATCTATCTATCTATCTATCTATCTATCTATCTATCTATCTATCTATCTATCTATCTATCTATCTATCTATCTATCTATCTATCTATCTATCTTTTTAACATAAATAAGCCGCACCTGTCTATAAGCGTGTCTACACTGAAACTAATGAACTTTACACAGGCTTTAACAAAAGACACTAAATGCAATATGTTGGGCTTCTATTAGGAGTATAGCGGTATTTTGGGAAAAGCATGTGACTGCATTCTTCTGGTATTACTGCGTGTGTGTGCGTGTGAGACTGAGGATTATGTCCTTTTTATTTTCTAAAGCTCATTTCGTTTCTTTGACTAACCCATAACGCTATTGCCAAGAAACAGTGTTTCTTGAAAACATGCTCCTGAGGCTCCAGTGACCACTGTTCCTTCCCCTCTCCCCTCCGTGGATCTTCACACTTCTGTGCAGCTTGGGACGGTCTCTCATCAACACCTTGGGTGGTTCCATGTAATTCCGGAGTAGAACGGGTGCTTTGAGGATGGATTGGACTGTAGTTGGTGTCGGCGGTCTGCTGCACTGACTCGGGAGTGCAGTTTGCTTCTGATCGTCATCACTGTACCCCGCAGCATTGTATATCTGCTTCAAATGGACCTTTGGTGCAACCCAGATGAGGATGGGTTCCCTCTTGAGTCTGGTTCCTCTCAAGGTTTCTTCCTTATGCCATCTCGGGGAGTTTTTCCTTGCCACAGTTGCTCATCAGGGACAAACATACTTACAAAGAACATATTTACGTTTAATCACCACATTATCTGTGTAAAGCTGCTTTGAGACAATGTTCATTGTTAAAAGCGCTATACAAATAAAAATGAATTGAATTGAATTGAAAAATAAAAAAGCACGGGTTTTGGAAACCTGTCTGTGCTTATATGAATTCCGTTGCAACTGGAGTTTTAGTGAGCTATTCCTTCACCCTGACTCAACGCGCTACAACGGCTTGTATCTAAACAGTAGCCGACCAAGTAAGTCATTGTTCACTGTCTTCCTTCATCCTTTCACAACTATTGTATTTCTCTGGGGAGTTTATCTTTTGTCATTGTCGTGCTGGAATGGTGAGTTGTGTGCGTGAGTTGAGGTGCGTTTTTTTTTTCGTTATTTTCCTCACTGTATATATATATATATATATATATATATATATATATATATATATATATATATATATATATATATATATAAATATATATAAAACCTCACTATATATATATATATATATATATATATATATATATATATATATATATATATATATATATATATATATATATATATATATACAGTGAGGAAAATAAGTATTTTCCTGCTATTTTGCAAGTTCTCCCACTTAGACTTAGAAATCATGGAGGGGTCTGAAATTGTCATCGTAGGTGCATGTCCACTGTGAGAGACATAATCTAAAAAGAAAAATCCAGAAATCACAATGTATGATTTTTAAACTATTTATTTGTATGATACAGCTGCAAATAAGTATTTGAACACCTGAGAAAGTCAATGTTAATATTTGGTACAGTAGCCTTTGTTTGCAATTACAGAGGTCAAACATTTCCTGTAGTTTTTCACCAGGTTTGCACACACTGCAGGAGGGATTTTGGCCCACTCCTCCACACAGATCTTCTCTAGATCAGTCAGGTTAGATCAGTCTCACCTGTCGCTGAGAAAAACGGAGTTTGAGCTCCCTCCAAAGATTCTCTATTGGGTTTAGGTCTGGAGACTGGCTAGGCCACGCCAGAACCTTGATATGCTTCTTACAGAGCCAATCCTTGGTTATCCTGGCTGTCTTCAAACCATGACGTCTTAGTGTATTACCAACAGTAACCTTGGAAACGGTGGTCCCAGCTCTTTTCAGGTCATTGACCAGCTCCTCCCGTGTAGTTCTGGGCTGATTTTTCACCTTCCTTAGGATCATTGAGACCCCACGAGGTAAGATCTTGCATGGAACCCCAGTCCGAGGAAGATTGACAGTCATGTTTAGCTTCTTCTATTTTCTAATGATTGCTCCAACAGTGGACCTTTTTTCACCAAGCTGCTTGGCAATTACCCCTTAGCCCTTTCCAGCCTTGTGGAGATTTTGTCTCTAGTGTCTTTGGACAGCTCTTTGGTCTTGGCCATGTTAGTAGTTGTATTCTTACTGATTGTATGGGGTGGACAGGTGTCTTTATGCAGCTAAACACCTCAAACAGGTGCATCTAATTTAGGATAATAAATGTAGTGGAGGTGGACATTTTAAAGGCAGACTAACAGGTCTTTGAGGGTCAGAATTCGAGCTGATAGACAGATTTTTTTTTTTTTAGATTATGTCTCTCACAGTGGACATGCACCTACGATGACAATTTCAGACCCCTCCACGATTTCTAAGAGGGAGAACTTGCAAAATAGCAGGGTATTCAAATTCAAACGTATTTTCCTCACTGTGTATATATATATATATATATATATATATATATATATATATATATATATATATATATATATATATATATATATAAATAAATAAATAAATATATATATATATATATATATATATATATATATATATATATATATATATATATATATATATATATATATATACACAGAATACCCCGAAATCGTGGCGGGGTCTGAAATTGTCATCGTAGGTGCATGTCCACTGTGAGAGACATAATCTAAAAAAAAAAAATCTGTATATATATATAAATTTGCCATCACCAGGCCATATGCCAGATTGTAGAATTATTCCAGCTGTCCTTGAAAACAACTCAAAGTTATGATGTTTTACGAATGACAAATTGAAGGTCAGTTTCCTGTGCATTTTATTGAAGTTCAAACTGGAAATGTATCATTTATACTTCACCTGTATAGAATTTCTACAACATATAGAAACTATCTGACAAAACCTCAGATTTCAAATGACAGCTACATACTACATTTTAAGTAGAAATTAAGATTAAGAACATTAAGAGCATCTTTATTTAAAATAAAACATGTGGCAGCATCCCTTATATAAAAGACAAACAAAATTGTAGGGAAAAAACTTTAAACATTAAAATGGCTCATAAAAAGAAAGATTTACCAATAAAACATTAGATTACCTGTATGTGCTTTCTTGAATTTGACAGCGAATTCTTGAAAGCCAGCACTTTTTTACACCGATAATTTCAAACATCTCCTTCATATATGACCATGGGTGATGAGGAATGTCTTTGTTTTTATTTATTTTCACATCGGTGGCTTCCTCTAAATTCACATGAACCATTCCTCTTGTTGCCTTGATCATTGTTAGATCCGCTTGCCTACGTCTACGTCTGATAGCCAGAAAATTATACACCAGTGATATGGTGAAAACAGCGCTCAATGAGAAGAAATAATACTAAAAGTAACGAGGCTGGTTTGAAAATGTAAGAAGTAGAAAGTACAGATATTTGTGTAAAAATGTAATGAGTAAAAGTAAAAAGTCAGAAAAATAAATAGTGGAGTAAAGTACTGATACCAGAAAAATCTACTTAAGTACAGTAACAAAGTATTTGTACACTACACTCTTACTGTACTTTTCCTTCAGAATCACCCCTACACCATTTCTCTTTCCATCCAAACCATGAAAGAACAGTTTAAACCCACATCTAATGTTCCTGGCCTTACTCCCTTTCCACAAACCCACATCTAATGTTCCTAGCCTTACTCCCTTTCCACTTGGTCTCCTGAACACACAACATATCTACTTTTCTCCTCTCCATCATATCAGCTCCCTCTCTCACTTTACCTGTCATAATACCAACATTTAAATTGTCCACCCAAACCTCCACTGTCCTCCACTTCTCCTTTCCCTGCTGTCTCTGTAGACGTCTTTCTTCTCTCTAGCTCCTCTTTCGGTCAACAGTAGCCCAATTTTCACCGGTACCCTGTTGGCTAACAATACCTACTACATTCAAGAAAACCTATTTTTAGGCTGCTTTCCATGATTTTCATCTAGCTCTGACAGCATATATATTGTCCATCTGAATGTCACACTCTTTTATGATCCACTTGGTCTGTTAAAAATAAGTAACTAGCTAATCTTTCCAATCTATGTTGAGTAATGGATAAGGTTATATAAACAATAGTAAACTGTTATTAAATATAGCTTGTATTTGATTTTCTGGTTATACATAGTGTATTGACTGCTATCCTACTAAACACCTTAAAGAGGAACTGGAATAAAAATCACACTACATCTACATGACATCAGTGCCTGACTTTTAATGCCTGTGGTTAAATGGGCACATTTATAATAATTTAAAAATCGAGTGGAAATCCTTTTTTAGAATAGTGTCCGTTATATCAGTAAAAGGAAAAAAACACAATCTTTCAATGGTCTGTTGTGTTTGCATTCTATTTTGTTACATTTGCCAGCAAAGAATATAAAACAAATTTATGCTTTCAAGTGGCGTGTGCTTAAAGTTGGTGAGCCACTTTTCTTATCCTTTTACTCAAGAGACTTCTCAGATGCTTGAAATATACACAGGGTTGTTTGGATATTCTGACTGGGCTAAAATATGGATTTAAGCATGGGCACAACAAGTAACTGAAAAAAGTACCTTCCCCATGTCAATATTGACATAACCTTTGTACTCATGTTCCCAGCTCTGATTACACCCTATGCTGAGGAGAGATTGAATGTGATTCTGTAAATATCAGGCTGATGGTCTGTGCTGTCAATTTGGTCTATTTACAAAACATTTGCAATTCCTGACAAAATCTTTTATGAATTGCTATAATGACACATTATTTTTTCCTACTTTTTAGAACCTTTTTTTCCCAAATATAAATGTATTAAATTTGAATGTTTGGGCATTGCCCAAAGAAATTGCAGACAATTCAGAACAATTTTAAATAAGGAAAAACCCAAGAGTCACTTTATGTGGCATACATGCTTATAAGCATATCAAATGTTTGTTTATAACACAAAATATGGATTTCATAGATGGGTGGCTAGAAATAGTTCTTGTGATGAATGTGAGGTCATCTGTCCAACTGGCAGGATTATGCAAAACTATGATCTGTAGAAACTATTTAAGTAAATTCATGTAAAACCCTGAAATGCAGTGTTACTGAAAACTACAAAAGATACAGTACTGAATAGCTGAATGTAGTTTATATTTATTAAGATTTCTATTGTCACTATCAGGATATTTAGGGTATCAAAGGTGGGGCGAATATGTTTTTTATTTCTTGATTCTTTAATCACTAATAAAAGACCATTTCGGCATAACATTTAAACATAAAATAGTAATAGTAATTATTAAAAAAGTAATTGTTTTCTCCATTTATGTACTGTAGCTGTGTTTTATATGTTTACAACCTCAACACATGAAAGAAAACAACAAAAATTGTATAATGCTTTAAATATTTAATGCTATTTTTTCATGTAATTTATACTTATTTAAAAAGTGAAAATCAATATCAATTATGTCATTTATAATGTAACACAATATTGTACCGCTTTTCTGATTTAGATTCTGCATTAGTGACCTTGGCAGTACAATTTTTACAGTGCTTAATTTATTATGCAGTTAAAGCTAGCATCCTTGTGTATAGAAAATTAATTTTTTGATGGGTCTGCAACGCGTCCCATAAAGATAAGACAGTCAGTGCGCTGTTCATAGATGAAAAACAGAAAGGGACGATCCACAATGAAGCGTGTCTGTGTTGACAAAGGCATAAAACCAACATGAGTCAGTGCTGCTCCTTCAGTGCCCTCCTCATTTACTGTTATGGCACTTTGGTGCTTAAACTGAAAAGGAAAAAAAAAAAACATTATGTGACATAATCATGAATAAATATATAAATATATTCCAAACAGACTAAGCTAGCTTGACATACTCTTTAAATACAAATAAGTAGCTCAGTATAGATATAAAAAAACATTTGTACAAAATACAAAACCATTTCCTTTTAGCACAAGATCTTGTCTTACCCAGTTGACAGAGACCTTCTCAGTTGCCATAGGAGAGAAGTCACCCTTTTCTGTGAAGAGGTCAGTTAGACCCAACTGCTTCAAGTGGCTGACCAGATCATAGTTCTGCTCCAGCTTAAATCGTGGGAACACCACCTCACGTGTTCTAACAGAAATACCATTTTCAGACTTTTTTTTATTATTATTGTGGAAAAGCACATTTCAAATTCAACAGCATCTTTTTAATATGGTTGTGATGCCAGGAATGAACTAAATGATAAATTTAAGATTATTTTTCTGATGAGTGTTTCATTGATACCTCACCTGTTGGTCATATTGTTAAGCCATTTGTTAATTACAGTAGGGGAGACCTCTTGTTCAAGAAATTTCATACCAGAAAATTTCTGAGGCATAGCAATGAGCATGCTTATGTTTCCCTTGTAGGCCAACTGTAGGACATCACAGTTTAGCTCATGGTCGACTGCAGCCAGGTATGAACCCTTATTCTGCATCATGGGCACACGAACCTGATGCTTCTCATTCACACGGAAATTACGGTAATGGGTCAGCTCCTCTGGAAACTTCTGCTCCCATGTTCCTGCATGTTCAGCCCAGGGTCTAGATGAGAACTACACTAAACTCTTCCTAAGTTTAAGTGTTTTACATGCAAGACTTAAAAATGTAAAGTATCAATAACTTAAAAAACAATATGCAAACATTCTTAAAATTACACTGGTTATCATAATGCTCTAGTGTTGTTGATAAAAAAGCCCAGTTCAGCCAATCGAGTAACCCAGTCTTCTAGTGGTACAAGAAGAACAGCAATGGGGTAGAGATTTTGTGTCAGTCCCCAAACTAGCTTCACTATTTCTTCATATTTTAAACTCACCTTGAAATGTAGCCCCTTCAAACAATTTCCTTATTCCTCTTCCCACTACTGTTTATTTGAATTCTAAGAAAGCTTGCATATTAGAGAGGTATTAAACAATTTATTATAATTTTTTCTATTGTTTGTTTGTTTGTTTAAGACTGCAATGCTTAAGAGATTGTGGTGTTTACCTTTAAAATACAGGTAGTTTAAAAGTATTACCGCCATGTTGGGGTCAACACTTTTAAGTGGTTCCTTGATCAGGCCTTTGGTCATTTTCTGAATACGCTGGTTTGCTTTCACAAGGAATGTTGGGTCTCTAAAATCCACAGATTGAGGCTCAGCAAAATAGTATGCCTTTGCCTGTCTACAGAAGTTCTCTGACATGTGAACAGTATGCTTGATGTAAAAGTCATTGACAGATCGTAATGTGTATCCAAAGTTCCGCCTGAAGAGTCGGTGTGTAAGTTTGCTGAAAAGCTTGTGCACAGTGGAATCATTATAATGTATGCTTGCATTTATAAATTCAGCAAAGCCTAATGCTTGGTAGAGCTGCTTGTGTGTAGTAGAACCGACAGCCAGTGCAATCATTCCCATAGTAATGGAGATTCCAGCAGGTGCCAGCAGGATATTATCTGTTTGATTCACTTGGTTGCGGAGGCTTCGATAGAGGCGAAATCCAAAAAAAGCATTGACCACATTAATGCGCTGAAGCCGTGTTCGACCATGAAAGAGTCTTAAGAGACATGCTTGGCACACTTTAGGGTCAGACAATCCTGAGACAAACTTAGGGTCTGGCTCAGGTGTGGTAATTTCATCCACTGCATCACCTTCAGTGTAGTCATCATCTCCTTCCAATATCTTATCAAAATCAATGTAATCCTCCTCTTCGAGTCCTTCCAGTGGCAAATCTTTGGTGATTGTGTTATTTTGATGGAAGTCTGGAGACACAGACTCCATCTGATGGTTGTCATCAACCTTTGGAAGTGCCTGTGAATTAATAGCCATTGCATTGTTTATTTCATAGAAGCTGAAGTGTGAACCGAGGTCCTTCACTCCACCCAACGCTGGAGCATTTAGTAGAAAGGTTGTTGCTATGACTAAAAGAATCCACATCCTTTAAAAATGTTGAAATGAAAGTTTTGTTAAGTTAAAAATAAAAATGGCAGTTATATATATATATATATATATATATATATATATATATATATATATATATATATATATATATATATATATATATATATATATACACATGCAGTATTTCTGTAGAATTTTTTTGAGCTTTTTTTTTTACTTACCTTTTCTCTCTGGCTCTGATATGCAACTGTGTGTATTCTGTTTGTTTGTGATCAAATCCTCTTTGAAGACTTGGACTTTGGGGTTGGCTTGCAATGATCAAACAGTTCAAAGGGTGTTTTTACTTTGATGCTAGTTTTAACTGTTTATGCCAACTTTTACAAAGATTTTTATTTATTTGCAGTCACATTATCATTAATATTGTGGCAGACGTTGCTGGTGTTAATCATAAGTTAATTTATAGACTTTGCTTGCATCCCTTCTGCAGTTCCAAAAACGTGGGATACTGTGTATAGTGTAAATAAAAACAAATACAAAATTTTAAATGCAATGATTTGCAAATCTCATAAACTCATATTTCATTCACAATAGAACATAAAAACATATTTTTTAACTAAGGAAATCACTAGATTCTCAAATCATTCTCAAAAAATGTAATCACATTCTATAAATAAGAAAGCATGTGAAGATGAAAGTGTAGTGCAGAGTGTAGATTTATTAAATTCTATGATTAATACGTCTTTATGATGAATAACTTTCTACTTATTGTTTTTTATTTTGGTCATATCACACAATTAAAAGAAAATAGAAAGGTTCTAATAGCATTCATCACTAGTTAATTGTCAGGGATCCACCTGCCACGCCCCCCTCGGCAGCTGTCATGCTGCCGCTATCTCTGCCGCTGCCGCAATCTCTGCCGCTCCCGGCTTTAACTACAGAAAACCTGTCCCTCATTTATGTTTCCCTACATAAGCTCCCATTCCGATCTTACTCGTGTCAGACCTACCAGATGGTTATCGTGACCTACCGAATTCTAGATCGCCAGCATTCCTCGCTGGTTCATGCTTTGTGTTCCGTGTCACAGGAGATCACTCCCGTTACGGATTATACCTGCCCCTTGGATTAGACCCGCTTTACAGACTGCAAGCTTCCTGGATTCTACCTGCAGTACGGATTGTACAAGCGTTACGGTTCGTACCTCGATTCAAGTCCGTTTTGTGTTCTAACACTAAATAAAGATGATTGAGTTACTTCCAACTCCGACTCGTGGTCCGTACCCTGACAAAAGGCGGACCGCGGTACATCGTCCCTTTCGCTGCCCTGTAGTGGAGCGGCACCCTCGTGCGGAACGCTGGAGCGGAGCGGCACCCTCAGCGGAACGCTGGAGCGGAGAGACAGAAAGACCAAAACAGAAAGAGGAATCGCTCTACCGCGATGGATCGGCAGGCAAACTCCGCTTTGGATTTCTCCCGGAAAATGCCTGCCGCTCCTCGCGGATCATGCTCGCCGGTGCCGGATCATGCAAGTGCAGCTGCACCATGCCCCTCCGAGTGCCCTGTGGAATTCCCAGCTCGCTTTTCCGGCAAGGCGGATTTCTACGGAGCGTCAGCAGGTACGTGGATGTGCAGTCATCCCATTTCCCCACCGAACGAGCCAAAATTGCGTTCTTCATTTCCCTCTTGTCTAGAGAGGCTCTCTCTCGGGCCAGTATAATAACCGTATAATAACTGTATTTTCTTGATTTCACAGTAGACTACTGGCAGCAGGGTTGCCAGTACATTACCTTTTTCAGTATTATTATTATAATACAATATACTAATAC
Source organism: Silurus aristotelis (assembly GCF_946808225.1). Lineage (NCBI taxonomy): Eukaryota > Metazoa > Chordata > Actinopteri > Siluriformes > Siluridae > Silurus > Silurus aristotelis. Next base: position 18,489,178 of record NC_139584.1, read on the forward strand.
ACAGTATAGTGCTGTATCTCATTTTGAAAAATTACAGTATACTAGTGGCAGGGCTGCCACATTTGTTTCCCACCATTAACAATGGCACTTCATCATGATCCAAATACAGCACCATGTGGCCATTTTTGTAAACAGCCCATGTTAAAGGCAGCATTAACATCCAATTACTATAAATTAAACACTTAAACAATTAAAGCCATGCAGCAATAAATAATATATAAAAAAGAAGAGGCATGGAAAATATGAAAAGTAGTTATGTAACCCAATTTTTATTTTAAACAGGCAGCAACAATTGAGAACTGTACATAATTTGTCTTTGAAAGTCTTCCAGCTTTGATTCCCGACACCTGTGACTCGTTAACTATACAACTATATAAACTCACGTTCTCGAATTAAAGGGCTGTTGGTTCTTGAAGATCATGCTGGTGGTCTCATGGATCCTCGACTGCAAGCCTTCCCCGCTGGTTCCTCCTTGGATTACTTCCAGTCTGTGGATTATCTCCTTTCCGTTCCGTGGATTACCCTGCATTACCAAACCCGCATGTCGGTTCGTAACGCTCTGACTTGTGTGTGTGCGTGTGTGAATCCCTTAATAAACAATGATTGAGTTACTTCCGCTTCCGCTTTGTGATCGCCTGACAATAACATAACAAACATAACTATTCATCTTTATTAGTAATCTTAGGGGAATAATGTATCTTGCCACTGTTCGTGCTGCTGCCTTCTTAATACAAAATGTGCAATTTGTCAGTGAAATTAAAAGAATAAGTTAAGTCCGATTCACTTTCATTTCTTTTCTTTTTTTTTATCTAAATTTTGTAAAATCTAGCCAGTCAAAGTGAATACTGCAAAAAGTGCCTAAATCAGACAAATCACAACACAGATACATTTCACAACACAGTGGCAAGACACATCATCCCTTTAAACTAGAGCAACAGTCTTAATTTACCTCAGTTGTTCAAAGCAAGCATTCTTAAATGAAGTTAAACTGACATTTGAAAACAAATGGAAAGCTATTGGTCTACCAAGTCTAACAAGATTCTGCTGATCATTATACAAAGTGACCTTTAAAGTCCTGTGCTGGAACAAGTTAACATATTTTCTTCTGGTTTACATTGAACAATTGTGTTTGTTTAGTGTTCTACTGAACACAGCTGAAATATCCACATTATTGTGGAGTGTAGCATGTTTAGTATACAGGAGAACAAGAAGATAAGCATAAAACTAGAAGTTAAATTGGCAGCTAACCATGGCTGAGTGCTGAGTTGATGTGATCTAAGTAGAGAGCACTCACTGACCAATAAAATTCCACTCAAAGTCTACGAGGTTCTTCAGAAGAGTGGACAAATGCTGGTTGACTGTGAGAGACTTCTTCTGAACAACTTTACTTGTCATTTTCGAGACAACCTAAACACCCCTGGCCTTGGTCCCACTTTCTGGGTTGATTCCTATGAATTGCCTAAAAACCACAATAGAGGTTTAGAGTTTAGAGGTTGAACAAACATAAGGTCTGCTATTACAGAAAGTACGGCTAAGTTGAAAGTAAAAAAGTTGAAAATAGACATTTTAATTAGATTTTTCAATAATAACATAACAAGCACTGGTACATTATATACTATTGGCCACATCCTACCAGTTATAGATCATATGGTGACTATGCAATCATATTCCACTATCAGGGTGAGAAAGAAATTCAAGATGCTTCAGCAAATCAAAACTCTTAACAGTAACATGAACTACAGCCAATTAGACCACTTCCTATCTCCTTCATCTTCTTTTGGTTGCTCCCTTAGGGGTCACCACAGTGGATCAGCCGTCTCCATACCACCCTGTCCCCTACTACCTGAATGCCTTCCCTCACCACATACATAAACCTCCTCCTTCCTCTTTTTCTCCTGCTTGGTGGCTCCATCCTCAGTATTCTTCTACTGATATACCCATGTCCCTCCTCTGCACATGTCCAAACCATCTCAATTGGGCCTCTTTCACTTGTCTCAAAAACGCCTTACCTCTGCGGTCCCTCTAGTAAACTCATTTTTAATCCTGTCCATTCTCATCACTCCCAATGAAAATCTTAGCATTTCCCTTTCACTTTTGCAGATACCCTGCTATCACAAACCACTCCTAAGATAAGATAAGATAAGATAAGATAAGATAAGATAAGATAAGATAAGATAAGATAAGATAAACCTTTATTTATCCCACAGTGGGGAAGTTTCTTTGTTACAGCAGCATGAAAAAAATAAAAAATAAATGCAAATATATAAAAGAATAGACGAATAGACATACTATACTATACAAGTATATACACAACACAATGTATAAATACAAATGAGGAAAAAGTACGTATTGCAGGTAGTATTGCACACAGGTGGTATTGCAAGTATTGCAGGTGATATTGCACGTATTGCAGGTAATATTGCACACAGGTAGTATTATTACACAGTAAAACAGTAAAAGTAACTATTACACCATTGAACAGTAATAACAGTGTGTATTATAGTTAATGGTTTACTGGAAGCAGCTTTGATTGTAAAGTCTAATAGCAGCAGTTAGAAAAGACCTTCTGTATCGCCCCTTCAGACACTTAGGATGTATCAGTCTGTCACTGAAGGAGCTGCTCAACGAGGTAAATGTTTCATACAGGGGGTGAGAGGCGTTCTGCAGTAATGATGATAGTTTTGCTACCATCCTCCTTTCTCCCACCTCCTGTATAGTGTCCAGGGGAATCCCCAGGACTGACCTGGCCTTCCTGATCAGCTTGTCCAGTCTCTTTCTGTCTGCAGTAGAGATGCTGCTACCCCAGCAGACCACACCATAGAATATGGCTGATGCCACAACAGAGTCAAAAAAGATCTTCCCTGCACTCCAAAAGACCTTAGTCTCCTCAGCTTAGTCTCTGATCTGCCCTTTCGTATAAATAAAGTATTGTCTGTCCAGTCCAGTTTGTTGTTTAGGTGAACACCCAGGTATTTGTAAGAGTCCACTCTCACAATGTTCTTTCCCTGAATGTTTACCAATAGAAATGATGAAGTTTGTTTGTGCCTACAGAAATTCTTTGGTTTTCCCCGCGTTTATCTGAAGGCAGCTCCTTTGGCACCAGTCCACAAAGTTCTGTATAAGTCCTCTGTACTCTCTGTCATCATCATTCATGATCAGACCGACGATGGCAGAGTCATCAGAGAACTTCTGTAAGTGACAGGTTGCTGAGCTAAACATGAAGTCTGCAGTGTAGATGGTGAAGAGAAACGGGGCTAGAACCGTTCCCTGCGGGGCTCCAGTGTTGCAGACAATCATGTCAGACTCACAGTCACGAGTCCTCACATACTGTAATAGGTCTGTGAGGTAGTCCAGTATCCAGGCAGACAGATGATGGTTCACTCCCATGTACACCATCTTATCCCTCAGGAGCGCAGGTTGGATGGTGTTAAAAGCACTAGAGAAGTCAAAAGCTGATCGAATCTGTTAAGAATAGGTTAAGATCATTCACCCACTGCTGGTCACCCTCGGCCTGAGAGCTGGGTTCCTTATGACCAGTGATGGTTTTGAGCCCCTTCCACACACCGCTGACATTGTTCTGCTGCAACTGATCCTCCATCTTCCTTCTGTAGCATGCTTTTCCTTCCCTGATGATCTTTTTTAGTTCTCGCTGGACAGTTTTTAGCTCTTCCTTGTTTCCCGATTTAAAAACCCTCTTCTCTTTAAAAAGAGTCTTTATATCAGGGTTAATCCACGGTTTGTTGTTGGGAAAACACCGTACAGTCCTGGTGGGTACAGTATTCTCCACACAGAAGTTGATGTAGTCAGTAATACAGTCTGTTAAACTGTCGATATCCTCCCAATGTGGATTGCACAATTCCTCCCACAAAAGGCAAAAGTCACAAAAATCTAAAGAAGGGCAGGGCAATAATGTAGTCCACACAACATACTAGGAGGTATCAGGTGATCAAATAACAGTACAACAAAACACAAAGATGGAGCGGAAACTTAAGAGAAAGCAGAAGGATAAATGTGGGAAAAATAAGGTATTTTCTTGATAATTGTTTTCTATGGGAGGAGAACAGTTAAGGTGCGTATTGAGTGTAAATAAGCTCAGATGGAGTCTAAAATAAATTTTGTACCGATTGGCCAGACAGAGGGACCGAGCTAGGAAGGATCTACTGCAAGTTAGAGTAATAAAGGATGGAGATGGAAATGTGTTGACTAGTGAGGAGGTGGAGGGAGTATTTTGAGCAGCTGATGAATGAGGAAAATGAGAGAGAGAAGGTTGGATGATGTGGAGTTAGTGAAGCAAGATGTGGATAGGATCAGTAAGGAGGACGTGAGAGCAGCGATTAAGAGGATGAAGAGTGTAAAGTCGGTTGGACCAGCTGACATACGGGTAAAAGCAAGGAGATGTTTAAGAGAGATGGCAGTGGAGTTTTTAACCAGATTGTTTAACAAGATTCTGGAAGGTGGGAGGATGCCTGAGGAATGGAGAAGGAGTGTGCTGGTACCAATCTTTAAGCATAAGGGAGATGTGCTGACCTGCAGTAACTACAGGGGAATTAAGTTGATCAGTCACACCATGAAGTTATGGGAAAGAGTGGTGGAAGCCAGGCTGAGAGAACAGGTGACCATCTGTGAGCAACAGTATGGTTTCATGCCGAGGAAGAGCACCACAGATGCCTTATTTGCCTTGAGAATGTTGATGGAGAAGTATAAAGAAGGACAGAAGGAGTTGCATTGTGGATTTGTGGATTTAGAGAAAGCGTACGACAGAGGAGTTGTGGTATTGTATGAGGAAGTCAGGTGTGTCAGAGAAGTATGTGAGTGTGGTGCAGGACATGTATTAGCTTCGTTAACTTGTCTACATCTGTGGTGAGTGAGAGCTAGGACAATATAAACCAGTGGATTGAAAAAGACGCGCAATGACAGGAAATCGGTTGGTGGGCGAAGTCTAAATAAAAAATATTGACATTTTACCAAATCAGTGGATTAAAACTTAAGTAACGAGCCGGTTTTGAACATGTAAAAAGTACAGATATGTGTGTTAAAATGTAATGAGTAAAAGTAAAAAGTTAGTCAAATACTGATGTAAAGTACTGATACCAAATAAATCCACTTAAGTACAGTAACAAAGTATTTGTACTTCGTTACTTCCCACCTCTGTCAAGCAGGTATAAAATTTTAAGATTAAACAGTAATGTATGCTAGAGAAGTGTTCAGATGAATACACTTTTGTGCAAGAATGCCAGGTGTTGCTGCTTGTGTTTAATTTATAATATGACTTAGGCAGAGGTGGGAAGTAACGAAGTACAAATACTGTACTTAAGTAGATTTTTTTGGTATCAGTACTTTACTCCACTATTTATTTTTCAGACAACTTTTTACTTTTTTTCATTACATTTTTACACAAATATCTGTACTTTTTACTTCTTACATTTTCAAAACAGGCTCGTTACTTTAGTTTTAATCCATTGATTTGGTGAAATATCAAATTTTTCTTTTCACTGTGCCCCGATTTCAGCCGAACAACCGATTTCCTGTTACTGCGCGTCTTTTTCAATCCGCTGGTGTATAAAGTCTTGACTCTCACTCTTTACGAGGATAAGAATCAGCAGGCAGAAGGCAGTAAGAAGTTTGGGGGTAACGTGGATGAGACAGAGGGAGTCAGTGATGTAAACATGACAGAGAACAAACACATTTATGATCATCTTTTCTCTGCTTGTGTTCTATATGTGGATCTTCAGCATGGATACATTCATTTGGTAACAACATTTTTAATTAGTTTTGTATTAATATATATATTTGGCTTTAAAAATAAAAATTATTTTAAACGGCACTAAATGTTATAATCAATTCAGCGCGCATTTCTGTTTTTACCATTTTTATTTTTAAAAAATTTAAATGCTTAAATAACTAAATATAAAAGAGGCGAAATTAAAACCTCCAGCAAAACATACACTTATTCACGATGTCCCCTCTTTACTTAGATATAAAATAAATATATAAACTCCACCGAAAAATATTTTTAATTAGTAAACTTTTGTTTTATTTCTGCGCCAAGTCTCAATTCAAACACCAAATCCGCCATGATTCACACAATTTACCCTCTGGGAGGCGTTTTGTGGGTTTTTCCCCTCATAATGGCGAAACAAACTTAAATTACTGTCTTTATTGATCGTACAGATAAAAACAATACATCATTCAAATCTGTAAAATGTCTGATTATACAGTGGAACCCCGTTGTACGAGCAACCTATTGTACGAGCAAACGGATATACTAGCAAACTCGCTCGCAAAATTTCGAAGGCACGAGCAAACTCACGCTGCCGGGTCCCCGTTTTCGGCGGAGGGTCGCATCAGTCGCTTAGTTGATGACGTATTACTCGGTCGCTCTCGTTGTTCAGTGCAGCAAAAACGTAACTGTGGCAGCGGGGGCGTGGCCGAGCGCCGGTTTTTGAATGGAGGGCGGGTCCGGGAGCAGATAGGCAGGGGATTGCCTTACCTGAAGTTAATGTGACCTAATGATTGTTCTCTCTTTTCAAGTGATCGGAGGGTGCATTTAAATTATGTTTATATTACGGTCATTTGCTGTGTATTTGCTGTGTATTTGTTTTTAAAAATAGGCTACAAATACTTTTTAAGTGCAGAAATAAGCGATCGGATGAGATATCGGAGCGGATTAAATCACTTTTACATTCATTCCTATGGGGAAAATTAGTTCGAACATACGAGCAAATGGACACACGAGCAATTATCAAGAACGAATTATGCTTGTACAACGGGGTTCCACTGTATATAAAAGCTTCTAGACTTGACTTGAAGCGGTGCAGTTTCTCCGGTATCACCTCATTAACTGTCCGTGTGGAAACATAGCAAAGGCTCTTAATGATGCCAAACTGCATTTCGTTGCTGTGTACCTGTGCTATGCAAATAATTAATAATAAATCTATCTATCTATCTATCTATCTATCTATCTATCTATCTATCTATCTATCTATCTATCTATCTATCTATCTATCTATCTAATATTAATATGATGTGAGGTCCAGTTAACAGCAAAAAACAGGTAGAAGTAATAACTACTTTTTACTTAAGTACATGTCAGAGCCAAGACTTCTTTACTTTCACTTAAGTAAAAAGGTATAATCAGTACTTCAACTTTTACCCGAGTATTTTAAAACATGAGTATCTGTACTTCTACTTAAGTAATGAATGTGTGTACTTTTGCCACCTCTGGACTTAGGCAGAATTAATATTTTCTTGCAATAATCTTTTTTATATTGTATGTATATGTGTTAATGTGACAAAGCTAAACAGTTTCTGTGTGAATGTTTGAACACTGATTATTGGTGGAATGGGCTGTGAAGCAAGGGACACCAGGTCAAATTTTGCCTATGTCAACAAAAATTGGCCAGGGCCGGTCCTGCAGAAGGTACACCGACCTTAAAAATTATTTGTGCTTAAAATGTCAAACGTTAAAATAGGCCTCATATATAGTTTCTTGCCATTTTTTCCACCTTAATTTTCTTTTTTTTTACTTCTGAGTCATTTTGTGGTACTCTTGAAAGACCCTGTTGCAAAATAACTCAGTCATCAAAACATCAGTGACTTCATCAACATTCTGGCTTCATTTAGGGAGTCTAACACATGGGAACTGACCAGTCCCTGCCTAGTGTGAAAGAGCACAGCCAGAGCTCAGGACAGAGGAGCTCTAAGGCCAAGGTTATAGAACCTGATGAAGGTTAGTGGGGTGGACCAGCCCGCAGTGTTTTAGATGTCCTGGAGTAGGACTCCAGAGGACCAGGCGGTAGAGGCCGGCACACTGAGCGGAGTAAGCCTTAACCCCCCCAAAGAAGCGGGGATTTCAGAGGACTCATAAGAAGACGATATAGCATGCACAATCTACCTACTGAGAGTCTGCTTGTTGGCAGGTAGCCCTTTGTTATAGGGGCCATAGCAGAAAAACAAAAACAGTTTTGCTTGTTCTAGTCAGGGGCTTGAAAGGAAGGAGGATAGAACGCCTGCAGCACGTCGAGTCATGGGGGAACCGAGGGCACCTTAGGTACATACCCGGTCTGGGTTAGAGAAAGGCACTACCAGGGGAAAATTTCAGGAGAGACTGGGCCAGGGAGAAAGCCTGTAAGTCCCTGACCCTCTTCAGAGAGGATATAGCAAGGAGTGGCTCTGTAAGAAGCATATCAAGGTTCTGGTGTGGCCTAGCCAGTCTCAAGACCTAAACCCAATGGAGAATCTTTGGAGGGAGCTCAAACTCCGTTTTTCTCAGCGACAGCCCAGAAACCAGACTGATCTGGAGAAGATCTGTGTGGAGGAGTGGGCCAAAATCCCTCCTGCAGTGTGTGCAAACCTGGTGAAAAACTACAGGAAACGTTTGACCTCTGTAATTGCAAACGAAGGCTACTGTACCAAATATTAACATTGACTTCCTCAGGTGTTCAAATACTTATTTGCAGCTGTATCATACAAATAAATAGTAAAAAAAATCATACATTGTGATTTCTGGATTATTTTTTTTAGATTATGTCTCTCACAGTGGACATGCACCTACGATGACAATTTTAGACCCCTCCATGATTTCTAAGTGGGAGAACATGCAAAATAGCAGGGTGTTCAAATACTTATTTTCCTCACTGTATATATATATATATATATATATATATATATATATATATATATATATATATATATATATATATATATGATTATTAGAAAATAACTTTTGTAATTCTAGAATTTCTAAGTTAGTAGTTGGTAGGGCCAACCAATGAGTGCTAACCAATGACCATTTGAATGAAATGAATGGTCATTAGAGATATCCAATACAAGGTATTAAAAGAAATTAAAAAACCTCACCCTTGGTATTGAGGCCAGGGTGGTATGGAGATGATGATCTGCTGTAACGACCACTAAGGGGAGAATCCAAAAGACTCCATAAAAGAGTTCAAAAGAGTTCATACCATGGCTACTATTATTGTGCTCATTATGGTTGGCTGCGCACCACCACTCCTCGAGGAGTCTCAATATGGTGCTCTATGAGGTTTGTGTGACCAGGTAGAGGCAAGAACACTTCCAAAAACTCTCTTTGTAAGCTGGGAGAGAGGTGGTCTCCACAAGGAATCAGGGTGAATTGGGTCACATTTTTAGACTTAACTTTTTCCCCAGCCCCTCCTTCTCATGAATCATTGCCACCAGAGAGACAGGGATCGCTTCTCTCAAAGGTTTTAGAGGATTGAGGTAGTATATTTGGAGTGCATTGCCTCTATCAGTGTGCAACACTGTCCACATCTCTAACTTTTCTCCAACAACTGACATGGCTCCTATTAAACATCTAGGACTTTCGTTTGCCTGTAGAAAATTCTTCAATATTAATTGATCAAATGTGTTGGTTTGCTCTTAGGTCAAGAATGTATTTAAATTACATTTTTATTATTAGAAACTTGTGGTCGTACAATAATTTAAATGAGGAAAACCCCATGGTGGCTTGTGGTACCTCTCGTACTGTAAACAATAGAGGCTCGAGCCACTCATCCAAGTTATGTGCATCATCACAAAAAACTTCTGAATGAAATGTTTGAGGGTTCAATAAAAAAACCCCACTAAGTAGTTTGTCTGTGGATGATAAACGCTTATCTGGATTGATGTATTAATAATTTACACATGCAGTGTCCATAACAAAATGCTGTCACTTTTTGGATCCCCACTCGCAAGATAAGAAGAAAAAAGCCTCTGCAACATGGCATGTGAGATAACGGAGAAAGGCACTGCTTCCAGGTATTGTGTTATGTAGTCCACCAAAACTAGCACAAAACAGTGCCCTCATGCAGTCAGTTCTAATGGCCTTTGAGGCTCAGAAACACTCTCCCAGTTTAAGCATAGATTAAAAACTTATCTTTTTAACAAGGCTAAATAACACATAACACATATTAAAACCTTGTGCTCCAGTAAATCACCTACCCATCCCAAGGCATTTTGAGGGTGGCGCCAGCTCCAGTTGGATCCCAACTCATTCAAAGACCAAAGAAAAGATGTCAACCCTGCGAGGATCTCAAACCATTTATAGCCCGCATCAATCCTAAGGCATCCCAAGCAGAGGTGGCAAAAGTACACACATCCATTACTTAAGTAGAAGTACAGATACTCATGTTTTAAAATACTCGGGTAAAAGTTGAAGTACTGATTATACCTTTTTACTTAAGTGAAAGTAAAGAAGTCTTGGCTCTGACATGTACTTAAGTAAAAAAGTAGTTATTACTTCTACCTGTTTTTGCTGTTAACTGGACCTCACATCATATTAATATTTGATAGATAGATAGATAGATAGATAGATAGATAGATAGATAGATAGATAGATAGATAGATAGATAGATAGATAGATAGATAGATAGATAGAAATGTATTATTAATTATTTGCATAGCACAGGTACACAGCAACGAAATGCAGTTTGGCATCATTAAGAGCCTTTGCTATGTTTCCACACGGACAGTTAATGAGGTGATACCGGAGAAACTGCACCGCTTCAAGTCAAGTCTAGAAGCTTTTATATACAGTGGAACCCCGTTGTACAAGCATAATTCGTTCTTAATAAATTCCTTGTGTGTCCATTTGCTCGTATGTTCGAACTAATTTTCCCCATAGGAATGAATGTAAAAGTGATTTAATCCGCTCCGATATCTCATCCGATCGCTTATTTTTGCACTTAAAAAGTATTTGTAGCCTATTTTTAAAAACAAATACACAGCAAATACACAGCAAATACACAGCAAATGACCGTAATATAAACATAATTTAACACTTACTCATGTGGTAGTGGTTGATTGCGAGTGTGAGACGCACAAAACGCTCATAACCTCCTCGGTTTCCATGGTAATTCTATTTACTTTCGTTTTCACAGCACCATCACTGATTTTCTTGGGAGACATTTTTCAAGATTTCTAGTGAAATAAAAATATAAAACTAAAAAAGTTACTGTGGGAGAGCGTATGAATACGGGAATAAGGAACGCCACAACAGGTCAGGTGCAAAGGCTTCACATCTACTTTTATTTGTTTTTTTTTGTGTCGGTCTGCTTAGTGCCCCACGCAGCACTTCTCTGGGGCACGCGCGCGCGCACACGGTCTCCTCCTTAAATGCACCCTCCGATCACTTGAAAAGAGAGAACAATCATTAGGTCACATTAACTTCAGGTAAGGCAATCCCCTGCCTATCTGCTCCCGGACCCGCCCTCCATTCAAAAACCGGCGCTCGGCCACGCCCCCGCTGCCACGGTTACGTTTTTGCTGCACTGAACAACGAGAGCGACCGAGTGATACGTCATCAACTAAGCGACTGATGCGACCCTCCGCCGAAAACGGGGACCCGGCAGCGTGAGTTTGCTCGTGCCTTCGAAATTTTGCGAGCGAGTTTGCTAGTATCTCCGTTTGCTCGTACAATAGGTTGCTCGTACAACGGGGTTCCACTGTATAATCAGAGACATTTTACAGATTTGAATGATGTATTGTTTTTATCTGTACGATCAATAAAGACAGTAATTTAAGTTTGTTTCGCCATTATGAGGGAAAAACCCACAAAACGCCTCCCAGAGGGTAAATTGTGTGAATCATGGCGGATTTGGTGTTTGAATTGAGACTTGGCGCAGAAATAAAACAAAAGTTTACTAATTAAAAATATTTTTCGGTGGAGTTTATTTATTTATTTTATATCTAAGTAAAGAGGGGACATCGTGAATAAGTGTATGTTTTGCTGGTGGTTTAATTTCGTCTCTTTAATATTTAGTTTTTTAAGCATTTACATTTTTTTTAAATAAAAATGGTAAAAACAGAAATGCGCGCTGAATTGATTATAACATTTAGTGCCGTTTAAAATAATTTTTATTTTTAAAGCCAAATATATATATTAATACAAAACTAATTAAAAATGTTACCGAATGAATGTATCCATGCTGAAGATCCACATATAGAACACAAGCAGAGAAAAGATTATCATAAATGTGTTTGTTCTCTGTCATGTTTACATCACTGACTCCCTCTGTCTCATCCACGTTACCCCCAAACTTCTTACTGCCTTCTGCCTGCTGATTCTTATCCTCGTAAAGAGTGAGAGTCGACGTTATACACCAGCGGATTAAAAAAGACGCGCAGTAACAGGAAATCGGTTGTTCGGCTGAAATCGGCGTGCAGTGAAAAGAAAAATTTGATATTTCACCAAATCAATGGATTAAAACTAAAGTAACGAGCCTGTTTTGAAAATGTAGGAAGTAAAAAGTACAGATATTTGTGTAAAAATTTAATGAAAAAAAGTAAAAAAGTTGTCTGAAAAATAAATAGTGGAGTAAAGTACTGATACCAAAAAAATATACTTAAGTACAGTAACGAAGTATTTGTACTTCGTTACTTCCCACCTCTGATCCCAAGGCATACCAGCTCCATTTAGATATCCTCAAAATCCAATTGGATTTTATTAGGCACACCTAATCAATACTCAAAAAAGAACATTTTACACATGCTGCTGCATAATCATTGAACATGTAAAGGACAAAGCATGGATCTGAAGGGATTAAACTGTAGAAGGGACATTTCTCAAAATATACTCCTTGGTGTTTGTGTTGTTTTTTACATTTATAATCACAGTCTTGGTGTCACCCAAATGAGGATGGGTTACTCTTTGAGTCTGGTTCCTCTCAAGCTTTTTTCCTCTTACCATCTAAAGGAGTTTTCCCTTGCCAGTCTTTATAAATGTATATTTTTATTATTACTGTTGTGTCCTCATCTTTGGATTATTAGTGTCCGTGGAGGTGTGAAGAGCACACAACAAAGAGAATTTGTTGCTGAAAGTTTACTTATCAAACTTTCCCACAGTTCAAAAGGATAATAATAATATAAATGCTAGTATAAGAAGGGAATTGTCAATGACATGGTTGTACCAAGTGCTTAATATGACCTAAACAAATTTTCCAGGTGTGTTTCATAGTCTTCTGCCTTACTGTTCCTGAGAAACTCCGTGGCCACGGACTTCTTTACCTTGCCGATGAAACAACAGACGATCAAAAAGACGAGTAATCTTGTCATCTCAGATCTGATTTTTGTTCGGTTAGTCTTGGAAATCTTTCATAGAGATGTTGGAAATAGCCTTTATAGTCGCAGCTTTATATGGTAACAAGATCAATTGTTGATTTGTTGAATCCCATGTCCCAAACACCTCTTTTAACCCTTAATATCTGCATATAAATTACAGACTGGGTCTCAACCGCTACAGTTATTTTGGGGGTTTTACATTTAAGTATCTTCCCTCAATGACACAAAGGCAATAAACAGACTCTGGTCTCTGGTTTCTCCAGCTAACTTCAAGGAGATTCCACTGAAAAGGCACTTCACACCAAGCCTACACCCAGGTCCATTACGTCTGGGTGTCAAGTCAAGAGCTTTTATTGTCATTTCATATTTATTATTTCATAAACCATATTTAGCTTATGCAGTACACAGTGAAATGAAACAACGTTTCTCCAGAACCCTGGTGCTACATTAAACAACATAAATCTACATAACAGAAAACACAGAGCTAAGGACTATTTAGTGTCCTCGCCACATGGGTTGGAATGTGTGCAAACTGGTGCAAAAAGTGCAAAACAGACACAAGACCGTGTAAGACAACATAAGACAAAAAGGAAAAATAGTGTAGGACAAATACATAAAACAGAAAATAGCACCACCAGTAAATGTACTGTATATTACACAATGCGGTATGTAAAAAAGAACTAAGTACAGGAGTGTACCTTGTAACTGAACAAAATGTAAACAAAAGGGTTTGTGCAAAACAGCAATAGCAGGAGTCAAAAAGATGTGAAAAAACTGTAGAACATGGTCAGGATGGGGGGAGGGAGATGGGCTTCCCTCAGCCCTCTCAGGAAGTAGAGACGCTGCTGGGCTTTCTTGGTGATGGAGCTGGAGTTGAGTGACCAAGTGAAGTTCTCTGCCAGATGAACACCAAGGAATTTGGTGCTCTTGATGATCTCCACGGAGGATCCATCAATGATCAGTGGAGAATGGTCGCTCTGTACTCTCCCAAAGTCAACAACCATCTCTTGCATTTTGTCAACATTCAGAGACAGGTTGTTCGCTCCACACCAGGCTGTTAACTGGTGCACCTCCTCTCTGTATGCTGACGTTTTTGCTGATGAGACCCACTACGGTCGTGTCATCGGCGAACTTGATGTGATTCGAGCTGTGCATTGTTCAAGCTGAAGACACCTGGGGGGTATTCCAGAAAGCTTGGTTAACTTACCATTTGATAAATCATAACCTCTGGGTTGATTTACCCCAAACAGGCATACCATGAGTATGTCGGTTCCAAAACACCTGAGAAGAGTTAGTTTAATCAACCTCCAACTGGTTACCCAGAGGTAATTCGCGTGCACGGTGCATATATAAAGACATTTTCAATGGATCGCCGATTTCACGAGTCACCATGGAAACTCAAAGCGGAAAAAAGAGAGTGGCGTAGTTCACAGAGGCGGAGTTGGAGGTTTTAATGCACTCTTATAAGGAGTTTAAGCCAATAATATTAAAAAGAAGCAATACAGCTGCATCGGCTAAAGCAAAAGAGTTGGCTTGGCAAAAAATAACGGACAGAGTAAATACGTGAGCGTATTAAATTACAAATTTGGTATTGGCTCCTGTTTTATTATAATGCAAAATAATGAAGTATGACTTATACATCCTTTTGAATATTATATCACTATCGTGAAAGCGTTTACTTTTCCTGCCATTTATTTATTTAGTTTAAAATAATAATGTATATTCCTTATTTAATAAGGTGTAATCCTTCTTGAGCCTATATATATATATTGGCCTCTAAAATCTGTAGGTGTTCCTCTGGGCCATCTTCCTCAATACAAGGAGGGTGGCTCTCTCCTCTTATAGTGGCAATATTGTGAAGCACAACACAAGCCACTATAATGTCGCATGCCCTCTCTGGACTAACGCCCACGCAGACACTGAAACCGAGATTTGAGGATCCCTATAGTCATCTCCACCTTGGCCCGTGTTCGGCTGTGAGCCAGGTTAAACCGTGTCTGTGGTCAAGGCTCAGGTTCAGGGTAGGGTGTCATTAAATAGGGCAGACAAGGGTATCCTCTGTCCCCCAGCAAGTAACCATTGTACTGTCCTGTAATGATTGAAGTGTACAACACAAATATAGTAAAAAGGAAAAAAAAAAACAATTGTATAAAGTAAAACATACCCTGCTGAAATGTCTGGCATAATGATGACTCGCGGAAAATTCTGGCATCATGCACAGATCCTGGCCATTTTGCCTTGACATTGGTAATGATTTGGGTTGCCTCACATATTACCTAGTTAGTGAAAAAAGTACTGACTTGAATGATTTTAAGAAGGGAAAAAATTAAGTTGTTACCTGCACATTGATACTATGAATTGATTTCCTATTAACATAGTCTCCCTCATTTATTGGTGGAGCTTTAATAGGAATGTGAGTGCCATCAATGCACCCAATTACATTTGGAAACCCTGAAACAGAAAGTTATGGAAGTATAAAGTGTGCGTGTGGGCATTACGGTGGCCGAGAAGTGCAAAACACATTAACAAATCCAAAAACAAATTAACAAATCCAAAAACAAATTAACAAATCCAAAAACAAATTAACAAATCCAAAAACAAATTAACAAATCCAAAAACAAATTAACAAATCCAAAAACAAATTTACAAATCCAAAAACAAATTAACAAATTCGAAAACAAAACAACAAATCCAAAAACACATTAACAAATCCGAAAACAAATTAACAAATTAGAAAACACTAACAAATCCAAAAACAAAATAACAAATCCAAAAACAAATTAACAAATTAAAAAACAAATTAACAAATCCGAAAACAAATTAACAAATTCAAAAACAAATTAACAAATCCGAAAACAAATTAACAAATTCAAAAACACATTAACAAATCCAAAAAACACAACGACAAGCCAGACAAACCGGAAAAGGTAGGTATAGTTTGCGAATGGAAACTTACAGATCATTGGACAAGACACCTGTCAGTCAAGATATACAGGTGAGTGACAGGTGTCTCGTCCAATGATCTGTAAGTTTCCGTTCACAAACTATACCTACCTTTTCCAGTTTGTCTGGCTTGTCGTTGTGTTTTTTGGATTTGTTAATGTGTTTTGTGCAACGATTCAGACAAACCGGAAAAGGTAGGTATAGTTTGTGAACGTAAACTTACAGATCATTGGACAAGACACCTGTCAGTCAAGATATACAGGTGAATGACAGGTGTCTTGTCCAATGATCTGTAAGTTTCCATTTACAAACTACCTACCTTTTCCGGTTTGTCTGAATCGTTGCACGAAACACATTAACAAATTAAAAAAACACAACGACCAGCCAGACAATCCGGAAAAGGTAGGTATAGTTTGCGAATGGAAACTTACAGATCATTGGACAAGATACCTGTCCATCACCTGTCTTACTATCTTGACTGACAGGTGTCTTGTCCAATGATCTGTAAGTTTCCATTCGCAAACTATACCTACCTTTTCCGGTTTGTCTGGCTTGTCGTTGTGTTTTTTGGATTTGTTAATGTGTTTTTTAATTTGTTAATTTGTTTTCGGATTTGTTATTTTGTTTTTGGATTTGTTAGTGTTTTCTAATTTGTTAATTTGTTTTCGGATTTGTTAGTGTGTTTTTGGATTTGTTGTTTTGTTTTCGAATTTGTTAATTTGTTTTCGGATTTGTTGTTTTGTTTTTGGATTTGTTAATTTGTTTATGGATTTGTTAATTTGTTTTGGGTTTGTTAATTTGTTTTTGGATTTGTTAATTTGTTTTTGGATTTGGTAATTTGTTTTTGGATTTGGTAATTTGTTTTTGGATTTGTTAATTTGTTTTCGGATTTGTTAGTGTTTTGCACTTCTCGGCCACCGTAGCGAATAATGAATACATGTATAGATATAAATAATATGACTAAATATATATATAAAAAAAAAAAAAATATATATATATATATATATATATATATATATATATATATATATATATATATATATATATATATATACAGTGAGGAAAATAAGAGTTCTAAGTTCTCCCACTTAGAAATCATGGAGGGGTCTGAAATTGTCATCGTAGGTGCATGTCCACTGTGAGAGACATAATCTAAAAAAAAAAATCCAGAAATCACAATGTATAATTTTTTTACTATTTATTTGTATGATACAGCTGCAAATAAGTATTTGAACACCTGAGTAAGTCAATGTTAATATTTGGTACAGTAGACTTTGTTTGCAATTACAGAGGTCAAACGTTTCCTGTAGTTTTTCACCAGGTTTGCACAGACTGCAGGATGGATTTTGGCCCACTCCTCCACACAGATCCTCTCTAGATCAGTCAGGTTTCTGGCCTGTCGCTGAGAAACACGAAGTTTGAGCTCCCTCCAAAGATTCTCTATTGGGATTAGGTCTGGAGACTGGCTAGGCCACGCCAGAACCTTGATATGCTTCTTACAGAGCCACTCCTTGGTTATCCTGGCTGTGTGCTTTGGGTCATTGTCATGTTGGAAGATCCAGCCTCGACCCATCTTCAAAGCTCTAACTGAGGGAAGAAGGTTGTTCCCCAAAATCTCGCAATATGTGGCCCTGGTCATCCTCTCCTTAATACAGTGCAGTCGCCCTGTCCCATGTGCAGAAAAACACCCCCAAAGCATGATGCTACCACCCCTATGCTTCACAGTAGGGATGGTGTTCTTGGGATGGTACTCATCATTCTTCTTCCTCCAAACACGTTTAGTGGAATTATGACCCAAAAGTTCTATTTTAGTCTCATCTGACCACATGACTTTCTCCCATGACTCCTCTGGATCATCCAAATGGTCATTGGCAAACTTAAGATGTGCCTGGACATGTGCTGGTTTAAGCAGGGGAACCTTCCCTGCCATGCATGATTTCAAACCATGACGTCTTAGTGTATTACCAACAGTAACCCCGGAAACGGTGGTCCCAGCTCTTTTCAGGTCATTGACCAGCTCCTCCCGTGTAGTTCTGGGCTGATTTCTCACCTTCCTTAGGATCATTGAGACCCCACGAGGTGAGATCTTCCATGGAGCCCCAGTCCGAGGGAGATTGACAGTCATGTTTAGCTTCTTCCATTTTCTAATGATTGCTCCAACAGTGGACCTTTTTTCACCAAGCTGCTTGGCAATTTCCCCGTAGCCCTTTCCAGCCTTGTGGAGGTGTACAATTTTGTCTCTAGTGTCTTTGGACAGCTCTTTGGTCTTGGCCATGTTAGTAGTTGGATTCTTACTGATTGTATGGGGTGGACAGGTGTCTTTATGCAGCTAACGACCTCAAACAGGTGCATCTAATTTAGGATAATAAATGTAGTGGAGATGGACATTTTAAAGGCAGACTAACAGGTCTTTGAGGGTCAGAATTCTAGCTGATAGACAGGTGTTTAAATACTTATGTGCCAGACATACTGTACGAACGGCTCTACACGGCTCTACACACAGTTGCCTTTCCCACATGCTCTGAATCGCCCACACGGTTTGTCACATTTGCGATATGCGGTTTAACTAACGAATCTTTTGAAAAACGATAACGCTCTTTTAAATATTCATTAGGGTATGCAAACACATCAATACGTTTCTTATAACCCTCTCCCGACGAACAAAACCTCGTATAATTTGTGCTTCTACGTCCACAGGATCCTCATCAAAAGGGCACGCCGAAGTTACACTGAAACATAACCTGCTCCCTAGCAGGTTATCTTAAGAGAGTCAGTTGCTATGGTTACATACATACCCAGAAAGTTACCTCCGTTTTTGGAACCGAAAGTTGAGGTTATCCACGAACTTACCCTTAAACATACCCAGGTATGTCACATAACCTGCTTTCTGGAATACCCCCCTGGTGTCTTTTGTTTTTTTCTAATTTTTTCATCTTAGAAAATTCCCCTTATTTTCCTGACTTTGCCTTCTTTTTTCAATTCCCCTAATCTTCGGCCTTTGTTTTCCACCCCTTTCTTGTGGTTCCATATTTGGATTTCCTGCTCTCCTCCATTACCCTTATTTTCGGCTTTTCTTTGGTTTAATAAAAAAAAAAAAAAAAATGTGTTAGGAAGTTTTTCCTATCTGGCTCGAAGGACCAGATGTTAGGAAGTTTTCCTCTCTAGCTCATCTGGTGTGCGCTGATCAGGAATTGTACTCGCCCCAGCGCGTCGGTAAAAACACGGTACAGGATTCAGAACACTCATCTTTACTTGGTATAGGATAGATCGTATATGAGGTGATTCTTGCTATCTTCTGTTAGTTGCTGTTCGGTAGGTTGCCTGATGCAGAATGTAAGCTGAAAGGCCACTGCTGAATGGTCAGTGCTGAATGACAGGTTGCACGGTGTCGAATGGCCACTGGTCAATGACGACTGCTGCTCGGTGTTCTGGAGTTTTATACTCTTGGTGGAGGACGATGCACTGTGATGTCACGAGTAGTTGTCATAGCTTGGTAAACTGTATGTCTGCCTCTAGTGGTGAAGCATGGAAATACAACTGAGTAGGAATCCTTTCTTACACTGCTGCCCCAAATATGCATAGCATATTTGCTCCTAAAACTTAGTAAAAAGTCTGTCGGTTTGATCTTGGTGTCGTCCTCATCTGCTATCTCTGGTAGATTAATGAGACGGGTACTTGGCCGTGTGTATAATCGACCTCTAACATTGACCTCTGCAGATCTTACTTGTCCATCTGCTCCAGGGAATGTCCTTAACACTCTCCCAATCAACCAAAGGGCTCGTGGTAATTAGGGATCAACAATCATAACGACAGACCCAACTGCAAGGGTTTTAGTCTCTGCCTGCCATTTGTGTCGTAGTTGGAGATTGAGTAAGTAGTGTCTCATGAAGCTTGACCAGAAATGATCAGTGAGTACTTGACTTTGTCTCCATCGACGTCGTCCTATGGATTCATCGGCAGGGTATATTACTTGAGGTAAAGAACTGTCTGGCCGCCCCATGAGCAGAAGATTTGGGGTAACTGGGTCTAAATCTGTTACATTGGAGAAGACATAACCCAGAGGTTTGCTATTAAGGATTCCCTCTATCTCGATAAGTACTGTTTGAAGAACTTCTTCTGATACTATTTGTGCACCTTCTACTGTACGGAGGGCTGCCACCAAAGCGAGGGGCATTAGGTGGGTTGAACCGAAATTCGATTTTCTGTTTGGCTAGATGCCGTTGAAGTCGCTGGCTGCAATTCTTTAAGGCATCCTTTAACTCTCTCTCTCTCCACCCTGGAAGTTAGTGCCTTGGTCAGATATCAGTTCTGAGGGGGTGCCTCTGCGTGCTATAAATCTCCTCAGCGCCATGAGGAAGGAACCAGGAATCATCTATAGCTGTGAGAAGCTCAATGTGTACACATCGAGTTGTAAGACACTTAAAGATTATTCCCCAACTTTTCTCCAGGCGTCTGCCTATTTTGATTTGGAAAGGTCCACAACAATCCATACCAGTACTGTAAAAGGGTGGTTTGTGAAGTCTTAAGCGTGCTGGAGATAGATCAGCCATTTTAGGGTTCTCAGGTTTAGCCATCCACTTTCGACATTCCATGCAGTTATGCAGGGATTTTTGAATTGCTTCACGACCTTAGTATCCAGACACTTCCAGACACTTCTCCTCATTTCAGCAAATACACGTTCTGGTCCTGGGTGACACATTTTACTATCATAGTCTTGAATGAGTAATTTGGTGGCTCGATGATGAGTTCTAAGCCTTCGGTACGACGTAGGCATCCTCCTACCCGTGTAAGCTGACTGGCATTGTCGAATTCTGGGGCTAAAGTGAGTAATCTACTTGTAGTGAATACGGGCTTACCAGAGTTTAGTTGTTCGTATTCCTCTGTGAAAGTGTTAAGACGGTTCTCACACTATCTCACACACATCCCTTTGTCTGTTCAGTGTCTATAGAGTATTTACGATGTTAGTATGTAAGGTAAACAGGGTGTCTTATCTGGGCTCACACATCTCTGGAAAACCTCTCCAAGAATTAAGTTTCATTTGGGCATTATAAAAATCTAACAGTTTTGGTGTCAGAAGCGAGATACTTTCCGGCAATATCTGAAAGGAGATCACGCATCAAGGTAAGTTTTAGGATACTTTCTTGTTTGCGGGGATTGTCCCGTTTGCCAGCTAATAGGGCTGCATGTGTGTTCGCGTCTTGGTTATGCATTAATTGTTTAATTAATAATAATTTCCTTTGGTGGGATGATTTCGTCGCGACATTGTTTTCCTCACCTTAGATGTAAAATGCAAGATTAGAAGACGTATTTTACGGTCTGTCTAATATAGGCGATATTGTCTGAAGTATCCAAAAGAATCCACGATAATTTTTATATGCCCGGAAAAAATTGATACAAAATTTATTGTTTAAAAAAAAAAACAAAAAAAAAAAGTGAGAGAAAAGAGAAAAGGAACTAAAGAAAAACTGACATTTTGAAAAGACTTTCAAATTTTTCAAAAGACTTCAATCTTGTTTTGGCTTTATAGTCTATTTTTTTCTCCTAACTTACAAAATTTGTGATCCAATTGGAGAGACTGGATTACTTTTTTTGTTTGAAGACTGCGATCCCCCTGGTGCCTAGCGCAGCTGTATTGTCTAAGTGTTATGTGTTGTGTGTATCGTCTGAGTGTTAAGTGTTGTGTGTCTGTTCTTTGTTCTGTGTAAAGATGGGTCATGACATTTCTCACTTATTGCCGGAAGAAAATCCCAAAGATTTTATGTATAGGAATTGTGCCGGTTATTAAATTAATCCTTATTTAGATTATTTGGCATTTTGGAGTGACATGGTGTCACATCTAGATACTTTTTCCTAGAGATTTAGATGCTGCTAGAGGTTTCTACTATGCTTCAGGTTTTGTTAACCCATTATGCTCTGCACTGCAACAGGAAGTGGTGCATTCCAGCCTCAGCACAAAACTCAAGGAGGAGGTCCCAGGGAAAAGGGGAAGTTCATCTTTTAGAGAATAGATAGATTTCCAATTTCATGTCCTGTAACTCACCTTTTGCCTGTGGTGACACCGACTGGTACAAATTTTTATCTTAACTTTACAATAATTCCAAACTCGCCTTTAAACCTTTTAGGAAAAGATATGATGCACAAAATGGGAATGGAAATTCTGTTTTTTGAAACCAGTGTCTCACTGTCTTTTCCTTCTGTCCTCATGCTCTCAACCGAGCCACAGCCATATCCGGAAGATTTCCAGGATAGTACAGAGGTCCTGCCTGATGAAACAAATTTAGGTGAAGTTAACCCTAAATTATGGGCATCTCACGAAGATGAGGCAGGTTTAATCCAGGTAAAACCGTATCATGCACTCATGAAAACACACCATCCGATTTTTGTTAAACAATATCCATTGTCGAAAAAGAAGAATGTTGGCATTGCTTTAGTTATTGACAATTTATTGTCACAAGGTGTTTTGATTGAGACACATTCACCGTATAACACACCGATTAATCCCGTCTTGAAGGCGGATAAAAAAATGCTGGAGGTTAACACAAGATTTACCTGAGATTAATAAAATAGTTTTTCCATTAGCTCCTTTGGTGCCCGATGTAACTACCATTGTTAACTCTCTACCAGAGAATCACAGATTTTTTACTGCGATTGATCTTTGTTCTGCTTTTTTCAGTGTCCCTTTGGCCTCAGAGACGCAGCCGCATTTCGCGTTTACCTATAGGGGACGTCAATTCACCTGGACCCGTCTTCCTCAGGGTTTCGTTGACTCGTCAGCCGAATTATACTAACCCTTTTCACCTATATGTGCACGAACATGGTGGTACGGCTGCAGGGATCCTAGCCCAGGAACACAGTGACAGATATCGCACTGTTGTGTATCTTCCCAAATCTTTAGACAACATAGCACAAGTGTTGCCTTTGTGCTTGCGTGCAGTGGCTGCTGCGGCTCTGATGGTCCAGGATGCTGAGAAAACGGTGCTGTCACATCCTTTGATACTGTACACCTCACATCAGGTAACAGCTATTTTACACAACCTCAACACACAACATATGACAGCACAACGTAGATCTGGTTATGAAACCACACTCTTGGCAACGGAAAACTTAACTATTAAGCCTTCTTCTCAGCCTCATTCAGCTGTAGTAGCTCTGCGTGATCTGCTAGACGATATTGACGTAGATTGTTTTGACGACGCACATGATTGCCTTAAACACATTGAACAAGAGACCTCTTGTAGGCCCGATCTTTTAGATACAGCCCTGGAAGAGGGGTATTGCCTATATGTACATGGTTCATGTTCAAAACCTTCTGATGATGTGTATTTATGTGGATATGCAGTTGTAAGATTACCTGATGTAATAGTTGAATTTAAATCATTACCATACACATCAGCACAAGCTGCAGAGTTGGTGGCACTTACAAGAGCATGTCAGTTGTCTGAAGGTAAAGTAGTGACTATATGCACTGATTTGAAGTATGCTTATAGTGTTGTGCATGATTTTGCCAAAACATGGAAGCAAAAACACTTTAAAACAGGTGATGGAAAGCCCATAGCACATGAGACAGAGAATGCTAAAACGGTTGTTAAAATATTAACAAAAGAGATCATCCCTAGGTTTGGTATTCTTAGTGTGATTGAAAGTGATAACGGCACACCTTTTGCTTTGAAGGTAACAACTTTTGGCTCAAAGCTTAGCAATTGACTGCCATTTTAATATTCCCTGAAACAGTTGAGAGCCCATGGAAAGATCCTTTCTTTATAGTAGAAAGGGGGCCACCTCTGGGGTGAAGATCTGACTCACTTGACTGTTTTGTTTAGCTTACCCTGATACATGCTCTAGGTCTAATTTCTTTAACTATATGTGCATAGTTGTAATTACACTCCTTATTCTCTATGAATACATTATTCAGTGAGAAGAAACTGTACCTATATACCTGATAATACTGCTAATAGACATATTAAGCAAGCACTGAGAAATAATTGTCTCATGACGTCTTGGAGAACGTGAAACAACTGCTGAACAAAGTTTTTTGAGAAGATTAAGAGTTTGTTTACAAGTGTTGAACACTATTTTGTTTTAGGAATGATTCTTTTATTGATTGTTGGAATTGTACTTTGTATGTTGCCATGTTTAATGATGATGGTAAGACAGGCAATAAAGGCCTTGATTGGAGTGTTGATGATGAAGGATTATATGCATGTAGGGAAATAATGAAATGGAATCTGTATGTTTTGTTTGTCCTTATCTTTTCATTTGCAGTTTATGTCACTGAATCTGTTCCCAGGATGAACATCCTATGTTTTGGTGTGTGATGCTAAATCATAAATGATTTAAAGTGGCCATTGTTAGTGTTAAGACGGTTCTCACACTATCTCACACACATCCCTTTGTCTGTTCAGTGTCTATAGAATATTTATGATGTTAGTATGTAAGGTAAACAGGGAGTCTTATCTGAGCTCACACATCTCCGGCTAGTATATCCTCTTGTCTAAACAGGTAACAACTTTAGGTCAGCCTTTCTCTCCTCTGTGTGTATATATACATTCTGTGTCTGCAATAAACCTGAAGAGGAAGAACATTTCCTGCATTGCTGTGTATTTCTTCTTCCCAGATATTAGAAAGGCCTACGGGCATCGCAGGTCATATGGAAAACCTCTCTAAGAATTAAGTTTTGTTTGGGCATGATAAAAATCTAACACTCTGGAAAACTGTCTTGTTGAATGTTACGAAAAACGAGATGTTCTGCTGTCACATAGTTCTTAGCTGTAGGTATACTAGGTTGATTCAAATCACTTTGACAGTGTTGAACTGTGGCTTCAACAAGGTCTTTCCAAGAATTGTACTCACTGGGATCTAAGGGCTTTGATGTTTGTGTGACACCGCAGAATATACTGGCTCTCCTTTCCACTTTAACTTCAGGGGTTTTAAGGGATGGCAGGATTGGCCAATCTGATTCATCTTGAAGTAAAGGGTGGGCCTTGACTCCACCTGTTTGGTGTAACAAGCTCTAGTCTCTCAATCTCTTCATTATATGCAACTCCCTTTGCGGGATTCTTCGCCAACCGCCTCTCTATTCTTCTTAAGTTAGGCATAACGGAGTCCTTAGAGGTACAGAGTTGTGGCATATTAGCTTTCCTTAAAAAGCGGAGTTGCATAACGATTCACTCCATCTACTATCACCCTGGTTGTTCTGGTTTGTAGTAAATCCATTGCCACTTGATCCTCCTTTGATCGCGTGACTAATTTTTCATTTCTGTGAGGAATAGTATCACCTTGCCATAGTCTCTCTACATCCCGGGATAGTTCTTCCATTTGAGGAGTGATAGAGATATGTAAACATTGTTAAGGCTGTAGCTGTTGCTGCAGAAGGCGTGTTGGACCTTGTAATGTGCAGCCTAGTCTAGTTCTAATAGCTGCTGGACCTCCAGTGGGCCCTAGGCGTACAGGCTCAACGGGTGTTATAAGGTGAGGATGGTCTGCTCCTATCAAAAGGAGGGTTTGTACTTTATCAATGGGCTGTAAAGGAATGTCCTTTAGGTGTTGGTATCTCTGCTGGAGTGTTGCAAAGGGATAAGAGTGTTCAGCCAAACCTAAGTGCTCAGAGGTAAAGGCATTCTGTATCCAGTAACTCTGTTGGGGCTGCGATATAGAGCGTACTCTAAAGGAAACTGCTGCCCCATCGGGTTTCTTGATATCTTGTCGAATAGTTCTTAATGTTAAATCTTCCTTCTGTCCTTGTAGCCCTAGTTTCCTAGCTGCAGTTGGGAGTAACATAGTCCTTTTGGACCCGTCAACAAGTATTGCATAAGTGTTCAGGGCTCGATTTTTGTGTTGTAATACAACGGGAATTTTAGCAGAACATGTTTGGAACCTTCTGGCCTGTCTAGATACAGGGTTTCGTTTGTGGAACTCACTAGACAGGTACTTTTCCTTTGAGGTCGGCTATTAACCGACCTCAAAGGAAGGATTTGAAGATGTTTCCCACTGCACAGACGACAGGGTTTCTTAAGGGTACAATCTTTAGCTAAGTGTGATCGTCCACATTTCCAACAACGCTTGTTGTCTTTGATTCACTTGATCATCTGATTTGTACTGAACGCCTGTAAAGTGGTACACTGGCTTAAATAATGTTCGGTACTATGACAGTATGGGCACAGAGGTCTGCTCTGTTCAGATCCCCGTGCTGGCTCGGACTGATGTGAGGGCTTCAGCACTCGAGTAACTGCTTCTAGGGGGCGGTCAGCTCCATGCAGGACAGAAGCGAGTTTATGCTTTGCCACTGGGCTTGGTTTGGGCCGTACCATCTTACTTCTCTGATACTTTCTCTGATACTTTCTCTGATTTAAGTTCTCAGAGTCTTGACACTGGTATTCAAGCTTGAGCCACTCTGCCAGATCCGGTAGAGTGTAAGAATTTTGATAAGGCAGGTGTCGTTTGAATGAAGCACGCAAACCCGGAGGTAACTTGGTGAGTAAGCGTGTTGCATGTGAGGTGCACCGTAGTTCGCCATCTTCCTCTGAGCCTAATGAGTTTAGGAGACCCACGAGAGCTTGAATTTGGAGGGCAGCAGATTAAAACTGGCTATATCTCCAGGCTCTACATTAGGGGCATCCATAACTTCTGCTATCTTAGTTAGGGCTAACTGAAAGGGTAGTCCATATGTATTATTAAGCATAGTCATTGTGTCAGTGTATGGCTGAGAGGAATTCAGGAAAGAGTCTGCTATTAGGTGAGCCTCTGCAAACTTGAGGTGTCCTAGGAGAATCTGATACTTAAAGAGTTTAGTTGCATCGGGAGGGAGGATGTTATCGAGGGCTAACTTTAGATGAGTGAACTCTCTAGGGTCTGGACTGGTGAAATTTGTAATTGTTGGATGCGGGCCCTTATAGGACGTGTCTGGAGATACAACACTCTGAAGCCGCTCCATCAGAGGAGGATATTGTAGATTAGGTAGGTAGGCATATGTATCTATATCTGACTTTAAGGTACTCTTACTAGGTGGCACTTGGGGTCTGCGGAACTAGGTTGTGAAGTATAAGGCTCTGGCTCTGGCACCACTGCCTCAGGTGGTTTATAGATAGTCCTGGGCAATGGGACTGGAGTCTCTATGACCTGCTGTGGTCAGGGAGCTAGCAGAGCTGTCTGCTGATTTACTGTTAAATTCTGGGTATCCTTATAAAGGACCTTAAATTGTCGGAGTTCCTCCAAAATGACCGCCATATCTTGACGGAGTTGCCTGATCTCCTTTTCCATGTCATGAATCTCTGACTTATGCCTAACGGGTGTGAGGGCAGCCTCGTCCTCGTGTTAAGAAGGCTCCTCCTCTCCATCACTTTCGAAAGGCAGTGTGGTGAGCCACGGTCTATGTGGTTGTATGTTAACATCCGAATGCGGAGCACTAGTAGCTCCCGTAAAAGCGTCAATGTCTTCCGCATGCAAACCTAAAGGAAGGGAATCACTATAATCGGGGGGTAACACACTAGATTCATTTCTCATTGTGTTTTGCTGTGTTTCATGTGCTTGTTCTCGTGAACGCTGTGTAGGGTATTGCACCTCATAGTCTTTAAGGTTGCTCTGACATCCTACTTCTGTGGTAAGTACACTTATCTGGCTCGAAGGACCAAATGTTAGGAAGTTTTTCCTATCCGGCGTGCGCTGATCAGGAATTGTACTCACCCCAGCGCGTCAGTAAAAACATGGTACAGGATTCAGAACACTCAACTTTACTTGTATAGGATAGATCGTATATGAGGTCATTCTTGCTATCTTCTGTTAGTTGCTGTTCGGTAGGTTGCGTGATGCAGAATGTAAGCTAAAAGGCCACTGCTGAATGGTCAGTGCTGAGTTACAGGTTGCATGGTGTCGAATGGCCACTGGTCAATCTCGACTGCTGCTCGGTGTTCTGGCCTTTTATACTCTTGGTGGAGGACGGTGCACTGTGATGTCACAGGTAGCTTGTCATAGCTTGGTAAACTGTATGTCTGCCTCTAGTGGTGAAGCGTGGAAATACAACTGAGTAAGAATCCTTTAAATACAACAGGCCTCTGGAGTCTGAGACAACAGTCCTCTGGAGTTTTTGACCCCTTGAGAGATTTTGACATGCTCTTACATTTGGTTCTTTTTAGTTGCTTTTAAAATATATTATTGACAAAAGGCTTATTACACTGTATTTAGCACAAACTGGGCTACCATAATATGTAAACAACTTATGTGTTTGTTTGTATTTTTTGACAAAATAAGGTTTATGCGTGGTTTTTGAAAAAGCAAAAAAAAAAAAAACTCACTGAAATAAGGCCACAAAACCTATAGTAAACATGTTTCCCCAAGACTTTTTGAGAACAGATCTTCTAATGTAGGTTTTTTTATTTTTAATCATGTGAAAATCATCCTGCCTGCTCATTCACATTAAACAATAGTTAGATTTAAAATTTAAAAGACACTTTCTACTTTGAAAGGCCATATGCGAAGAGGCGTTGACATGCTGTTACTGACAGCTTCGTAGACAATGGGTCGCATAATGAGCTGTCGATTACATAATGAGCTGTGGATCACTGAGCACAGGATCACAGTGAGAAGTACAGTACTACAACAAGGAATGTGTTTCCTTTGTGTTTATTAAAAATACACATTAGCAAGGACAGCATTAAAAAGGGAATTGTGTAACAATAAAACAATACAGTACAGTATGTATAAAAAATAAAGAGTGCAACAAAAACTAACACAATACATTACAGTAGGGTTCTGCAAATCCTAGCCTGTAGGGCTACAATACTATGCATTAAATAATAATAGTGTATCTATTTGAGGAATCGGCAAGAACAAACAACTTGAACTCCCACTTAGTTGGCTTGGCTTTCATGTACTGTGTCCTCCCAGTGTTAGCTTTGCATGCTACCATCCTCTCATCCACGGCTAAATGTCTTCTAGGATGATAAATTGCTTTGCATGTCTTACGGATTGTGTCCATAAGCAGTTTCACTCTGAACAGACGGTCATGTTCAGATGTGCCCCTCATTCTGTCATTTTCTTTGTCTGTATCTGGGTGACTCATGCGTACATTCCACGAAATTGTCCTGTATCTGTCTCTTGACATAATTGTTGCTGGAAAGGGAACTGTGAAAATTCTGCTCTGTCGCCAGTAGTCTATGATGGAGGGCAACTTTACCATTGCCATGTAAAATAAAAGCCCAATGTAGCGATACATCTCACTCACGGTTACATCTCTCCATTTGTATTTG
Source organism: Silurus aristotelis (assembly GCF_946808225.1). NCBI lineage: Eukaryota > Metazoa > Chordata > Actinopteri > Siluriformes > Siluridae > Silurus > Silurus aristotelis. The sequence goes on from NC_139584.1 coordinate 18,518,439, forward strand.
CGTCCCTTGGCTATTGACTTGGCAGCTTGAGCATGTGTGTTGTGGCACAAAGTTGACACAACACTGTCCGGGAAAAACATTTTAAATAGACTAAATGGAGAATGAGAGTCAGAAGACCTCAGTTGAGGTTCAGGTTCACGTGCGGGCAGGAATCGCAGAGTCTGTGGAACTGTGTCGTTATCTGTCTGATCCTTCCATGACATGGTGGACTGTGTGTGCTGCCTTTGCCCTTTTTGGAGCAGGTGCTTGATCACATCTGTTTATGAAACACACACACGAACATCACTAATTGTGTCATTGGTAAAGTTGTTTGCATATGTCATACAATGCAATAATGATTCAAACTAAATATAATTTAAGAAAATACAAAATATGTACTTATTTAGGATGATTCTCGGTCAAACTCAAAATGGAGCGACGCCTGCGTGGCCTGGTGTGAGTTTTCAGTAAAGGCAAGGGTGATGCAGCCACATTCCTAAAAATAATCAAACAATATATTTTAGGATGATGAATACACTTGAACAAAATATATTTGTTAGCATGCATTGTACAGCCTATAGGCCTATTTGTTGATGGGGAATAGGACAAATAAATGATTGTTGATGGGCCATAGACCATAATGCATCTCAGACATTTACACCATCACCATTTAGAGCTGAGCAAATAATATTGTCATTGATAAAGTTGTTTGCATATGTCATACAAAGCAATAATGATTCAAACTAAATATAATTTAGGAAAATATAAAATATGTACTTACTCAGGATGATTCTCGGTCAAAATGGAGCGACACCTGCTTGGCCTGGTGTGAGTTTTCAGTGAAAGCAGGGGTGATGCAGCCACACTCCTAAAAATAACCAAACAATATATTTTTCAGTATTTTTGATGAATACACTGGAACAATATATATTTGTTATCTACATTGTACATATAGCATTTACACCTCAGCATTCCGGAACATCTCTGCTAGCTAACACTACATAACAGCCTTTCAGGATGATCAGTGACACTAACCAAAACTGAACTGAGGCTAAAATATTACTTTTATATAACGTCAACAATATTTAGAGCATACAATTACAAACAGTTAATGTTACAAATGAGCAGATATTGGCGGATTTTTGTTGTAACATTAAAAGACAATGCTGACAAAAGCTAGGCAGAGATGTCTACAAACAATATGGGTTTTATATGGTCAGAAGACTAAATAACTTACTCATCATAGCAACTTGCTGGAAAGTCCTCTCTCTTCAAAATGCAAACGCTCCTCGTCGGAATCGCAATCTTCTTTGGATGAAAAGGTAAATTCTCTGGCATTGTTTTATGCCACTGTCCGGGGGGCGTGTGTGTGTGGGTGTGTGAGACTCAACGTGTGAACTGTTTTACCTGTGAATAGCGGGGGGGGGGGGGGGGGGGGGCGTGTCTGGTCGCAGCTTATTACCAGATAATGAGCTGCGGTGGAAAATCCTTGCCTCTACTTGGTTTCACATGATTTATATTCATTGGAAAAATGTTTTTTTTCACCGACTTATTGTAAAACTACACACTTGAAGCTGTCTAAAGATATATTTTTTATTTCCGTGTGTCAGCTATTGGCCGAGTTTCAGCGCTTTTTGATGACGTGTTTCTAAACAAAGTTTACGCAGACAAAGGCGACAGATGGCGCACCCTGACTATTTTATTCTTCTTCTTCTTCTTTCGGCTGCTCCCATTAGGGGTCGCCACAGCGGATCATCCGTCTCCATACCACCCTGTCCTTTACATCTGCCTCTTTCACACCAACTACCTGCATGTCTTCCCTCACCACATCCATGAACCTCCTCCTTGGCCTTCCTCTTTTCCTCCTACCTGGTGGCTCCATCTTCAGCATTCTTCTACCAATATAATTCATGTCCCTTCTCTGCACACGTCCAAACCATCTCAATCTCGCCTCCCTCACCTTGTCACCAAAAAACATCCTACATGTGCTGTCCCTCTAATAAACTCATTTCTAATCTTGTCCATCCTCGTCACTCCTAACGAAAACCTTAACATCTTCAGCTCTGCTAACTCCAGCTCCACCTCCTGTCTTTTACTCAATGCCACTGTCTCTAATCCATACAACATCGCAGGTCTCACCACAGTCCTATAAACTTTCCCTTTCATTCTTACAGATACCCTACTATCACAAATCACTCCTGTCACTCTTCTCCACCCACTCCACCCTGCCTGCACTCTTTTCTTTACTTCTCTAACACACTCTCCATTACTTTGCACTGTTGACCCCAGGTACCTGAACTCCTCCACCTTCTCCACCTCTTCTTCCTGCAACCGCATCACTCCACTGCCCTCCCTCTCATTCACACACATGTACTCTTACTCCTACTGACTTTCATTCCCCTTCTCTCCAGCACGGCCGGGCTCAGCCTGATCCCTGGACACGGAAGCTAGTTTTAGGGACGTGGAATGTCACCTCGCTGGCAGGGAAGGAGCCTGAGATTGTGCGTGAGGTTGAGAGGTTCCGACTAGAAATAGTCGGGATCACCTCCACGCACGGCTTGGGCTCTGGAACCACACTCCTCGAGAGAGGATGGACTCTTCACCACTCTGGAGTTGCCCATGGTGAAAGGCGGCAGGCTGGTGTGGGTTTGCTTATAGCCCCCCGCCATGTGTTGGGGTTTGCCCCGGTGAATGAGAGGGTCGTTTCCCTGCGCCTGCGGGTCAGGGATGGGTCTCTCACTGTCGTGTGTGCCTATGGGCCGAGCGGCAGTGTAGAGTGCCCGGCCTTCTTGGGGTCTCTGGGGGGGGTGCTGGGCGGTGCTCCGACTGGGGACTCCGTCATTCTACTGGGAGACTTCAATGCCCACGTGGGCAGCGACAGTGACACCTGGAGGGGCATGATTGGGAGGAACGGCCCCCCTGATCTGAACCCGAGCGGTGTTCACTTATTGGACTTCTGTGCTAGTTACAGTTTGTCCATAACGAACACCATGTTCAAGCATAAGGGTGTCCATCAGTGCACGTGGCACCAGGACACCCTAGGCCGTAGGTCGATGATCGACTTTGTGGTTGTTTCATCTGACCTGCGGCCGTATGTCTTGGACACTCGGGTAAAGAGAGGGGCGGAGCTGTCAACTGATCACCACCTGGTGGTGAGTTGGATCCGATGGCGGGGGGAGGAAGCTGGACAGACTCGGCAGACCCAAGCGTACTGTGAGGGTCTGCTGGGAACGTTTGGCCGAGTCTTCTGTCAGAGAGATCTTTAACTCCCACCTCCGGCGGAGCTTTGACCGGATCCCGAGGGAGGCCGGAGATATTGAGTCCGAGTGGACCTTGTTCTCCACCTCTATTGTCGAAGCGGCCGCTCGGAGCTGTGGCCGTAAGGTCTCCGGTGCCTGTCGAGGCGGCAATCACCGAACTCGGTGGTGGCAACCGGAAGTAAGGAATGCCGTCAAGCTGAAGAAGGAGTCCTATCAGGCCTGGTTGGCTTGTGGGACTCCTGAGGCAGGTGACGGGTATCGGCAGGCCAAGCGAACTGCAGCCCGGTTGGGCCTGGGAGGAGTTCGGTGAGGCAATGGAGAACGACTATCGGCTGGCCTCGAAGAGATTCTGGCAAACCGTCCGGCGCCCTGGGAGAGGGAAGCAGTGCCCTACCGGTGCTGTTTGCAGTGGAGGTGGGGAGCTGTTGACCTCAACTGGGGATGTCGTTGGACGGTGGAAGGAATACTTCGAGGATCTCCTCAATCCCGCCGTCACGTCTTCCATTGAGGAAGCAGAGGCTGAGGGCTCAGAGGTGGACTTGTCCATCACCCAAGCTGAAGTCACCGAGGTAGTAAAGAAACTCCTCGGTGGCAAGGCACCGGGGTTGGATGAGATCCGCCCTGAATACCTCAAGTCTCTGGATGTTGTGGGGCTGTCTTGGCTGACACGCCTCTGCAGCATCGCGTGGCGGTCGGGGACAGTGCCTCTGGAATGGCAGACTGGGGTGGTGGTCCCTCTTTTTAAGAAGGGGGACCGGAGGGTGTGTTCCAACTATAGGGGGATCACACTTCTCAGCCTACCTGGGAAAGTCTATGCCAGGGTACTGGAGAGGAGAATACGGCCGATAGTAGAACCTCGGATTCAGGAGGAACTGGAGGGCTGGAGGGTTCGTGGGGGTTTGCCCGGCCAGTCCGCATGTGTTTTGTGGATTTGGAGGGGGCATTCGACTGTGTCCCTCGCGGCGGCCTGTGGAGGGTGCTCCGGGAGTGTGGGGTCCGGGGCCCTTTGCTGGGGGCTGTCCGGTCCCTGTGCGGCCGAGGCGGGAGCTTGGTTCGCGTTGCCGGCAGTGAGTCAGACTTGTTCCCGGTGCATGTTGGACTCCGGCAGGTTTGCCCTTTGTCACCGGTTCTGTTCATAATTTTTATGGACAGAATTTCTAGGCGCAGCCAGGGGCCGGAGGGTGTCCGGTTTGGTGACAACACAATTCCGTCTCTGCTCTTTGCAGATGATGTTGTCATGTTGGCTTCATCAGACCAGGACTTTCAGCACGCACTGGGATGGATTGCAGCCGAGTGTGAAGCGGCTGGGATGAGAATCAGCACCTCCAAATCCGAGGCCATGGTCCTCAGTCGGAAAAGGGTGGTTTGCCCACTTCAGGTTGGTGGAGAGTTCCTACCGCAAGTGGAGGAGTTTAAGTATCTTGGGGTTTTGTTCACGAGTGAGGGAAGGGTGAAAACGGGAGATTGACAGACGGATCAGTGCAGCTTCTGCAGTAATGCGGTCGATGTACCGGTCTGTCGTTGTGAAGAAAGAGCTGAGCCGCAAGGCGAAACTCTCGATTTACCGGTCAATCTACGTTCCTACTCTCACCTATGGTCATGAGCTCTGGGTCATGACCGAAAGGACAAGATCCCGGATACAGGCAGCCGAAATGAGCTTTCTCTGCAGGGTGGCTGGGCTATCCCTTAGAGATAGGGTGAGAAGCTCGGTCACTCAGGAGGAGCTCAGAGTAGAACCGCTGCTCCTCCACATCGAGAGAGGTCAGCTGAGGTGGCTCGGGCATCTGTTCCGGATGCCTCCTGGACGCCTTCCTGGGAAGGTGTTCCGGGCGCGTCCCACTGGGAGGCGACCCCGGGGAAGACCTAGGACACGGTGGAGAGACTATGTCTCCCACCTGGCCTGGGAACGCCTCGGTGTCCCCCCCTGAAGAGCTGAAAGAAGTGTCTAGGGAGAGTGAAGTCTGGGCATCTCTACATCATCTACTCTTTCCCATAACTTCATGGTGTGACTGATCAACTTAATTCCCCTGTAGTTACTGCAGGTCTGCACATCTCCCTTATGCTTAAGGATCGGTACCAGCACACTCCTTCTCCATTCCTCAGGCATCCTCTCCCCTTCCGGAATCCTGTTAAACAATCCACTGCCATCTCTCCTAAACATCTCCACGCTTTTACCGGTATGTCATCTGGTCCAACCGACTTTCCATTCTTCATCCTCTTAATCGCTGCTCTCACTTCCTCCTTACTAATCCTATCTACATCCTGCTTCACCAACTCCACATCCTCCAACCTTCTCTCTCTCTGATTTTCCTCATTCATCAGCTGCTCAAAATACTCCCTTCACCTTCTCAACACACTCTCCTCACTAGTCAACACATTTCCCTCTCCATCCCTTATTGCTCTAACTTGCAGTACATCCTTCCCAGATCGGTCCCTCTGCCTGGCCAATCGGTATAAATCCTTTTCTCCTTCCTTAGTGTCCAACCTCTTATACAGCTCCTCATATGCCTTTTCCTTGGCTTTCGCCACATCCCTTTTTACCTGCTGCCGCATCTCCTTGTACTCCTGCCTACTTTTCTCATCACTCTGTCGATCCCACTTCTGTTTTGCCAACCTCTTTCCCCTAATGCTCTCCTGCACTTCCTCATTCCACCACCCCGTCTCCTTATCTTGCTTTTTATTTCCAGATGTCACACCAAGTACTTTTCTAGCTGCCTCCCTCATCACTCCTGCAGTAGTTGCCCAATCATCCGGCACCTCTTCACAACCACCAAGCCCCTGTCTGACCTCTTCCCTGAACCTCACACTACATTCTTCCTCCTTCAGTTTCCACCATCTCATTCTTCTTTCAATCCTTACTTTCCTCCTCTTCTTCTTCACCTCCAAAACCATCCTACAGACCACCATCCGATGCTGTCTAGCTACACTGTCCCCCGCCAACACCTTACAGTCTCCAATCTCCTTCAGGTTGCATCTCCTGCATAGCACATAGTCCACCTGTGTGCACCTTCTTCCACTCTTATACGTCACCCTATGATCCTCCTTCTTCTTAAAATACGTGTTCACCACTGCCATTTCCATCCTTTTAGCAAAATCTACCACCATCTGCCCTTCCACATTCCTCTCCTTAAAACCATACCTACCCATCACCTCCTCATCACCTCTGTTCTCTTCACCTACATGCCCATTAAAGTCTGCCCCAATCACCAATCGTTCTTTCCTAGGTACACCATCTACCACTTCATCTAATTCACTCCAGAATCTTTCCTTCTCCTCCATCTCACAGCCAACTTGTGGAGCATAGGCACTGATGACATTTATCATCATCCCTTCAACTTCCACCTTCACGATCATCACCCTATCAGAAACTCTATTCACCTCCACTACACTCTTACTGTACTCTTCCTTCAGAATCACCCCTACACCATTTCTCTTCCCATCCACACCATGATAAAACAGTTTAAACCCACCTCCAATGTTCCTGGCCTTACTCCCTTTCCACTTGGTCTCCTGAACACACAGCATATCTACCTTTCTCCTCTCCATCATATCAGCTACCTCTCTCCCTTTACCCGTCATAGTACTAACATTTAAAGTACCAACCCGAACCTCTACTCTCCTACACTGCTCCTTTTCCTGCCGTCTCTGTAGACGTCTTCCTCCTCTCCTTCTCCTCCTTCGACCAACAGTAGCCCAATTTTCACTGGTACCCTGTCAGCTAACGATACCTGTGGCGGTCGTTGTTAACCCGGGCCTCGACCGATCCGGTATGAAATTCTCATTTGTGATCCGCATATTTCATTTGATTTGATTTGACCCTGACTATTTTATTCATTTAAAAACATACAACATTTTGTTTATATAGTGAGCATACACAAATGAAAGTAGACCATTTACAGATTTAAATGATGTATTACTATGACATTTTGATCAAATATGACCGAGCAGTTTAAGCTCTTTTTGCTGGCATCTGAAAAAAAAAGCACGTTTGGGCGCCAGCGGCAATTCAGACTCCAGAGGGTTAAACCTTCACTCTCTCTGAGTACAACCAGACATCGCTTCAGGCTTTCACGTGTGGACAATCATTTTGTGGCCTATTTTGTTTTCCTGCATCTGCAATGGGTTTTCTTCTTTTATTATTTTTATATTGCTGTTTGCTATTCTACTTTTATTGAATCTAGCTATATTAGTGTACTTAGATTGTCGATTCGCATGTGTTTGACTATATACTCTACTTGGTAATGCAAGTACCTAGGTTTTACTTCATTTGTATTTTCTGAACTCATGGTTACATAGTGTGTTGAGCTTCACAGAAGATATCATTTGTAAGCCTGTCATTTTTCTATGCACATATCAATCTTATGGTTTTTGTCACTGTGATTTTACCCTGTTTTACATCTTATCTATGTTGGTTTCTTTTGTTCAGCTCCACCACACAGGCATTCTGGGACATCTCCTAGGAGCGTTCTCCGCAAACAGTATCGCCAATTCCAGCTGTTCTCTCTCGCCACTGAGGTTGCTTGATTTATTGAACACCTCTCTAGCCCAACTTTTCCAGAGAACCCCTGTCTGCCTCCTCGCATCGTGCAGAGTACCTTTATGCGTGATATGGGCACACAGACCTCATCTGATCTCTCTGCTGTCTCTCATCAGCAAACCCAAACCTATAATGTAGACCTTGACGATGACAACTGTATTCCTGCAACAAAACAACAATCGATTATTCTCCTACTTCTCCGGTCCTGTCACCCATTTATTATGCTCCCTTACCTTCACCTTCACGACTCTGAACCTGATTACTCCCTCATGTCTTCTGCACCTGCTGAGGCGCACAAGCGTTTCTTTCCCAATAAACATGCTCAAATCTCCTATACGCATTGTCTTTGTTCTCTGTCTCTTCAACACACTCATAACACCAGTCAGACTCTATTATACTCTCATACATGAGTGCGTGATTATTATTATTTTAATTATACTTGGAGTAAATAGGTTACATGAGTTTGGTTAACATACAGGCTAAATAGATTTTGCAAGCTACTTCTATTGTATCTAATAAGTTCTATACTAATTATTACGTCAATTTGTTGGATTAATATTGGTTTGGTTAAAACACACGCTAAATAGGGTTGATTAGAATATTTTTCTTGACACAGTGAGGGTGGAAGCTGGGTCTCGGTGTGCCTCATGACGAGCCTTTCGAAGCACTTCATCACGATGGGTGTGAGCGCGACGGAACGATAGTCATTCAGGCAGGAGACTATAAACTTCTTTGGCAGGGGAATGATGTCATCGTCTTGGAGCACATAGGAACAAAGGTACTGCTCAGGGAGATGTTGATGTCAGTAAAGACATCTGCTAGGTGTTCTGCACATTCCCTGACCACTCTGCCACTTTGTCTGGTCCAGCAGGCTTCTGTGGGTTAACTCTGCATAGAGTTTTCCTCACTTCAGCTGTGGTTCAACAGAGCACCTGGTCAGTGGGAGGAGGCGTGGTCTTCCTCGCCGCCATGTTGTTCTGCACATCGAACCAAGCGTAGTAGTCATTGGATCTGGGAGGGAGGCATCATGGTCACAAGCAACTGATGTTGTTTTGTAGTTCGTGATCGCCTGGATGCCCTGCTACATGTGCCTGGTGTCTCCCGTGTCCTGGAAGTGGCTGTGGATTCTCTTGCCGTGTGCGTGTCTCACCTCTCTGATTACACGGGACAGTTTGGGCCTTGCTGTCTTTAAAACCATCTTGTCCCCTGCTCTGACGGCGGAGTCTCTGGATTTTTGCAGCGCATGCACCTTAGCGGTAATCTACGGCATCTGGTTGGAACGTGTGGTGATGGTCTTGGAGATGGTCACGTAATCAATGCACTTGCCGATGTAGCTGGTCACTGTTGACATGTACTCCTCCAAGTTGATAAAATTGTCGTTGGTTGCAGCTTCCCTAAACCCCAGTCAGTGCATTTAAAGCAGTCCTGAAGAGCAGACATGGATCCTGTTGGTAAGGTTCTCACCTGCTTTCGAGCTAGTTTTAAATGCCTGCTGAGTGGTCTGTATGCTGGGATCAGCATAACAGAGATGTGGTCTGAGTAGCCGAGGTGGGGATGGGGCTTCGCCCGGTATGCGCCCAGGATGTTTGTGTAAACAACATCCAGCATGTTTTCCCCTGCAAAGTCCACATTCTGGTGAAATTCAGGGAGCACAGTCCTAAAATTTGAATGGTTAAAATCTCTGGCGACAATAAACAATCCGTCAGGATGTGTTTTGTATTTCACGAATGGTCCCATAGAGTATGCTGAGCGCTTTCATAGCATTAGCGCTAGGTGGAATGTACAATCCGAGCACAATAGCGGTGGTGAATTCCCGGGAAGCCCTAAATAAAAAGGTATACATCTCACAACCATAAACTCCAACAGCGATGAGCAGTAGGTGGAAATGAGGACAGAGTTCTTACACCATTCCGTGTTGATATAAACACAAAGAGTTGTATTTCTGTCGGCACGAAACGTGGCTAGCCCATCCAGCTGAATGGGGGCGTCCAGAATTCTGTAGCTCAGCCACGTCTCAGTGAACACAAACACGCAGCAGTGTCTGTACTCACGCTGAGTAGCTTGTTGAAGTCTAATGTAGTCCAATTTATTGTCCAGGGAGCAGACATTTGCCAGCAGGATAGGGTTAGATTTCAGCCCTCTCGCTTTCTGCGCTTCTATTTCCTCGTGCAGCACTTTCGATTCCTCCTTTTCCATCCGTCTGCCGCAGGCGAAGCCGAGGTATGGAGGACTGGTTCTCTAAGCACGCAGAGGTCCGCGTGGACTATAGCTTCTGCCGCAGATCATCATTTATTGTGTTGTTGGGGTTATTTCTGTGTTCTTGGAGTGTTTGGCGGGGGTAATATTCATGTTGTATCATAAATATTACTTTTTTCATAAAAATATGATAGGCTTTATAAAAATATTAATTTTCCTATTGATGAGTGTAGTTTCATGAACAACTGTTCAAACGTGCAATAAGTGTACGAAAAGATGAAATAATTTATGTTTTTGAACCAAAAAATGAGAAAGGTTACATAACAAATCATGTTCTGACAAAAAAAATACTTTAATAATAAAAAACTATATTTTGAAAATATTAGTTTACATATTCATAGGAATAATTTTATGAAAAACAGTTAAAAAGTAAACGAAAAAGATGAAAAATTATGTTTTGACAAAAACTCCCTTTTTTCATAAAAATATGATATGAAAATATAAATTTTCTTATTCATAAGCTTAGTTTAATGAAAACCATTTAAAAGTGCAATAAGTGTACGATAATGTGTCTTAAATCATGTTTTTTTTTTAAATGGTTTTATTGATTCAAATATGATAGTTATTTTAAAAGACTTTGTTTCCTATCTATAAGCTTAATTTATTTAAAAAACAATAAAACGTGCAATACATGAACAAAAAACTGAGAAAGGGTACATGACAAATCATGTTTTGACAATAATATGATTTTTGTTCATAAAAATTTAAAACTTTTGTTAAAATATGAATGTACATATCCAGAAACATATTTTGATTAAAATTGTTAAAAAGTGCTGTAAGTGAACAAAAATCTAAATGTGACAAAAGTTTTGACAAAAAAAGAAAATAATTATTTTATAAGAAAATATGATAGGTATTATGAAAATATGAATTTTTATATTAATAATCATAATTTCATGAAAAACCTTTAAAAAAATTAAAAAAGTGATTGAAAAGGTTATATGACATTGTTTTGACAATAAATATGCTTTTTTCATTGTTTTTGAGTTTTTATTAAAATAAAATTTTTCCTATTCTTGAGTTTAATTTAAATGAAAACCCTTACAACATGCAATACCTGAACAAAATTCGAAAAAGTGACGACAAGTCATGTTGTCATTTTTTTTTCTTAATTTTTATATTCATAAACGTTTTCATATATTACCGCTACAAAGTAACATATTAAAAAAACTAAATAAGAAAAAGTGACATGACAAATCATGTTCTGATGAAAAAAAGGACTTTAATAATAAAAACAGATATTTTGAAACTATTAATTTACATATTCATAAACATAATTTTATGCACAAGCCTTTGTGCCGGTCCCAAGCTCGTAAAAACGTGCCAAATCAAACATGCGAATGATCCGCTGTGGCGACCCCTAATGGGAGAAGCCGAAAGAAAGAAATTTTAAAATAATTTGTTTCCTATTTATAAGCTTTTCAAAATAAATTTATTTTTAAAAACGATAAAACGTGCAATACATGAACAAAAAAACAAGAAAGCTGAAAGTACAAATCATGTTTTGACAATAATATGATTTTTTTTTTCATAAAAATTTAAAACATCGTTAAAATATACATTTACATATCCAAAAACATATTTTCATAAAAATTGTTTTAAACAAAGTGCTGTAAGTGAACAAAAATAAAAAAACGTGACATGACAAATCATGTTTTGACAAAAAAAAAATGTATTTTATAGAAAAAAGAATTTATAGGTATTATGAAAATTAGTTTCAAGAAAAAACATTAAAAGGTGCAATATCTGTACGAAAATGTGACAAATCATGTTTTGACAAAAAAAAAGCCTTTATTGATACAAATATGATAATAAAAAAAACGTGTTTCCTATTTATAAACTTAACTTAATTTTAAAAAACGTTAAAATGTGCAATACATGAACAAAAACTAGAAAGCTGACATGACAAATCATGATAATATGATTATTTTCATAAAAATTTTAAACATTGTTAAAATATGAATTTACATATCCAGAATCATATTTTCATAAAGATTGTAAAAAAAAAAGTGCTGTAAGTAAACAAAAAAATAAATTGTGACACGACGAATAATGTTTTGACAAAGAAGTATTTTATTTTAAAAAATATGATAATTAAAAAAATAATTTTTCATATTGATAGTCATCATTTAATGAAAAACTGTAAAAAAAAAAAAAAAAAGTGATCGAAAAGGTTATGACAAATTGTTTTGACAAAAAATATGCTTTTTTTTATACAATACGGATTTTTACAATGTGCAAAACCTAAACAAAATAAGAAAAAGTGGCATGACAAATTGTTGTGTCATAATATTACTTTTTTCTTAAAAATATGATAGGTTTTATGAAAATATGAATTTTTACATTCATAATCATGATTTTATATTAAACCGCTACAAAGTGCAATATTAAAAAAAAAAAAAAAAAAAGAAAAAGTTAATGTTCTGACAGAAAAAGGACTTTAATAATACAAAACAAATATTTAGAAAATATTAATTTACATATTTATAAGCATAATTTTATGAAAAACTATTAAAAAGATATAAAAAAGATGACTTGACAAAATTAGTTTTGACCAAAAATATGCCTTTTTCCATAAAAATATGATTTATATTTAAAATGTTATATTTTCATTAAAAACACAATTTCTTATCTGAACGAAAAAGTGACATGACAAATCATGTTTTGACAAAAACTCCTTTTTTCATAAAAATGTGAAAGGATTATGAAAATATTATTTTTGTAATTCATAAGCTTAGTTTCATGAAAAATCATTAAAAAGTGCAATAAGTGTACAATGATGTCTTAAATCATATTTTGACAAAAAAAATGGTTTTATTGATACAAATATGATGGTTATTTTAAAATAACTTGTTTTCTATCTATGAGCTTAATTTAATTTGAAAACATTAAAACGTGCAATACATGAACAAAAAAACGAGAAAGGTGACATGACAAATCTTTTTTGACAATAATATGATTTATGTTAATAAAAATGTAAAACATTGTTAAAATATGAATTTACATATCCAGAAACATATTTTTATTAAAATCGTTAAAAAAAAAGTGCTGTAAGTGAACGCAAATCAAAAACGAGTGATGACAAATCAAGTTGACAAAAAATTTTTATTTCATAAACAAATATGATTTGATATTATGAAAATATGAATTTATATATAAGTGATTGAAAAGGTCAAATGACAAATTGTTTTGACAATAAATATGCCATGTGTCATAAATATTACTTAATAATTTTTTATATTAGGTTTTATGAAAATATAAATTTTTATATTCATAAACATGATTTCATATTAACCCGCTACAAGATGCAATATTAAAAAACAAAAAAGGAAAGAGACATGACAAATCATGTTTTGACAAAAACTCTGCCTTTTTTCATAAAAATATGATAAATATAAATTTTATTAATTATAAACTTAGTTTCATGAAAAAACGTGCAATAATTGTACAAAAAGGTGATGTAATCATGTTTTGATAAATAAATTTACTTTTTCATACAAATGAGTTATTTTAAAAATAAAATTATTCCTATTTATAAGCTTAAATTAATATATAATAAAAAAAACTTTAAATCGTGCAATGCGTGAACAAAAAACAAAATAGAGGTTACATGGCAAACCATGTGTTAGCAAAAAATATTAAAAATGTATATTTTCATAACTATATGTTCATAAATATAATTTCTTAAAAAAAAAAACGTTTAAAAGTCCAATAAGTAATGAAAAAAGGTGACATGGCAAATCATGATAATTTTTTTTTTCATAAAAATGTATTGTTAAAATATGAATTTTTATATGCAAAAACAGAATTTTATATAAAGTCATTAAAAAGTTTTAATGTGTACGAAAAACTGTTTATAAAAATGTGTTGGTTATTGTTAAAAAAAATATTTTCTTATTCATAAGATTAAATTAATGAAGCAGTTAAAAAGTACGATAAGCGGAAAAAAAAAGTGACAACCAAGTTGAGAAAAATATACCTATACAAAATAAATTAATATGTATATTAGCATAATTTAATGAAAATTGTTAAAAGGTGCAATAAATGAAAAACGACAATGGTGACTAAAATAATAAAAAAAAAATTATTAAAAGTTAAATAAAAATATAAGTTTTCATAATCACAATTTCATGAAAAACTATAAATAAAATTTGACAAATTTTATAACAAGTCATAAATCATTAAATATATACACTGAAAAAAAAAAAAAAAAAAAAAAAAAAAAAGGTAAAAAGACTGGCAGCAGGGCTTCCAGAGATAATCTGTTAAATTACAGAAATAATAGACTTTATGGTCAAAAGTACTTAAATTACAGGATATTACTGTTGATAAATATTTTTTTAACTTTATAAAAACAGATAAATTCTGTCAAATAACATAGAAAAACAACCAACTGTCAGGTTAATCACCATAAATGTAAGGTTTTAATTAGTTATTTAATAAAACTGATCTGTCCATTTACATTAATTTACTGTAAAAGTAGTCTTCCTCATATACAATAATGATAAAATAAATCCAAAAAGCACATATTTGAAAACGATTCATATATTTAATCTCTGTAAATTAAAATGCATTTACTGTGTAAATACAGATATCATTAATTACAATAATCAGAAAATGTTGTATAAAAATACTCGAATCATAATACACAGACAAATGTCTGTAGATACATCTTAATAGTTCATTTTCCAGACATATTACAGTTTAACTTTTTTTTGCAGTAGAGCAATGAGCTCTACTGTATATTCTGTACTTATAAAAGAAACCTGTACATTCACAGTATTAATAATTGAACAGAAGCACTGTATGTCAAGTTAAATGAACAATCGGATTATAGAAAATAAGAGCATGCAAAAATATCTACATTAAATGGCAATTGCTGTACACCTTTATACATTTAAAATGACATTTTATCTAAAGCAACATACCAAATCCAAGTTAGTCTAACACAGTAGACACAGCAGTTTATATAAAAAATAAAATAGTGACCTGCACTCTTTAGCTTGTTGAAGATCAGTCTCAGTGCCATAGACTGGATTAGCTGCAGAGGCTTGGTAGTAGATGCTGGAAAGTCTGCTAAGAGAGCAATACAACAGTCCAGTTTGGAGAGAACAAGAGCTTGGACAGGGAGTTCTGTAGCATGGCCCAAAAGAAAGAGTCTGATCTTCATAATGTTGTACAGGGCAAATCTGCTAGATTGGGCCAGTGCAATTTATATATGCATCAATAATAACACCAAAGTTAGGTCAGCTGGAAACATTAGCAGTTCTGTGTTGGCAGGGTTAAGTTGATGATCATTCAACATACAGCAAGATATTTCTGTCCAGGAGGCAAAGATGAGAGCAGCAACTGTCGAGCAATCCAGCTGAAATGAATGAGAGAGAGAGAGAGAGAGAGAGAGAGAGAGAGAGAGAGAGAGAGAGAGAGAGAGAGAGAGAGAGAGAGAGAAATGTTTATGTTTCTAAATGACAGACCCCATTGTCATGACTCACAAATGTTTGGAATCCCGAGCAGATCCTGCAAAAATGTATAATTTTAACAAAAGAGGGATCATATAATATGCATGTTATTTTATATTTAGTATTGTCCTGACTAAGATATTTGACATTAACAACGTTTCTATATGGTCCACAAGTCAAAACATGTCTAAAATTATATATAATAACTACCTTTATGAACCTAAATGGTTTATAAAAAGGTCTGAATGGTTATAAATGGTAATATAGATGATCTACAATTCAATCCCTGACAACCTGAAGGACATACCTGAGGTAAGACATGGACAACTGGAGTGAGGTTCCAAAGACACGGACATTCAGGTGGATAACTGTTCCAAAAACTGCAAACAAATCCAGCAAAACGAGCACAGATGACTTAAAAGCTGCTGGAGTTACAGAGCAGGACAGTCTTAGTTGAGTGGCCTCTTTGGAAAGCAGACTAGTACAGGAGGTTGCTCTGTGGGAGAAAGCACAACCAACATGACTCAGTCATTAAATGAATACAATTGTTTACTGCAGTGTTTAATTGATAAAATGTTTGTTTTTTTAAAATAAAAAAATACAATATACTTTTTTTTTTATTCTAGACCCATATTACATGTATTCATGGTCCCAGTTAACCCACAAAAGTAATGTAAATTGAATGTAATTAGTTATTTTACCTTGACTTCAATACCGATTCCAAAATGTTAGAAATTTTCAAAGCAATTGGGTCAGTGCCTAAGTAGTATTGAAAACAATCCCCAGCCCTACTCTAAGCCCTCACCCTCATCACATATGCATAAAAATTATACTACTACTACTACTACAATTAATGATAACAAGTTGATTTGTGCTACACACCTTTGACATGCTTTTCTGCTGTAGAGCTCCACAGTTTTTCCACACGACCTTAAACCAAGAACAATATTTATGACTTTGTATTGCAGTCACACATTACATACACATGTTCCACTGGGACAATGATCCAAAAGCTAAGCTGGAATGGTTTACATACATTTATATAACTTACTTTGACTTAGCTGCTTCACTGTATTACACAGGGTTGTTACCTTCTAGACCGGTCTAAGCTTCTAGCACATTTTCACAATCCAAGCAATTCAATATGTAATGAGTTTACTTATCCAGCCAGGATTTACTTTAATTCAGTGTTTTGTCCTTTAGCTGTTGTTATGTCACTTTACAAAATACTGCACGTTTTAACTTCAAAACTACATTTAACAACAGAAATGCGCAGTCTATAAAATGTGCTTCACATGTTTGAAACACGTACCTTAATCAGCTTGATGTCTTCTGTAGTTTCCTTAGATTCTTGTAGTTTGCGATGTTTAGTGAAAAAGCGCGTTATTGTCTTAATCATTTCCCAGAGGAACTGCCTAAAACTAATTCAAACCGTTGTGGGCGGAGCTAACTCGGCGGCAATTTTGAATTTGTGTCAGTATGCGCACGCGCGGAGCCTAACCTGAATCCTTCTTATTTTTCTTTTATGGTGGTTTGTGAACCTACTAGCAGGATAATATGCGCAGCGGTGGTGTAGGAGACTAGGAGAACCCGTGCAAGGAATCCAAAAAGTGTTTTGTTGGTTGACACTATTGATTAGGTGCAGGTTGCTTTTTATTTTATTTTATAATTTTTTTTATTTATCTGATGATTTTTTTTTTTTAAAGAAGCTAATTGTTTTGAGTTCTTTACTGTTTAAAATTTTATACTGGACAATGCCTTAACAATGCATAATTTTACTGTATGTAAAAATACTATTATTTGACAATAACTTCGCTTTAACCTTCATATGATTAACTGTCTTCAATGGTAATAAAAAACAAAACCAAGTGGAAAGGGAGTAAGGCCAGGAACATTGGAGGTGGGTTTAAACTGTTTTATCATGGTGTGGATGGGAAGAGAAATGGTGTAGGGGTGATTCTGAAGGAAGCGTACAGTAAGAGTGTAGTGGAGGTGAAGAGAGTTTCTGATAGGGTGATGATCGTGAAGGTGGAAGTTGAAAGGATGATGATAAATGTCATCAGTGCCTATGCTCCACAAGTTGGCTGTGAGATGGAGGAGAAGGAAAGATTCTGGAGTGAATTAGATGAAGTGGTAGATGGTGTACCTAGGAAAGAACGATTGGTGATTGGGGCAGACTTTAATGGGCATGTAGGTGAAGGGAACAGAGGTGATGAGGAGGTGATGGGTAGGTATGGTTTTAAGGAGAGGAATGTGGAAGGGCAGATGGTGGTAGATTTTGCTAAAAGGATGGAAATGGCAGTGGTGAACACGTATTTTAAGAAGAAGGAGGATCACAGGGTGACGTATAAGAGTGGAAGAAGGTGCACACAGGTGGATTATCTTCTGTGTAGGAGATGCAACCTGAAGGAGATTGGAGACTGTAAGGTGTTGGTGGAGGACAGTGTAGCTAGACAGCATCGGATGGTGGTCTGTAGGATGGTTTTGGAGGCGAAGAAGAAGAGGAGAAAAGTAAGGTTTGAAAGAAGAATAAGATGGTGGAAACTGAAGGAGGAAGACTGTAGTGTGCAGTTCAGGGAAGAGGTCAGACAGGGGCTTGGTGGTGGTGAAGAGGTGCCGGATGATTGGGCAACTACTGCAGGAGTGATGAGGGAGGCAGCTAGAAAAGTACTTGGTGTGACATCTGGAAATAGAAAGCAAGACAAGGAGACGTGGTGGTGGAATGAGGAAGTGCAGGAGAGCATTAGGGGAAAGAGGTTGGCAAAACAGAAGTGGGATCGACAGAGTGATGAGAAAAGTAGGCAGGAGTACAAGGAGATGCGGCAGCAGGTTAAAAGGGATGTGGCGAAAGCCAAGGAAAAGGCATATGAGGAGCTGTATAAGAGGTTGGACACTAAGGAAGGAGAAAAGGATTTATACCGATTGGCCAAGCAGAGGGACCGAGCTGGGAAGGATGTACTGCAAGTTAGAGCAATAAAGGATGGAGAGGGAACTGTGTTGACTAGTGAGGAGAGTGTGTTGAGAAGATGGAGGGAGTATTTTGAGCAGCTGATGAATGAGGAAAATCAGAGAGAGAGAAGGTTGGAGGATGTGGAGTTGGTGAAGCAGGAAGTAGATAGGATTAGTAAGGAGGAAGTGAGAGCAGCAATTAAGAGGATGAAGAATGGAAAGTCGGTTGGACCAGATGACATACCGGTAGAAGCGTGGAGATGTTTAGGAGAGATGGCAGTGGAGTTTTTAACCAGATTGTTTAACAGGATTCTGGAAGGGGAGAGGATGCCTGAGGAATGGAGAAGGAGTGTGCTGGTACCGATCTTTAAGCATAAGGGAGATGTGCAGACCTGCAGTAACTACAGGGGAATTAAGTTGATCAGTCACACCATGAAGTTATGGGAAAGAGTAGTGGAAGCCAGGCTGAGAGAAGAGGTGACCATCTGTGAGCAACAGTATGGTTTCATGCCGAGGAAGAGCACCACAGATGCCTTATTTGCTTTGAGGATGTTGATGGAGAAGTATAGAGAAGGACAGAAGGAGCTGCATTGTGTATTTGTGGATTTAGAGAAAGCGTACGACAGGGTGCCGAGAGAGGAGTTGTGGTATTGTATGAGGAAGTCAGGTGTGTCAGAGAAGTATGTGAGGGTGGTGCAGGACATGTATGAGGACAGTGTGACGGCAGTAAAGTGTGCAGTAGGTACGACAGACTGGTTCAGGGTGAAGGTTGGACTGCATCAAGGATCGGCCCTGAGCCCTTTCCTGTTTGCAGTGGTAATGGACAGGTTGACGGACGAGGTCAGACAGGAGTCTCCCTGGACTATGATGTTTGCAGATGATATTGTGATTTGTGGTGAGAGTAGAGAGCAGGTTGAGAAGAGCCTGGAGAGGTGGAGATATGCGCTGGAGAGAAGGGGAATGAAAGTCAGTAGGTGTAAGACAGAGTACATGTGTGTGAATGAGAGGGAGGGCAGTGGAGTGATGCGGTTGCAGGGAGAAGAGGTGGAGAAGGTGGAGGAGTTCAGGTACCTGGGGTCAACAGTGCAAAGTAATGGAGAGTGTGTTAGGGAAGTAAAGAAAAGAGTGCAGGCAGGGTGGAGTGGGTGGAGAAGAGTGACAGGAGTGATTTGTGATAAAAGAGTATCTGCAAGAATGAAAGGGAAAGTTTATAGGACTGTGGTGAGACCTGCGATGTTGTATGGATTAGAGACAGTGGCATTGAGTAAAAGACAGGAGGTGGAGCTGGAGGTAGCAGAGCTGAAGATGTTAAGGTTTTCGTTGGGAGTGACGAGGATGGACAAGATTAGAAATGAGTTTATTAGAGGGACAGCGCATGTAGGACGTTTTGGTGACAAGGTGAGGGAGGCGAGATTGAGATGGTTTGGACATGTGCAGAGAAGGGACAGGAATTATATTGGTAGAAAAATGCTGAAGATGGAGCCACCAGGTAGGAGGAAAAGAGGAAGGCCAAGGAGGAGGTTCATGGATGTGGTGAGGGATGACATGCAGGTAGTTGGTGTAAAAGAGGCAGATATAGAGGACAGGGTGGTATGGAGACGGATGATCCGCTGTGGCGACCCCTAATGGGAGCAGCCGAAAGAAGAAGAAGAAGAAGAAGAAGAAGAATGGTAATAAAAACACAATGATTACAAGAATAATCTGCAAATATTAGATATCATTCTATGTAAAAATACAAATTACTCTGTGAAAATACAGCTAATATCTTTTAAAAAACAGAAAATTTCTATAATATCAAAATACAATACATTTTTGATAAAAATTTAATGAAGGAACGTTAAAATAGAGAAAATATATGTAAAACAACAGGCCTTTTGTTGTAAATTGAAAAAAAGGTAAATGTCTATTAAAAAATACAGACATTTAACTGTAAAAAAAACCCTTTTTTTTTTTAAACAGTGTATTAAGAACATATGTCTGGCAATGCCATGTGTGTGCTGTAACGAATGAGCTTCTTGGGAGCTAAAAAAAGAGATTCCGCAAGTCTAAGCCTGGTAAAAAGAAAGGAAGGTGGTTCTTCTAACCATCGTATATTTACAATATACAGGATGGTTACAGGAGGCACTTACTGGTGACCCAGTTGCATTTGCATTTTTTTAATGAGAAATGGCATGACACATCAAGCTTTACTAAAAAATATCACTTTTTTTTAATAAAAACATGGTAATTTTATGAAATTATGAATTTTTATATTCATAAGAATAATTCTATGGAACCCAGCCATTAGGGAGGCACAAGCCAGTGCACTCTTAGCACCGGTCCCAAGCCCGGATAATTCAATTCAATTCAATTCATTTTTATTTGTATAGCGCTTTTAACAATGAACATTGTCTCAAAGCAGCTTTACACAGATAATGCGGTGATTAAAAATGCATATGTTCTTTATGAGTAAGTTTGTCCCTGATGAGCAAGCCGGTGGCGACTGGCGACTGTGGCAAGGAAAAACTCCCCGATATAATGGGGAGGGTTGCGTTAGGAAGGGCATCCAGCGTAAAACATGTGCCAAATCAAATATTCGGGTCACGTTTAAGAAATTCATACCGGATCGGTCGAGGCCCGGGTTAACAATGACCGCCACAGGTATCGTTGGCCAACAGGGTACCGGTGGAAATTGGGCTACTGTTGGCCGAAGGAGGAGACGGAGAGGAGGAAGACGTCTACAAAGACGGCAGGGAAAGGAGAAGTCTAGGAGAGTAGAGGTTAGGGTTGGTACTTTAAATGTTGGCACTATGACTGGTAAAGGAAAAAAGGTAGCTGATATGATGGAGAGGAGAAAGGTAAATATGTTGTGTGTTCAGGAGACCAAGTGGAAAGGGAGTAAGGCCAGGAACATTGGAGGTGGGTTAAAACTGTTCTGTTATGGTGTGGATGGAAAGAGAAATGGTGTAGGGGTGATTCTGAAGGAAGAGTACAGTAAGAGTTTAGTGGAGGTGAAGAGAGTTTCTAATAGGGTGATGAACGTGAAGCTGGAAGTTGAAGGGATGATGATAAATGTCATCAGTGCCTATGCTCCACAAGTTGGCTGTGAGATAGAGGAGAAGGAGAAATTCTGGAGTGAATTAGATGAAGTGGTAGATGGTGTACCTAGGAATGAATGATTGGTGATTGGGGCAGACTTTAATGGGCATGTAGGTGAAGGGAACAGAGGTGATGAGGAGGTTATGGGTAGGTATGGCTTTAAGGAGAGGAATGTGGAAGGGCAGATGGTGGTAGATTTTGCTAAAAGGATCGAAATGGCAGTGGTGAATACTTATTTTAAGAAGAAGGAGGATCATAGGGTGACGTATAAGAGTGGAGGAAGGTGCACACAAGTGGATTATGTTCTATGTAGGAGATGCAACCTTAAGGAGATTGGAGACTGTAAAGTGTTGGCAGGGGACGGTGTCGCTAGACAGCATCGGATGGTGGTCTGTAGGATGGTTTTGGAGGTGAAGAAGAAGGGGAGGAGAGTGAGGACTGACAAAAGAATAAGATAGTTGAAACTGAAGGAGCAAGACTGTAGTGTGAGGTTCAGGGAAGAGGTCAGACGGGCTCGGTGGTGGTGAAGAGTTGCTGAATGATTGGGAAATGACTGCAGGAGTGATGAGGGAGGCAGCTAGAAAAGTACTTGGTGTGACATCTGGAAATAGAAAGGAAGACAAAGAGACGTGGTGGTGGAATGAGGAAGTGCAGGTGAGCATAAGGGGAAAGAGGTTAACAAAACAGAAGTGGGATCGACAGGGTGATGAGCAAAGTAGGCAGGAGTACAAGGAGATGCGGCAGCAGGTGAAGAGGGATGTGGCGAAAGCCAAGGAAAAGGCATACGAGGAGCTGTATGAGAGGTTGAACACTAAGGGAGAAAAGGATTTGTACCGATTGGCCAGGCAGAGGGACCGAGCTGGGAAGGATGTGTTGCAAGTTAGAGCAATAAAGAATGGAGATGGATATGTGTTGACTAGTGAGGAAAGTGTGTTAAGAAGGTGGAGGGAGTATTTTGAGCAGCTGATGAATGAGGATAATGGGAGAGAGAAGGTTGGATGATGTGGAGTTAGTAAAGCAGGAAGTGGATAGGATTAGTAAGGAGGAAGTGAGAGCAGCGATTAAGAGGATGAAGAGTGGAAAGTTGGTTGGACCAGATGACATAACGGTAGAAGCATGGAGATGTTTAGGAGAGATGGCAGTGGAGTTTTTAATCAGATTGTTTAACAAGATTCTGGAAGGTGAGAGGATGCCTGAGGAATGGAGAAGGAGTGTGCTGGTACCGATCTTTAAGCATAAGGGAGATGTACAGACCTGCAGTAACTACAGGGGAATTAAGTTGATCAGTCACACCATGAAGTTATGGGAAAGAGTAGTGGAAGCCAGGCTGAGAGAAGAGGTGACCATCTGTGAGCAACAGTATGGTTTCATGCCGAGGAAGAGCACCACAGATGCCTTATTTGCTTTGAGAATGTTGATAGAGAAGTATAGAGAAGGACAGAAGGAATTGCATTGTGTATTTGTGGATTTAGAGAAAGCATATGACAGGGTGCCAAGAGAGGAGTTGTGGTATTGTATGAGGAAGTCAGGTGTGTCAGAGAAGTATGTGAGGGTGGTGCAGGACATGTATGAGGACAGTGTGACAGCAGTGAAGTGTGCAATAGGACAGACAGACTGGTTCAAGGTGAAAGGTTGGATTGCATCAAGGATCGGCCATGAGCCCTTTCCTGTTTGCAGTGGTGATGGACAGGTTGACGAACGAGGTCAGACAGAAGACTTCCTGGACTATGATGTTTGCGGATGATATTGTGATTTGTGGTGAGAGTAGTGAGGGGGGCGCGCATATGCATAGGCGCACGGAGCATACGAGACACACACACACACACACACACACACACACACACACACACACACATACTGACATCACTCACTTGTTCACTCACACACACAGACACACACACACACACAGCACGATTAAGTAGTGGGAAGAAATAGAGGGAATATAACAAATAATGTATGGATTTGATAGACATAGAGATAGAAACGAACGGACGTAGACTTCATTTCTGGGACGAGAGAACATATAAAGATAGAAACGGTGTAGAGAGGAGACAGTCAGAGAAGCAAATACAAGATAAATTGTGGGCTATTACATATTTTCATGGCATTGAAGTGTTACAACAGGTATTTCCAGGGGAAGACTGGTATGAAAAAATAAAAATCATCTGGAAACCTCAACTGTTAAACCTCAGTATTTCGCACCCTAGTCTAAGCCCCTAAACCTAATAAAGCAGTCAAACACCTATTTGATTTCATAGCAGACCCAAATAGTGAAGACGAAGAACCATTGATAGAATTAAATGCAGAAGTACCTGAACAATCTAATTAATGCTAATAGTGGAACCTAGAGAGGTGTTGTGGGAAAGAGGTGCAGCTATCTCAATTTTGGTCGATAAAATTAACTCATTAATTGGACAGAGCCGTAAGAATCCAAAACGACCTTGTGTAACAGTGGGACGAATAAACGGCCATCTTAAGTGGTCTGACAAAAATAAAAACCCAGGGCCTAGAGAAACAAGCAGAGTGAGACAGGGGTGCATCATGAGTGTGGATGAATCCACAATTACGCCTGTGGATGTGATCATTTTAAGACACAAAGGAGCTGAAAAAGAGATCAGAAAATACATGAAAAAATGGAAAGACCAGACAACTGGGGAGTCGCAATGGCCAGAAGAGGGAACATTTAATAAAGAAAAGTGTGATATAATGAGGACCATATTAGAATGTTGGGGAGAAATGAAGAAAGAAAAGAAGGAAAAGACAAAAAAATTAGACATCATAGAATAGTTTGAACATAAGGGGGAAAAATGCTGAAAGGGAGGATGGAACTCCCGGCTTTAGACAACAAGAGGAACAAGGGAAGAACAGGACAAACAAACAGAGTGCTATTTAAGAATCCTGATGAGGAGGAGGGAGATGATGAAGAAAGCAGCAGTGACTGGAGGTATGACTATGAACATGATTATAATCTAGATATCTCACCTAAAGGATGGGAGAGAGAGCGAGAAGAACTAGAACCACCTGAATACGACCAGAACCTGTCGGAACTCAGAATCCCCTCTGAGACCAAACACCTCAGGAGTGCTCCAAGTTTCCTTTTCTTAGTTACAACTTCCCACAAAACTCGGTTAGAACTCCCAATAAAAAGGCCCAGAGGTTTGGATGAGAAGGACAGCAAAAAAAGATTTATTTCTTTTCTCTGCAGAGAAGGTCAATCAAACAACAAGAACAATCCAAGAATAATCCTTTTCAGAAAGATAGATGCTTGCAAGCGCTTCAAAAGGAAAGTCCCAAGAAACCCTAATGGTGTAAATCACCTAAGGTGATTTCCACCCAGAACTCTTAGGTAGTTTCCAAAATCAGAACTCACCCAAAAATGAAAGTAACAACTAAAATCCTAAAATAGAAGCCTTCAGACCGGTCTTGAAGATACTCCAACTGCAACTGCTCCAAAAGAACACACTTGACTGCTGAGATTGCCTCCTATTTATTTGCAGGCACCTCCCTCCTTAATTTACATATTTTTATTCCAAATCCCATTATTTCTAACCTGCTGGGTTTTTAGGCCCTTCCCACTAATTTTTATTCATCAAATGGTATTTCTCAAATCCCATTATTTCCGCTTCTTCCTGGTTCCTCCCTTTCCTGTCGTCATTTCCCCCATGTGAGCTCCCTTTTTCATATCCCATTATTTTCGGGCCCATTTGGGGCTTTATTTTTTAAAACTTGTCTTATTCCCCTCATACTTGTCTTGGCACTTGCTAAAGCAACATCATTTGGATTATTCTACTTCTCTTGGACATTTTCTTGTTTTCTTCTTCTTGATCATGCGTAAGTATCTTCTCTTATTTTACTTAAACCTACTGTTGATTATTCTTTCTTAAACCTTTATTTTAATACCTTATGTGCCTTTTTCTAAAGTGTGATTATAGTTGATTATACTTCTGCATGCTTTGTCTTATATGCTTCCTTATTCCTAGTTATGTACTAGTTCAGTACCTAGTGTGCTGAACTGGTCTTCCCCCCTACTCGGTTGCCACCATGCTATCCATTGACCTCCTTGTCTTTTCTTATGTGTTCTAGCTCGAGTTAAAACTACTAGACACAAGTCCTCAGGCCCTTATTCTAGGGCTCGTCTTCCTGCCCATTGTCATACCCAGATAAACCATCTGCTTGATGAACTGTCCAATTACTTGGATAATCCTTCTGATGGCACTGTTTCTCCTCATACTTTCTCATCTTCTCACACCTCTCCTTCTTTCATGGATGTTGGCACTCAGACTGACCCTGTGGTGATTCTTCCTGTTGGTTCTACTCCTGGGGCCATTGACTCCTCTGACACTGATACTGCCCCTGACTCTGCGCCTTCTTCTCCGGCCTCTACTGTCTCCCCTCGACCTGCTTCTCCATTCTACTTTCCCACTTCTCCTGCCAGTCTTTTCCCTAGGCCTTCATCTCCTGCCAGTGTCATTATGATTGAGTCTGATTGTGAACCTGGGATGGTTTCTGACCCTTTTGAGAGCCCTTTTCCCTCCATGTATGAGTTTCTTAAGTCCCGCAGTTCTTTCATTCCTTCCTGTCACTGCTTTCCCCTAAGCACTTGTCCTCACATAAATTAGCCTGAGTTAAATAAATAAACATATAAATAAAGCTATACCAACAAGAAAATGCCCAGCTCGAGGCAGAGATGCAGAAAGCAACTCAGAGAAGCATGAAAACAGTGGACCAGTGCCAACAATATCTTGATAAACTAGAATTCCAACTGTCAATGAATCAGCCGAGAAACAGTGCAAAGGTTGGGAGAAAGAAAAATCGGAAAGCAACAAGAGAAACAATGATGGATATCCCAGAAGAACGTATGATAACAAGGTCACAAACCGAAAGGAAAAATCAAGATGATGAAGAAAAAGACATGGAGGAAGAGGTGATAAGACCCAAACATCAAAACCCTTTGCACATGCCAGTTGTTATAAAAGGAGCAGAACCAATATATAACACCATGGTGATTCATGGATCTTACAGGACTGATAAGCAGACTGCCTAGCATATGTGAAGGAGCACAAAAATGGATAACACGCTTCGAAGAACAAACTATGGGACAGATGCTGGCCATGGGTGATATCAAGGCAATTTTGACACAGTCTCGGGGAAAAGTTAAGAAGATAGAAATAATGGATCATGCACAATTAGGCTATGTGGGAGAAGAGCAAAAGTATGATCGCTAGTCAATTGAATCGAAAAGAAATGAAATATGGAATGCACTTTGATCAGCATAACCAACTCAAGCAGATCCAAGCAAGGTGGAAAAGCTGAAAAAGGACGAGAACGAGGGAGTAGCTCAATTCATCCTTACAGAAGTTACAGAAAGCCTGGCGAGAAGAGATGGAATCAGCATGGGATGAGTCAACGGCTAGCATCACATTGTTCAAGATGATGTTGAAAAAGGCACTTCCAAGTGAAGTACAAGAGCAACTTGAAACAGTTGTAGGGCTTAATACAATGACCTGGACAACCTTCGAAGCAAATGTCATACACTTTGTGGAAATGCATAGGAAAATAGAGAAAACAGCTATAAAGGCGGCAGAAGATTTAGTGGTACTGCTACACAAAGCACAGCTCGGAGAACTAACACGGAGCAAACAAGAAAATCAAGAAAAACGCAAAAAGAAAAGTTCAGCTAAACAAGCAGCAGTCATGGTACAGCAGGTTCCAGCTGTTCAAACCACACAAGATCAAGGAAATCAACAACTAATGCCTGTGGGACAACCAATGATGGCAATACAACCCCAGGTACCTGTGACATTCACCGATGCCTGAGCAGATGGCCTATCCAACAAACCAACAATATCCACCACAAAACAGAGGGTGGGGACAAGCAAGAGGCTGAGGCAGAGGAGGAATGTTTCAACCAAGACCAAGAAATTATCAACCACCAAGAGGAGGAAGATGCTGGAACTGCCAAGATCCCAATCACATGATGAGAAACTGCCCATATCCAATAAGACAACAGCAAGGTAACCAACAACAAAATCAAAGCTGGCAGGATCCCGGAAACTGGGCAGGACCATGGACGGGACAGAATCAACAAGGCCAAACTCAAGCGAACCTTAGAGGCGGCACTCCAGGGCCACCACAAGGTAACATGTCAAGATGCCCAGAGAAGCCAGAGGGGGTTCTGGTACAGTGCCCCACCTCACTGTACCCTGCACAAGAACCAACCATAATGGTGGATGTGGGTAACCAGCTCCAAACATCGTTTTTGATTGATACAGGAGCAACATTCACAAGTATTGGAAAAGAAGGCTCCAAGCTCCCCCTCTCATGCAAAGCAGTAAAGACAGTAGGCTTCTCGGGTAAAACTCAAACTTTGCAATTCACAGAGCCACAAGACATAACAGTAGAAGGAATCACTATACAACCACCACTATTGTATTCTCCTGACACTCCAGCAAATCTATTAGGCAGAGATGTACTATGCAAGCTAGGAGCAAAAATCTACTGTGGACCTACAGGAGTGAGGGTTGAACTTCCTGAGTGTTTAGCTCAATAGTATGTGATGGTGGAAAGAAAAACAGAACAACAAACACTGGATAAAGTCTACTGGCTGGAACTCAAAGAGACATATTCAGAAATCCACAAGGAAATATCTCAACATAAAGTTAACACCTGAGGATAGTGTGACAGCTCACACTGTGTTGATCAACAGACAGGCGCAGGTGAGAACACAAATAGAGCAGGTAGGACAGTGGCCCCAAAAGGTAGAACAAACTAAACAGAAAGCAGATCAGGTGCTGAAACAGGTTCCAGAAAAGCTATGGATTAAACATCAGACAGATTTAGGGTTAGTTAAGTCATGTTGTAGGGTTAGTTAAGTTGGCGCAAATTCAACTAAAGCCCAATGTGCAATTGCCTTATCAGAAACAAGTTGAAGCAGGAGTGTTAATTCCAACCAAAAGCCCTTGCAACACACCCATTTTTTCCGGTCAAAAACCTAACTCAGACAAATGGAGATTGGTCCATGATTTAAAGTTTGTAAACCATGTTGTAGTAGCAGAAAATCATGTAGTGCCTGATCCACAACCTTTGTTAACAAACATCCCTGAAGGGACTAAATTGTACACTGTGATTGATTTATGTTCAGCATTTTTTAGTGTACCACTGCATCCTGAGTCTCTTTGCAACTCCTGAGAGTTTTTTTGCATTCACTTACGGGGGAACACAATTTAATTAAATAAATTTTTATTTGTATAGCGCTTTTAACAATTAACATTGTCTCAAAAAGCTTTACACAGATAATGTGGTGATTAAAAGTGAATATGTTCTTTATAAGTAAGTTTGTCGATGATTAGCACGAGATCTGGCAGAACTAGATATTCAGAGCAGTTTGCTCCAATATGTGGATGACCTACTGATTTGTAGTCAAACTAAAGAACAGTGTATGAAGGACTCGTTAAAGGTCCTAGAAACCCTAGATCACAATGGACACAAGGTCAGTAAGGAAAAATTGCAATTCTGCCAGCAAAAGGTAGAATATTTGGGTAGAGTGCTCGAATGCACTACACGAAAAATCTCACCCTCACATGTAGCGGCAGTTCAGAAAACACCACAACCTCAAACAGTGCGACAGATGTTGTCATTCCTGGGTTTAGCTGGTTTTAGCAGACCGTGGGTTTGTGATTTTGCGTTGAAAACACAACCTCTTAGAGACATGATAAAGGCAGCAGATCAGACAAAATCTAGCGCTTGTCTGGTCTGGACAGAGGAAGGCAAAAAAGCCTTTGAGACAATTAAAAGTGATCTAAAATCTGCCCCAGCGTTAGCCTGTCCCGACTATACAAAACCTTTTCACCTTTATGTATCAGAAAGGCGAGGTTTTGCATCACCCATACTAGCACAACAGCAACAGAGTATGGGAAAAAAAAGCCATTTGCATACTACAGTACAGCTCTTGATAATGTGGAAAAAAACATGCCACCTTGTTACAGAGGATTGGCAGCTGCAACATTTGCCTATCAAAAGGCATCAACAATCACGATGGGTCATCCAGTGACCCTGTACACCTCTCATGCACTACATGCATACTGACAAGTCAAAAGTTTGTGATAACAAATGCACTTAGGACAGGTTATGATGTAATTCTTTCCACACGAGAACTGACAATTGAGAGATGCCTCACAATTAACCCAGCTGACCGAGTAGTGCTACCAGATGAGGGAACTCCCCATGAGTGCATTACAGCAGCAGAGAAGTTTCTAAAAGCCAGGGATCACCTAGATAACCAACCATTGCAAAATGCCCAAATTGTCTTATTTGTGGACGGTTCATGCTATCGCGTGAATGATGGCAATAAAGCAGGATATGCTGTGGTCATGCACAATGAGGAAGATGACTAATTTTGAGTACTAACAAGTGTTAGTGTGCCACAAACTTGTTCTGCCTAATTGGCAGAAATAAAAGCCCTAACAGCATCATGTAGGTTGGAAGCAGGTGGAAGGTGTACTATATACACAGATTCAGCCTATGCATATGGGGTATGTCACACTTTTGGACCATTCTGGGAACAGAGGGGTTTCCAGAGAGCTGATGGATCAGCCATTTTGCATGGTCCTGCAATTTCTGATTTGCTCTAAGCAATGATGCTTCCAAAGGCATTAGCCATTGTGAAATGTAAGGCCCACAAATCTGATGGTGAGATGGTCAGTAGAGGCAGCTAAGAAAGCAGTGGTAGGCGAAGATTGTGTGAAAGTGATGGTACAGGGTGAAGAGCATGAAGAAGAATGAGGGCAGGTGACAGAAGAACATCTTGGGGAATATCAGGATGTAGCAAGTGGGGAAGAGAAAGAGAGGTGGAAGAAACGAGGTGCATATACAAAATGTTTAAAAGTGTAAAGAAATATGAAAATATTCATATTCATATTCATAAGCATAATCCTATGAAATAATAAAAGAGCAAAAGACATGGTAGTTATTATGATATGAATATTTAAATCAATAAGCATAATTCTATGACAAATTATTTAAATGGACAAAAAATGAATGAACTACTTTAGAAAGTCGCATTTCATCATAAAATATATTTAATCATATATTTTCATATTCATAAACATATTTACATATTTAAAAAATATTGTAAAGAGACAAAAATGCAGGAAACTGATTTATATTACATCAAATATGTGACTTTTAAAAATAAAAAATACTATAGGTTTTATGAAAATAATAATATTCCTATTCATAAGCTTAGTTTTATCATAAAGAAGTGCAATGAATGGATGAAAGGGTGACATAAATCATGTTTTAAACAAAAAAAACCCAGAGAAAAGTTACATGACAAATCGTGTTAACAAAGAAATTAGCTATAAAAATATGCTAGATATGGAAATATGAAATTTTTATATTCATAATCATGATTTTATATTAAACTGTTACAAAGTGCAATATTAAAAAACAAAAACGGCAAAAGTGACATGACAAATCATGTTCTGACAAAAAAAGAACTTAAAAAAAACCAGATATTTTGAAAATATTAATTTACATATTCATAAGCATAATTTTATGAAAAAAAGTCCAATATTTAAATGAAAAAGGTGACTTGAAAAATTGTTTTGACAAAAAGTGTACGATAATGTGTCTTAAATCATATTTAGGAAAAAAAATGGTTTTATTGATACAAATATGATAGTTATTTTTAAATATTTTGTTTCCAATTTATAAGCTTAATTTAATTTTTTTTAAAAAACATAAAAACGTACAATACATGAACAAAAAAACGAGAAAGGTGACATGACAATTCTTATTTGACAATGATATGATTTTTGTTCATAAAAATGTAAACCGTATTGTTAAGATATGAATTTACAGATCCAGAAACATATTTATCAAAATCGTTAAAAAGTGCTGTTAGTTAACACAAAACAAAAACGAGACATGACAAATCAAGTTTTGACAAAAAAAAATCCCAGGCAGAGGGACCAAGCTGGAAAGTATGTTCTGCAAGTTAGAGCAATAAAGGATGGAGATGGAAATGTGTTGACTAGTGAGGAGAGTGTGTTGAGAAGATGGAGGGAGTATTTTGAGCAGCTTATAAACAAGGAAAATGAAAGAGAGAGAAGTTTGGATGGTGTGTAGATGCTGAAGCAGAAAGTGGATAGGATTAGTAAGAAGGAAGTGAGAGGATGATTTGTGGATTAAGAGGATGAAGAGTGAAAAGTCGGTAGGACAAGATGACATACCGGTAGAACCATGGAGATGTTTAGGAGAGATGGCAGTTTAACAAGATTCTGGAAGGTGAGAGGATGCCTGAGGAATGGAGAAGGAGTGTGCTGGTACCGATTTTTAAGAATAAGGGAGATGTGCAGACCTGCAGTAATTACAGGGGAATTAAGTTGATCAGTCACACCATGAAGTTATGGGAACGAGTAGTGGAAGCTAGGCTGAGAAAAGAGGTGACCATCTGTGAGCAACAGTATGGTTTTATGCTTAGGAAGAGCACCACAGACGCCTTATTTGCTTTGAGAATGTTGATGGAGAAGTATAGAGTAGGTCAGAAGGAGTTGCATTGTGGATTTAGAGAAAGCGTACAACAGGGTGCCAAGTTATGGTATTGTATGAGGAAGTCAGGTGTTTCAGAGAAGTATGTGAGTTAACTGCTGTCACACTGTCCTGCACCACAGTGTGCAGTAGGAACAACAGACTGGTTCAAGGTGGCGGTTGGACTGCATCATGGATCGGCTCTGAGCAATTTCCTGTTTGCAGTGGTGATGGACAGGTTGACAGACAAGGTCAGACAGGAGTCTCCGTGGACTATGATGTTTGCGGATGATATTGTGATTTGTGGTGAGAGTAGGGAGCAGGTTGAGAAGAGCCTGGAAAGGTGGAGGTATGCGCTGGAGAGAAGGGTAATGAAAGTCAGTAGGAGTAAGACAGAGTACATGTGTGTAAATGAGAGGGAGGGCAGTGGAGTGGTGCAGTTGCGGGGAGAAGAGGTGTAGAAGGTGGAGGAGTTCAGGTACTTGGGGTCAACAGTGCAAAGTAATAGGGAGTGTGTTAGAGAAGTGAAGAAGTTTATAGGACTGTGGTGAGACCTGTGATGTTGTATGGTTTAGAGACAGTGGCATTGAGTAAAAGACAGGAGGTGTAGCTGGAGGTAGCAGAGTTGAAGATTTTAAGGTTTTCGTTGGTAGTGACGAGGATTAGAAATGAGTTTATTAGAGGGACAGTGCATGTAGGAGACAAGGTGAGGGAGGGGAGATTGAGATGGTTTGGACATGTGCAGAGGAGGGACATGGGGTATATCGGTAGGAGAATGCTGAGGATGGAGCTACCAGGAAGGAGGAAAAGAGGAAGGCCAAGGAGGAAGTTCATGGATGTGGTGAAGGAAGACATGCAGGTAGTTGGTGTGACAGAAGCAGATGTAGAGGACAGGGGGTTGTGGAGACGTATGATCCGCTGTGGCGACCCCTAATGGGAGAAGCCAAAAGAAGAAGAATGGCTTTTTATGAAAATATCATTTTTCCTATTCCTGAGTTTAATTTCAATGAAAACAGTTACAACTTGCAATATGTGAACAAAATAAGAAAAAAGTGACATGACAAATCATGTGTCATAAATATTATTTTTTTCATAAAAATATGATTGATCTTTTCACATATTTTTTTTTCTAAAAATTATTAAAAGTGCTGTAATTGAACAAAAATAAAAAAACGTGACATGACAATTCATGTTTTGACAAAATAGTTATTTTATTAAAAAACAATATATTTATGAAAATGTATGGATTTTTTGTGGTCAAAAAGGTGATGACCAATTGTTTTAAGAAAAAAAATATTCTTTTTTTTTTTTTTTTTTTTTTACACAATATGGCTCTTTATGAAAAAAACCCAGCCATTATGGTTGCATAAGCCAGTGAACACTTAGTGCCGGTCCCAAGCCTGGATAAATGGGGACGGTTGCGTTAGGAAGGGCATCCAGCACCAAATCGAATATGCGGATCACAAATAAGAATTTCATACCAGATTGGTCGAGGCCCGGGTTACCAACGACCGCCACAGGTATCGTTAGCCTACAGGGTACCGGTGGAAATTGGGCTACTGTTGGCCGAAGGAGGAGAAGGAGTGGAGGAAGATGTCTAAAGAGACGCAGGGAAAGGAGAAGTGTTGGTACTATGATGTTGCTACTATGACTGGTAAAGGGAAAGAGGTAGCTGATATGATGGAGAGGAGAAAGGTGGATATGTTGTGTGTTCAGGAGACCAAGTGGAAAGGGAGTAAGGCCAGGAACATGTAGGGTGTAGGGGTTATCGTGGTGGAAGAGTGCAATAAGAGTGTAGTCCAGGTGAAGAGAGTTTCTGATAGGGTGATGAACGTGAAGCTGGAAGTTGAAGGGTTGATGATAAATCTTCTATTATTGATTATGGTGATCTGTTGTATATGAATGCCCCATCAAAGTATCTTCAGATGTTGGATGCTGTGTTTTATGGAGCTTTAAGGTTTATTTCAAATTGCAGACCTCTAACTCATCATTGTACACTTTATTCCAAAGTGAATTTGTCATATCGCCGGCTTACTCACCTTTATATTTTTATATATAAGGGTATTTTAGGCAGGCTGCCATGCTACATATCCGAATTTCTTTCTTTTGTACAGAGTACTTATGGTTTACAGTCCCAGAAAATTCTCATTAAAATGTTCCTCAAGCTAGGACAGAGTTGTTCAAAAAGGCTTTTATGTTTTTTTACACCTTCAACTTGGAATGACCTACAAAAATCACTAAAACTACAGTGTTTAATTTTCTTAAATGATTTTAAACATTATGTTAAATCTATAGAAAATTAGTCTATCCACACGTGTAAATGTTTAAATTAATAGCACTTTTATTTAAATTTAAATGCACTTGAGTTGTCTTTGCCTCTTTATTTGTTTTGTGATTTTGTGATTTAATTTGTTCTGCTATTTTGGCCAGGTCTCTCTTGAAAAAGAGACTATATATCTCAATGAGACTAACCTGGTTAAATAAAGGTTAAATAAAAATAAATGTTATCGGTGCTTATGCCCCACAAGCCGGCTGTGAGATGGAGGAGAAGGAAAAATTCTGGAGTGAATTAAATGAAGTGGTAGATGGTGAACCTAGGAATGAACGATTGGTGATTGGGGCAGACTTTAATGGGCATGTAGGTGAAGGGAACAGAGGTGATGAGGAGGTGATGGGTAAGTATGGCTTTTAAGAGATGAATGTGGAAGGGCAGATGGTGGTAGATTATGCTAAAAAGATGTGTCGGAACTTAGAACCCATCTCTGAGCAGACACATCACGGGTGGACTCTTTGTTTTAGTTCATTCGCAATGGAGCACTCTTAACCTAATTAAATAAAACGAAATAGACCTCAAAATCCAATAAAAAATCTTCAGTCTTGGATAAGAAAGAGCAGAAAAAAATTTATTCCAGACACGTTCTGATGAGCCCATAGAATGTGGTCACTTCATCAAATCAAAAATGATCAAGCGCACACAAACTTTGCACACACTCATTCTTATACCCTGGTGTTACATGACACCTTTACTTTTTTTCTAGTTTCTTCACCCTAGCAAAGTCCCCTTCCTGTGATTCCATATTTGGGTTTTCCTGTTCCCCTCATTACCCTTATTTACGGCCTTTTCTCTATGTCACTTAAGAACAGAATGTGTATACAACCTTCACCCCTCTGGTACAGCCAGGCACCGCTTCCTGCTGCTCTCAGGTTTTTATGTGTGGACAACCATTTTGCGGCCTACTTTATCCTTCCTACATCTACTCTGTGTAAGTGTTCTGCTTTAATTATGCTTTTTGCTATCCCATTTTTATTCAATTAAGCTACATTATTTTGCTTAAATTGTCTATTTGTATATGTTTAACTACATTATTCTACTTGGTTATGTTAGTGTCTAGGTCATACTTCATTTATATTATCTGACCTGACTGTTGCATGGTGTGTTAAGCTTCACAACTATAACGTTTGTAAGCTTATTACTTTTGTTGTTACATGCACATATTAATTGAATATTTTTAGTTATTGTGATCTCTGTTTGTTTCTTTTATTCAGCTCCAACTCACAGATGTCCTGGGACATCTCTTAGGAGCATTCTTCACTGACAGCATCGTCAATCTCACCTCTTTTCTGCCCAATAAACATGCTTAAGTCTGCCTTGTATGTTGTTCTTTCTTGTCTCTCCAACACACTCATAACACCAGTCAAACCCTACTCCACTCTATTTAATAATATCTGATCGTTATTATGTTAATTATACTTGAAGTACATAGACTACATGAGTTTGATTACAACATATAGGCTAAATAGGTTTAATCAAGCTGCTTCTATTGTATCTAATAGGTTCTATACTAATAATTAGGTTAATTTGATGGATAGATATTAGTTGGATTAAAACACACTCTAGATAAGGTTAATTTGAATATTTTTCTCGACATCAGATGGAAATGGCTGTGGTGAATACTTATTATAAGAAGAAGGAGGAGCATAGGGTGAAGTATAAAAGTGGAGCAAGGTGCACACTGATAGACTATGTTTTATGCAGGAGATGCAACCTGAAGGAGATCGGAGACTGTTAGGTGTTGGCGGGGTACAGTGTAGCTAGACAGCATTGGATGGTGGTCTGTAGGATGGTTTTGGAGGTGAAGAAAAAGAGGACGAGCGTGAGAACTGAAAGAAGAATTAGATAGTGGAAACTGAAGGAGTAAGACTTTAGCATGAGGTTCAGGGAAGAGGTCAGACAGGGTCTCTGTGGTGGTGAAGAGGTGCTGGATGATTGGGCAACTACTGCACAAGTGATCAGGGAGACAGCCCGGTCCCAAGCCCGGATAAATTGGGGAGGGTAAATTGGGGAGGGTTGCGTTAGGAAGGGCATCCAGCGTAAAACATGTGCCAAATCAAACGTGCGGAGGATCCGCTGTGGCGACCCCTAACGGGAGAAGCCGAAAAGAAAGTTTTAAATAAAAATCATTAAAAAGTGCTGTAAGTAAACAAAAATAAAAAAAACGTGACAAGACAAATCATGTTTTGACAAAATAGTTATTTTATTAAAATCCAATATATTTATGAAACTGTGATTTTTATTGATAATCATCATTTCATAAAAATCTGTGAAAAAAGTCATCAAATTGTCAAAAAGGTGACAAACTGTTTTGAGAAAAAATATGCCTTTTTCATACAATATGGTTGATTATGAATGTATAATTTTTCCTATTTTTGAGTTTAATTTAAATGAAAACCGTTACAACGTGCAATATGAAAACGAAATGCGATAAAAGTGACATTTCGTGGCATAAATAAATTTTTTTCCATGAAAATATGAATTTTTATATTCATCAACAAGATTTCATATTAAACCGCTACAAAGTGCAATATAAAAAAAAAATAGGAAGTGACAGGACAAATCATGTTCTGGCAATTAAAGGACTTTAATAATAAATTACAGAACGAAAATGATGACGAGAAATTATATGATAGGGTTTATGATAATATACATTTTCTTAATAAAAACGTTCTGTTCGTGTACAATAATGAGTTTCAAATCATGTTTTGACAAAAATTGGCTTTATTGATACAAATATGATCGTTATTTTAATATAATTTGTTTTTATTGTTTGTCAAGTCAAGTCAAGTCAAGTTTATTTGTATAGCGCTTTTCACAACAGACATTGTCTCAAAGCAGCTTTACAGAAAACAACAGTGAAGGTGAATGGTGTGCGTTTGTCCCTGATGAGCAGCCGTGGCGACAGTGGCAAAGAAAAACTCCCTTAGATGATATGAGGAAGAAACCTTGAGAGGAACCAGACTCAAAGGGGAACCCATCCTCATATGGGTGACATCAAAAGTTTGGTCATAAATCTTTCAACAATACAGAACAATTTGTGATCATCATAGATCCAGCATCAGCTTCTCCATGCCAGGGCCTTTAAACACTCGGCATCTACTTCTCCATGATCATCCATAGGTCCATAATCTTCACGAGGTGGGACGTGACTGGAGCTGGCCAAACCTCAGGATGCCTCGGGATGGGGAGAGAAAGAGAAGCAGAAGCATGTTTGTAGCTTTTTAAATTAAATTAATTAAAAAAATGATAAAACGTGCAATACATGAACAAAAAACGAGAAAGGTGACATGACAAATCATGTTTTGACAATAATATGATTTTTTATTTCATCAAAATGTAAAACTTATTGTTGAAATTTTTATTTACATATCCGGAAACATATTTTCATAAATATCGTTAAAAAGTGCTGTAAGTGAACAAAAATGTAATTATTTTATTTGGAAAAATATGATCATTATGAAAATAAAAATTTTAATATTGATAATCATAATTTCAAGAAAAACTGATATAAAAGGTGAAATGACCAATTTTTATTGAAAAAAAATATGCCTTTTTTATACTAGGAGTTTTTATGAAAAGATCATTTTTTCTATTCTTGAGCTAAATTTCAATAAAAACTGTTACAATGTGCAATACATGATTGGAAAATTTAAACAGTGACATGACAAATCATATGTTATAAATATGACTTTTTTTTCATAAAGATATGATGTTTATAAAAATTTTAATGTTCCTATTTATAAGCTTATATATGTATATATATATTTCATGAAAAATGATGAAAATATGAAAATATTAATTTTTATGTTCATAAATATAATTTCTTGAAAAAACATTTAAAAGTCCAATAATTAAAGAAAAAAGGTGACATGACAAATTGTGATCAGACAATAATGAATTTTTTTTCATTAAAATGTTATTGTTAAAATATAAATTTTTATATGCAAAAACAGAATTTGATATAAAGTCGATTAAAAGTTTTAATGTGTATGAAAAACACTGTTTATAAAAATGTGTTGGTTATTATTAAAAAAATCTATTTTCTAATTCATTAGAATAAATTCATAAAGAGCGGTTAAAAAGTATAATAAGCGAAAAAAAAAGTAACGACAAAGTTTTGAGGAAAAATATGCCTTTAAAATTTTTTTTTATATTAATTTCCATGTATAGTAGCATAATTTAATGAAAATCGTTAAAAGGTGCAATAAATGAATTAAAAAAAGAACGACATGGTGTCTAAATTAATTTTAAAATTAAAAGTAAAAGTAAATTTAAAAATATAAGTTTTCATAATCACAATTACGTGAAAAACTATATAAAAAAAAAATTATAATTGAATATATATTAGGATCCTCCCAGCCAACATGTCCATGTGGGCCCCACATGGGTTTTTATTTGGGTTATATGGGCATCATGTGGGCATGGGGTCAGAATAGGCACTTTGATGGGCTAAATGTGGGCCCCAGTTTAGTCAGGGTTGTGTGCCCCAGTTAGGTTGCCCATTTTGTTTATTCGAGGGCCCTGTATGGGCCACATTTGGGCTATATTTAGCTATATTATTCAATTGATGATAAATTCAATTGATATGTTTTTTGCGTGTTTTATATGATCGAAACAAAAAAATTATATATTAACAATAACATAACTTTAGTAAGAAAAAAAAAATCGCTTGTGCAGCTCACAGAGTCTCCCATTGGCTCCTGTGCTCCCGCCTTCTCATTCTGAAGAAACAGTCATCACTCACTACACTGGAGCACCTGACCTGACCTGGATAACCTGACATCTCTTTCAAGGTAAGAAATTATCTTTGTTTTAAATTAATCACATTTTACTGTTTGCTTTCATTTAATGTATACTTCTGAAAGATTTGTGGTAATTAAAGTTACAGGCAGGATATAACGAAAGTAAGTGTGGAGAGTGAACTGGTTTACCTCAGAGATAAACACCTGTGAAAAACGGAATATTCTCAACGATTGGCAAATAACTAGGAAATTGTCTACTAAAATGTGGAAATAACGACTTTTCAAACCATTTTCACCCGTGTTTTCTCCATATAGTGTCCTTATGATAACAGGAGGGTGAAACACTAAAACGCTGTGTTTAACTGATGAAGATGTTTTCTTGATTTGCTGATGTTTTTTCTATTTGTTATGTTTTCTTCAGTTGCAGTGCGTTGAACTTTCTGGTCCACCGTGATCCTAGGTGTGACTTACATCTTTCAGCTGATCAGAATCATTGTTTAATCACTTTTGGCAATAGCCAAAAATTAGTTTAAGAGTCAAGTTTAGACGCAAGGTTGATATTTTAATTGTTACATTCACAAGTTTTGTATTCCAAGACTGGTCCCCCGGCATAAGTTATTACTGTGCGAGGCAGAGGTGGGAACAAGTCACTGATGAGATTCTAGGATATGTCTTAATTATATTGATGCATGTTTTTTTAGATGTTGCTGTGAATGGTAGTATTTTGAAATGCACTAAATTGCCTTTTCTGTCTTCTCTTTCTTTACTGTTTTGTAGGTGTGCAGCCGAGGAATCTGCATGAGCCCACCAGTGAACTATTCTACTTTAGTAATTCTGTTATTCCTGTTTCCTGTTTTTTTACTTGAATTAATTTAAATTTACACATTCTGAGTTGAAGTCATTTTTTTTTTCACAGTTCAAATACTCAACCATGTAATTTTGAACATATAACAGCACATAAAATCAACTAATATTAGTTATTTTTTTGGTCAGGCACAGTTTTACATTGTAACTGAGGTTTGAAATGGTTTGACAGTGGATTTTCCATAGTAAGATTAAGTACACATTAAGTTCAACCACAGAAATCAATGATGAAATTAATAAATGGGACCCAATTCTTCAATTCAATTCAATTTATTTTTATTTGTATAGCGCTTTTAACAATGAACATTGTCTCAAAGCAGCTTTACACAGATAATGCGGTGATTAAAAATGAATATGTTCTTTATGAGTAAGTTTGTCCCTGATGAGCAAGCCGGTGGCGACTGGCGACTGTGGCAAGGAAAAACTCCCCGAGATGGCATAAGGAAGAAACCTTGAGAGGAACCAGACTCAAGACGGATCCTCATCTGGGTTACACCGAATGTCCATTTGTGGCAGGTATACAATGTTGCGGGGTGCAGTGATGATGATCAAAAGCGAAATGTATTCCTGAGTCAGTGTAGGAGACTGTTGACATCAACTACAGTCCAATCCATCCTCAAAGCTCCCGTTCTTACTCCGGAATTTCATGGAACCACCCAAGGCGTTGATGACAAACCTTCCCCAGCTGCACAGAGTGGCCTCCAGTAAAGAGAACACTATCCAGAGGCAGGCCTGGATGAAGTGGGAAGATCCACGGAGGGGAGAGGGGCAGGAACAGTGGTCACTGGAGCCTCAGGAGCATGTTTAACTCGACCGAGAGAGAGAGAGAGAGAGAGAGAGAGAGAGAGAGAGAGAGAGAGAGAAGAGGGTGACAGGAAGAGAAGGATATGGATTATTGAGTGTACCTATTGTTGCATGAGAGTTAAAGTCACTGTGCAGTTTGGACTCCGGCAAGACTCGCTATGGCAGCATAACTAAAAGGGAGAACCAGAAGGCAACACAGACATGAGGGATCTCTGGGATAAGAGACGACCCACCACACCACCATCAACAAACCTGAGTAAACGCGTGAATGTGAGGGGACGACAGCGTACAAATATCCCAGTTCACCAAACACTCTATATCAATGTTCCCTCCAGATCTGAGCATTTACCTGAGAAAAAATCTACTGATTAAAGGCTTGACTGAATAAATATGTTTTCAACCTCGACTTAAACACTGAGACCGTGTCTGAGTCCCGAACACTGATAGGAAGGCTGTTCCATAACTGCGGTGCTTTATAAGAGAAAGATCTGCCCCCTGCTGTAATCTTCATTATTGGAGGAACCAACAGATAGCCAGCACCTTTTGATCTAAGTAGGCATGGAGGATCATACTGGTACAGAAGTTCACTCAGATACGGTGGTGCGAGACCGTTAAGTGCTTTATACGTCAGTAGTAGAATTTTATATTCAATGCGAGATTTGATTGGGAGCCAGTGTAGACTGATTAATACAGGGATGATGTGGTCATATTTCCTAGATCTAGTGAGGACTCTTGCTGCTGCATTCTGAACTAACTGAAGCTTATTTATGCACCTACTCGCACACCCAGACAGTAAAGCGTTACAGTAGTCTAATCTAGAAGTAACAAAAGCATGAACTAGTTTTTCTGCATCCTGTAACGACATCATATTTCTAATTTTAGCAATATTTCTAAGGTGAAAGAAGGCGATCCTGGTAATATTATTCACGTGAGCCTCAAAGGAAAGACTCGGGTCAATAATCACACCAAGGTCTTTGACAGCCGTACACGCTGAAACAGAAACACCATCCAGAGATGCTAGGTAATCGGAAAGTTTGCTTCTAGCTGCATGTGGTCCTAGTAAAAGTACTTTGGTCTTATCTGAGTTTAGCAGAAGAAAGTTATCGAGCATTCACTGTCTAATGTCCTTTACACACTTCTAAAATTGTTAAGCTGATCTCTCTCATCTGGCTTTGCTGAAATATACAGCTGTGTATCATCAGCATAGCAATGGAATCTAATACCATGTTTATGAATAATTTCTCCAAGAGGCAGCATATATAAAGAGAAAAGCAGAGGGCCTAAGTCAGATCCTTGAGGAACACCAAACTTTACCTCAGAGAGTGTGGAGAACTCACCATTAACATCAACAAACTGATAGCGATCAGTCAAATAAGACCTGAGCCAAGAGAGAGCTGTTCCCTTTATTCCAACAACGTTCTCAAGTCTAGCAAGTAGTATAGTGTGATCAATGGTGTCAAAAGCTGCACTAAGAGCAAAACAAGTAAGGAGACAAAACCCTGTTTAGAGGCCGATAACAGGTCATTTACCACCTTAACTAGCGCCGTCTCTGTGCTATGATGAGGCCGAAATCCTGACTGATACATTTCAAAAATATTATTCATAAGTAGGTGTGAGCATAACTGCTGTGCTACAACCTTTTCCAAAATTTTGGCTATGAAGGGGAGATTTGATATTGGTCTGTAGTTGGACAGCTGACATGGGTCAAGGTCAGTGTGTATTTTTTGTATTTTTTGTGTTTTTTTGTGAAAAACTGGGGCCGTAGCCTTTATTAAATTTGTGACAGGAGAGTGAAGGGGAGTGTTTGGTGACACTGCTTCTGCACTTAATCTCACATCTTTCCCCACTGGAACGGGACGACACGGGGAACAGTGAAGCCTGAAGTGCTGAACAGAGAGTGACCCTCGCCGGCGAGGGGGGGCTGACCTCGCTGAAGGAGTACCTCCGTCTTTTGGACGGGCAAACTTGGAGGGAAGAACAAGTGTCCGGAGCTCTGGTCGCCCATGAACGCGGAACAAAAACCCCCTGTGGCCGAGCATCAGGTCGAGCATCTGCAGCGAAGGACATCTTACCCCAGGGCTTAGCAGGCGGGGGAGGTGGCCCGCTCTGCTGAGCCGGTGGTTTCCCGCGAGGTCTGTAATTTTTGCCAGTGTAGTGGGGATGGCGTCCCGCAGCAGAAGTGTTGGATGGCCGCACA
The DNA here is from genome assembly GCF_946808225.1 of Silurus aristotelis. Lineage (NCBI taxonomy): Eukaryota > Metazoa > Chordata > Actinopteri > Siluriformes > Siluridae > Silurus > Silurus aristotelis. The sequence continues at coordinate 18,561,429 of NC_139584.1, forward strand.
GATGGTGTCTGATGCTGCGCCTGCTTCATAGGAAGACACAATTTAAACGTCTCGTCCTCCTTCTTTTTATCATCGCATCGTTGTTGCATCAGGGCCACAGCCGGGCCAAAAAGAGCTTGGCCGGGTTCAATCGGCGCTCCTGCGATGCGACGTTTCTCACTATCAGGGAGAACGGAATGATTGAGCCACAGTGCACGTTCTCCGACCACCGATAAAGCCATAGAACGCCCGCTCGCTTGGACAGCCTGACGGGCATTACGGAGAACAAGGTCATTGACCGAGACGACCTCCTTCCAGAGATCAGGCGATGGTGACCCTTTCTCCAGTTGTTGACCCAAATCGATCAGGAGTTCGGCCTGATACGGGTCCAACAGCGAGGAGACATTAAGCGCTCGTATAGCGAGAGCTGAGGCTTTGTACGATGCCTGATGAATCGATGCGGAGAAGCGATCCATTTTACCCGGGAGGACGGGCTTGAGTGGGGCGAGCAGCCCGCCCTGAGATGGGTTGAGGTGTCTGGCGATGGAAGGCTCGATAACCGGGGGATCGCCCATGCCGCGACTCGCTATATCCTTAACTTCCAACCCAGCAAGACCGTGTTTCAGGTCGAGCAGATCTCCCCAGCAATATCTCATGTGTTTAGCCTGAGAGTTCTCATGTGGGAAGCAGCTGCTTTCTCGGGCCAGAAGGAGGTCCCAGAAGCTTGCCGTCATATACGTCCCTCTCCTGATCCGAAGCATTCAGGAGAGCCGGCCATTCGATGGCGAGCCGCGCGGCAGCGCGTTCACAAAGCTCCAGCAAAACCGATTGAGATGGGGCGGGGGAGCCTGAGGGGCCACGGAGGACGGGGTGGCGACCTCGTCATCCGAGCTGTCGAGAAGGTCCGCCTCGATCTCATCCCCGGAACCTGTCGGTCCTTCGGGGAGACGGTTGTCGACCGGTAGTAAATCCTCGAAGGGGGAAGGACACAAGTACAAATGCAATGTACAAATACGCTTGGTTCGAAAAACCTCTTTCTCTTCGTCCTAGAAGCCTGAGACTTGCGGAATCGCGTTTTCAGCGGTTAGGAAACTCATTCTCGACAGCACGTGCAAGGCTTTGCCAAATATGTGCTGTAGATTCGATTTTGATGATTTATGACTTTATAACACATTTTTCATTTACTTATTGCAGTTTTCTACACTTTTTATGAAATTATGATTATTAATATGAAAATTCATATTTTTGAAATAACTATAATATTTTTGTGAGAAATATCATATTTTGGACAGGAAATGTTTTGTTATAATATATCTCATCATAAACATGTAAAATTATCATGGACAAATGCATGCTGCTTGTACAAATACGCTTCGTTCAAAAAACCGCTTTCTCTTCGTCCTAGAAGCCTGAGACTTGCGGAATCGCGTTTTCAGCGGTTTAGAAACTCATTCTTGACAGCACGTTTAAGGCTTTGCAAAATATGTGTTGTTTAGATTTGGATGAATTGTGACTTTATAACACATTTTTCATTCACTTATTGCAGTTTTCAACACTTTTTATGAAATTATGATTATGAATATGAAAATTCATATTTTTGAAATAACTATAATATTTTTGTGAGAAATATCATATTTTGGACAGGAAATGTTTTGTTATGTTATATCTCATCATAAACATGTAAAATTATCATGGACAAATTCATGCTGCTTGTACAAATACGCTTGGTTCGAAAAACCGCTTTCTCTTCGTCCTAGAAGCCTGAGACTTGCGGAATCGCGTTTTCAGCGGTTAAGAAACTCATTCTTGACAGCACGTATAAGGCTTTCCCAAATATGTGCTGTTGTATCGATTTTGATGAATTATGACTTTATAACACATTTTTATTCATTTTTTGCAGTTTTCTACACTTTTTATGAAATTATGATTATCAATATGAAAATTTTTATTTTTGAAATAACTATATTTTTTTTGTGAGAAATATCATATTTTGTTGAGGAAATGTTTTGTTATATTATATCTCATCATAAAAATGTAAAATTATCATGGACAAATGCATGCTGCTTGTACAAATACGCTTGGTTCGAAAAACCGCTTTCTCTTCGTCCTAGAAGCCTGAGACTTGCGGAATCGCGTTTTCAGCGATTAAGAAACTCATTCTTGACAGCACGTAAAAGACTTTGCCAAATATGTGCTGTTGTATCGATTTTGATGAATTATGACTTTATAACACATTTTCATTCACTTATTGCAGTTTTCTACACTTTTTATGAAATTATGATTATGAATATGAAAATTCATATTTTTGACATAACGATTATATTTTTGTGAGAAATATCATATTTTGGTCAGGAAATGTTTTTTTATATCATATCTAATCATAAACATGTAAAATTATCATGGACAAATGCATGCTGCTTGTACAAATACGCTTGGTCGGAAAAAAACCGCTTTCTCTTCGTCCTAGAAGCCTGAGACTTGCGGAATCGCGTTTTCAGCGTTTAAGAAACTCATTCTTGACAGCACGTATAAGGCTTTCCCAAATATGTGCTGTTGTATCGATTTTGATGAATTATGACTTTATAACCCATTTTCAATAATTTTTTGCAGTTTTCTACACTTTTTATGAAATTATGATTATCAATATGAAAATTTATATTTTTTAAATAACTAATATTTTGTGAGAAATATCATATTTTGGTCAGGAAATGTTTTGTTATATTATATCTCATCATAAACATGTAAAATTATTATGGGCAAGTGATAAATCAATAACTGTCAAACTCAGTTTTATGTATGAAAATAAAAAAATAAAAAATTATTTTCGTCAGTTTATTGCTCACAATATTTAATGATTTTCAATTAAATTATTCTTCTTAATATCAAAAATCACGTTTTAAAAATAATGGTTATCTTTTTATGAAAAATTGTCTTATTTTTGTCTAAACATGTTAGGTTTATCTTTTTTTTCTTTTATGTAATATACATTTATTACGTTTATTTTTAAAATGCTTATGATTTTTTTTTATGAAAAGAGGCATATTTTTGTCCTTTTTTTGTCGTCTTTTTCGTTTACTTATCGCAGATTTGAACGGTTTTTAATGAAAATTTGCTTATGAATATGAAAATTCCTTTTTTCCCAATAATAATCATATATATATTTTTTAATATATTGTTTTCAAACTACCGTTTGTCATGTATCATTTTTCGTTTAAGACTTGCACTTTTTTAGCGTTTTTTTTTTTTTTTACATTAAATAATGCTTACAAATCAGAAAATTCATATTTTCACAAATAATTTTTTATGATAAAGGTTAACGTTTTTTTTATGAAATTAATTGTGAAATGTAATATTTAAAAAAAAAATTGTTATTAAAAAATAAAAATAAAAACTTTTTTCAAACCATTGTGATCACATTTTGCATTGAATTTTTGCCCTTTTTAGTTGATGATGCTTATGAATATTAAGTCAAATTTTTCACAATAACTTGTAAAATATCATATCACGTTATTTATTAACAGTTTTTCATGAAATTATTAGTATGAATATAAAAATGTATATTTTACCAATTAATCTCATTTTTATTAAAAAAAAAGTTATATTATTCTCAGACCAATGTTTTTCATGTAAGTTTTTCGCTTACATATTGCACTATATTTTCTATTAAATGATGCTTATAATTATGGAAATGTATATTTTCACAATAACCTTCAAATTTTTTATGTAAAAGTCATATTTTTGTCAAAACATGAACTGCATTGTCGCTTTTTTGATTTTCATTCACTAATGGCACTTTTTTTTAAAGGTTTTCCAATATCATGTTTTATATTTTCACAATTACTCATATTTTTATGGTAAAGGTTAACATGTTTTTTTTTTTTAATGAAATTATGTTTATGAATAAGAAATTATATATTTTAATAAAAACATTACATCTTATATTAAAAAAAGTAATTATTTTCAAACCATTGTTTGTCATATCACGTTTTTCATTGAATTTTTGCATTTTTTACCAATATTTGATAAAATAATTCTGAAGAATATGAGAATTTATAAGTTCCCAATTAATTTCAAAATATGGTTTGTATGGTCACTTTTTTATTTTTTGTTTCTTAATGGCAATTATTTAAAGGTTTTCCGTGAACATATGCTTCTGAATATGAAAATATCATATTTCGTTATGTAAAAAGTCATACCATGGTATTTCATGAAATCTTTTTCATTCACACTTTTAATGATTTATTTGTGAAAATATGAATGTGAATATGAACATTCATATTTTCACAATAACGTGTAAAAACTTGGTCATTTCACGTTTTTCATTGAATTTTTGCACTTTTTAACAGTTTGTCATGGAATTATTCTGATGAGAATTAATATTTTATTAATTTTTTGCTTACATGTTGCATTCTTTTTACTGTTTTCCTTTAAATGATGCTTATGAATATGAAAATTTATATTTTCATTTAAACTATCACATTTTTGATGGAAAATATCACCTTTTTTTCAAAACATGATTTGCATGGAAATTTTTTTGTTTTTGATTCACTTATGGCACTTTTTAAAGGTGATGATGATCATATGATTTATATTTTCAGAATTATTCATATTTTTGTGGTAAAGGTTAACGTGTTTTAATGAAATTGTTTTTTTAATGGGAAATTATATATTTGAATGAAACAATCCATATTTTAATAAAAAAAAAAAGTCATTATTAAACCAGTGTCAAGTTTTGTTTAGAATTTTTGCACTTTTAATGGTTTTTAGTTTAAGGATGCTAATGAATATAAAGTCATATTTTTCACAATTGTTTTTTAAAAACTTAATTTGTCATATAACGTTTCTTGTGACGTAGCTTCCTGTGACGTAGCTTCCTGTGTTTGACTTGTTTGCCGCGAGTTACGTGTTTGTATCTCTCGGCGTCTTTCAAACAAACTTTGCTATCTATCTATCCGTTTTTCCTCTTTTAATAATCCTTAATTGTTTTTGTCTTCCTGACTTGTGCCTGTAGTTAGTTAACTCGACTATAACTAGTGTTGTTTATATTTATTTTCTCTCACTCACATCTCTGTATAATAAATCTGTTCGTGACGATAAGCACTATGCCGGTTGTTTGTCTGCATTCGAGCACAGGTGAGGACTCGTTCGAGTTGCAAACGGTGGCGTTGGAGATGGAGGCATTGGAGAAACAGATTCGCGAGCTGCATGTAAAGCATGCCCGGCTGCGAGAGCGGAAAGCGGCGCTGGAAACATCCCGGGCGGACGCGCACTCATCCCAGGTAAACTCCCAGGTTGAACCTAACGCTCCCAGCACATCAACTCCGCGTGCTTCTATGCCCAGGCCCAGCGCACCTACAACTCCGGCACCGGTGCAACATGGACCCTGGATGCGACCGCGGCGGAAGAGACAAGCCAAGCCCCGATCGAGGACGTCTCCACCTCCACCACCGGCCTTCGAGATCTCGACCGAGAACCGCTTCGTCCCCCTCCGCGAGACGGAACGCGACACTGTTATTCTCGGAGATTCCATCGTCCGGCATGTCCGCGCTACCCGAGCTAAAGGTAAGGTGCACACTCGCTGTTTTCCTGGTGCTCGTGTTCTGGATGTCGCTGCGCAGGTACCCGCGATCCTGAACGAGAACTTCGGAGCGGTTGTTCTCCATGCCGGATCAAACGACACCAGGCTGCGGCAAACGGAGATCTTAAAGAGGGACTTCAGGATCCTGGTGGAGACGGTACGCAGCACATCACCCACAACGAGGATCATTGTGTCAGGACCTCTTCCCACTTACCAGCGAGGGGCTGAGAAGTTTAGTAGACTTTTAGCTCTAAATGAATGGTTACAGTCATGGTGTCGAGAACATAAACTTCTCTTTGTTAATAACTGGAACTGTTTCTGGGAGCGTCCTAGGTTCTTCCGCCCTGATGGCCTGCACCCCAGCAGAGTTGGAGCAGCAGTGCTATCAGATAACATCTCTAGGATACTACACACCATCTGACTGGTAAGACCTCAAGAAATCTTCAACTATAAGAACACGCATACTACAGACCAAATAGTTACAAGTTCACACACAGCCCAGTTTATAGAAACCATATCTATTCCTCGGGTAGTAAAACCAAGAATTACATACACAAGATCCAGAAATAATCTTATTGCAGTTAAAACTGAAAAATGCCAGATAAACAAACACAACAAAGTTCTAAAGTTCGGTCTTTTAAACATTAGATCACTTGCACCCAAAGCACTGATTGTAAATGAGATGATCATAGAGAATAATCTCGATGCACTCTGTCTCACTGAGACCTGGATTAAACCAGGTGATTATATGGGTCTAAACGAGTCTACACCGTCAGGATATGTTTATAAGCATGAGCCCCGTCAGACTGGTCGTGGGGGGGGTGTAGGAACCATTTATAGTGCTTCTCTTAATGTTAGTCAGAGATTAGGATTCAGCTTTAAATCATTTGAAGTGCTCGTTCTTAAAATTGCACTTTCAGAGATGCATAGAAAACTCGCTCTGGTCACCGTGTACAGACCCCCAGGACCCTACGCTGATTTTCTTCATGAGTTTGCTTGTTTTCTCTCAGACCTCCTGATCAGCTTTGATAAAGTGCTGCTTGTAGGAGATTTTAATATTCATGTAGATGATGAAAACGATGCCCTAGGATTATCATTTGTCGATTTACTAAACTCTTTTGGAGTTAAACAAAACGTCACCAGACCAACCCACCGTTTTAACCACACACTAGACTTAATAATATCCCACGGAGCAGACGTCACTGATATAAATATTTTACCTCAGAATGATGACATCACAGACCATTATCTCCTACTGTACACACTACCGGTAGAGCAGATTAACCGTGTTTCACCACGGTATCGACTTGGTAGGACTATTATTCCAACCACTAAGGACAGATTCATAAATAACCTGCCTGATTTATCTCAGTTTCACATTAAACCCATAAATGCTGATCATCTTGATGAGATGGCGAACAACATAGACCTTATCCTCACTAGCACTTTAGACACTGTTGCCCCCATCCGGTTAAAAAAGGTTCGAGAACAAGCAACTGCACCTTGGTATAATAGTCATACGCATGCCCTAAAGAGAACAACACGTAATCTGGAGAGAAAATGGAGGAAAACTAAATTGGAGGTATTTAGAATTGCGTATAAAGACAGTATGCTTAGCTACAGACAGGCGCTAAAAGCTGCTAGAGCTAAACACCTGAGCAAACTCATAGAAAATAACAAAAACAATCCCAGGTTCCTTTTCAGTACAGTCGCTAAATTAACAACAAATCAGGGATCTGAAAAATGTGTTCCATCACAGTTTAGTAGTGAGGACTTTATGAATTTCTTCACTGAAAAAATAGATAACATTCGAAAAACAATTGTGGCAGTTCAACCTCTGACAGCATCTCCTGACACAATCGTACTTACAACCCCACAACTACACTGTTTTACATGTATAGGACAGGAAGAGCTGTATGATGCTATTATGAAAGCTAAATCAACAACATGTCAGTTAGATCCAATTCCCACTAAACTACTGAAGGAAGTGTTATATACAGCTGGTGAGCCTCTTTTAAATATTATTAACTCCTCACTATCGTTAGGTCATGTCCCTAAATCCCTCAAGTTAGCAGTTATTAAGCCCCTCATTAAAAAACCTAATCTGGATCCAAACACGCTATCGAATTACAGACCAATTTCAAATCTCCCATTTATGTCTAAGATTTTAGAAAAGATTGTCGCTGCCCAGTTATGTAACCACTTGCAGGAGAACAATATCTTTGAAGAGTTTCAGTCAGGTTTTAGGCCCCATCATAGCACAGAAACTGCTCTAGTTAAAATCACTAACGACCTGTTTTTAGCTTCAGACCAAGGCTACATCTCCCTATTAGTTTTACTAGATCTTAGTGCTGCGTTCGACACTATAGATCATGATCTTCTCCTCGATCGCTTACAGAATTACATCGGTATTCAGGGACAGGCATTAAGCTGGTTTAAATCCTACCTGTCCAATCGTTACCATTTCGTAGATTTAAATGGAGAGCTATCCAGGATAATGCTAGTAAATTATGGCGTGCCACAAGGGTCAGTTCTGGGACCCCTGCTTTTTACAATATACATGCTTCCATTAGGAAATATTATTAGAAGGCATGGAATTAGCTTCCATTGTTATGCTGATGATACCCAGCTATATATTTCATCCAAACCAGGCGATACAGCTCAATTAGCTCGCATAACTGAGTGTGTTGAAGAAATAAGAGATTGGATGACCCATAACTTTCTGCTATTAAATCCTGATAAAACGGAGATTTTGCTCATCGGCCCAAAAAATAGTACACAGAAGCTCCAGCATCTCAGCCTGCATTTAGATGGTTGTTCTGTAACTACTAGTTCAACGGTAAAAGACCTGGGAGTTATTTTAGACAGCAACTTATCTTTTAAAAATCACATCAATCAAGTTACAAAAACAGCCTTCTTTCACCTTAGAAATATTTCTAAGCTAAGAAATATGTTATCTATATCTGATGCAGAGAAGCTCGTCCATGCGTTTATGACCTCTAGAATAGACTACTGTAATGCATTACTAGGTGGATGTCCTGCATCATTAATAAACAAGCTTCAGTTAGTTCAGAATGCCGCAGCAAGAGTTCTTACTAGGTCAAGAAAATACGATCATATAACCCCAATCTTATCGTCCCTACATTGGCTTCCTATTAAGTTTCGAATAGACTACAAACTACTGCTACTCACTTATAAAGCACTAAATGGTTTGGCTCCCATGTATCTATCCAGTCTCTTAACACGCTACAATCCGTCACGCTCCCTGAGATCTCAAAACTCTGGGCTTCTAGTAGTTCCTAGAATAGCAAAGTCCACTAAAGGCGGTAGAGCATTTTCACATTTAGCTCCTAAACTCTGGAATAGTCTTCCTGACAGTGTTCGGGGTTCAGATACACTCTCCCAGTTTAAGTGTAGATTAAAAACATATCTTTTTAGCAAAGCCTACACATAACACACATCACGCACATCACATCACAACCTTGTGCTCCAGAACATCTGATCACATGCACATTATCAACTTGTGCTGTTAATATCATGAACAGCAGCTACGCTAATTCCTCTCCACTGCTTCTCTTTCTCTCCCCATCCCGAGGCTTCCTGAGGTTTGGCCAGCTCCAGTCACGTCCCACCTCGTGAAGATTATGGACCTATGGATGATCATGGAGAAGTAGATGCCGAGTGTTTAAAGGCCCTGGCATGGAGAAGCTGATGCTGGATCTATGATGATCACAAATTGTTCTGTATTGTTGAAAGATTTATGACCAAACTTTTGATGTCACCCATATGAGGATGGGTTCCCCTTTGAGTCTGGTTCCTCTCAAGGTTTCTTCCTCATATCATCTAAGGGAGTTTTTCCTTGCCACTGTCGCCACGGCTGCTCATCAGGGACAAACGCACACCATTCACCTTCACTGTTGTTTTCTGTAAAGCTGCTTTGAGACAATGTCTGTTGTGAAAAGCGCTATACAAATAAACTTGACTTGACTTGACTTGACTTTAATAAACTATTTCACTTTGTTCAACAGATTTTCATTAAATTATTCCTTTGTATATAAAATTATTTTTTTTTTTTCCCAGCTTTTCATGAAATTTCCTTTGGATAAACAAATTCCTATTTTACCAGTTTATTTCATAAAATTATTATTTATACCAAACATGGTTATCATGAAACCTTTTTCGTTCACTTATTGCACTTTTCTCAATGGATTGGGGCAGACTTTAATGGGCATATGTAGGTGAAGGGAACAGAGGTGATGAGGAGGTGATGGGTAGGTATGGTTTTAAGGAGAGGAATGTAGAAGGGCAGATGGTGGTAGATTTTGCTAAAAGGATGTAAATGGCAGTGGTGAATACATATTTTAAGAAGAAGGATGATCATAGGGTGACCTATAAGAGTGGAGGAAGGTGCACACAGGTGGACTATGTTTTATGCAGGAGATGCAACCTGAAGGAGATTGGAGACTGTAAGGTGTTGGCGGGGGACAGTGTAGCTAGACAGCATCGGATGGTGGTCTGTAGGATGGTTTTGGAGGCGAAGAAGAAGAGGAGGAGGGTGAGGACTGAAAGAAGAATAAGATGGTGGAAACTGAAGGAGGAAGAGTGTAGTGTGAGGTTGAGGGAAGAGGTCAGACAGGGGCTCGTTGGTGGTGAAGCGGTATTGGATGATTGGGTAATAACTGCAGGAGTGATGAGGATAGCAGCTTGAAAGACACTTTGTGTGACATCTGGAAATAGAAAGGAAGACGAAGAGACATGGTGGTGGAATGAGGAAGTGCAGGAGAGCATAAGGAAAAAGAGGTTGGCAAAACAGAAGTGGGATCGACAGAGTGATGAAAAAAGTAGGCAGGAGTACAAGGAGATGCGGCAGCAGGTAAAGAGGGATGTGGCAAAAGCCAAGGAAAAGGCATATGAGGAGCTGTATGAGAGGTTGGACACTAAGAGAGGAGAAAAGGATTGGCCAGGCAGAGGGACCGAGCTGAGAAGGATGCACTGCAAGTTAGAGCAATAAAGGATGAAGATGGAAATGTGTTGACTAGTGGAGTGTTGTGAGAAGGTAGAGGGAGTATTTTGAGCAGGTAATGAATGAGGAAAATCAGAGAGAGAAAAGGTTGGATGATGTGGAGTTGGTGAAGCAGGATGTGGATAGGCTTAGTAAGGAGGAAGTGAGAGCAGCCATTAAGAGGATGAAGAGTGAAAAGTCGGTTGGACCAGATGACATACCTGTAGAAGCATGGAGATGTTTAGGAGAGATGGCAGTGGAGTTTTTAACCAGATTGTTTAACACGATTGTGGAAGGTGGGAGGATGCCTGAGGAATGGAGAAGGAGTGTGCTGGTACCAAGCTTTAAGAATAAGGGAGATGTGCAGCCCTGCAGTAACTACAGGGGAATTACGTTGACCAGTCACACCATGAAGTTATGGGAAAGAGTAGTGGAAGCCAGGCTGAGAAAAGAAGTGACCATCTGTGAGCAACAGTATGGTTTCATGCTGAGGAAGAGCACCACGTATGCCTGTTTTTGCTTTGAGGATGTTGATGGAGAAGTATAGAGAAGGACAGAATGAATTGCATTGTGTATCTGTGGATTTAGAGAAAGCGTACGACAGAGTGCCACGAGAGGAGTTGTTGTATTGTATGAGGAACTCAGGTGTGTCAGAGAAGTATGTGAGGGTGGTGCAGGACATGTATGAGGATGTGCAGTAGGAACGACATACTGGTTCAGGGTGAAGGTTGCGGATGATATTTTGATTTGTGGTGAGAGTAGTGAGCTGGTTGAGAAGAGCCTGGAGAGGTGGAGATATGCGCTGGAGAGAAGGGGAATGAAAGTCAGTAGGATTAAGACAGAGTACATGTGCGTAAATGAGAGGGAGGGTGGTGCGGATGAACATGCTATGTGAACATGATGAACATGCTATGTGGGTCCTCGCTTAGGTAACCTTTATACACCAGACAAAAATACCCTGCGGTTTCTAGCCTAGCTAATCCGCTTGTTGTTAAAATTTTGCACACTCAGCAAAACTGCACCGGTTTATTCTGCAATACTATTCTCCAATAAACCTATCATACTCTTATCACAACTATCTCTATTTTGTTTATATTATTTTTGTATTCTACTCTATTTTTATAACTAAAACTAGCTAGAAATGCCAGTAACCCATGGGATCGGGAAAGGCCAGCCCATTCGAATTTTAAAAAGTGACAGTTTAGTAGTTGAAGACAGAGTCATTCTCGTTTCTTTGAGTACTGCCAGGAGAACAACAGTTCAATTTCGGCCTGTTTCAAATTTCCTTCTGGTGGCATATGTGTGAAATCGATCTGTAGGTGTTGGAAGGGTTGCTCAGGAAAAGTAAGCGCATCATGTCGTACAGGTCAATGTATGTTGGTTTTGGCACAAGTCAAACCTGAATCTAACACTAGCTTGGTTGTTTTAGCTACATCAGCAATACAGTATGATGAGTTTATAGCCTGTGTGACTTTAGCTGTGCTAATGTGTGACATCCCATGGTAATGCTTCACCAACACTATTAAAGCTAGTTTAGGCAGAGCAATTTTTTTCATCTACATCTTTAATGATACCAGCAGAATATGATTTACATTGTTTAGAAGCCCAATACTTTATGTCCTCCTCCACTTCTGACTCTGAAGTATGTTTTAGGTCAGGATCTCAGGATATTTTCTGTACTGTGTCCAAATCTACTAACGTGTTTCCCCGAATTTCCTGCGGCATGTCCATTAACCTTAAGTATGGCCCCTTTGGCAGGAAAATGATCAGCATTTAAGAGGTCCCCTATGAGATTAAAATGTGCTATGGGCTTTCCATCAGCTGTTTTAAAGTGTCTTTGCTTCCATGTTTCGGCAAAATCATGCACAACATCATAATCATACTTAGAATCAGTGTATATAGTCACTACTTTACCTTCAGACAACTGCCATGCTCTTGTAAGTGCGACCAACTCTGCAGCTTGTGCAGATGTGTATGGTAATGGTTTAGCTTCAACTATTTCATCAGGTAAACTTACAACCGCATATCCACATAAATACACATCAGAGGGTTTTGAACAAGATCTATCTACATATAGGCAATCCCCCCTTCCAGGGCCGTATCTAAAAGATCGGGCTTACAAGAGGTCTCTTGTTTAATATGCTTAAGCCAATCGTGTGCGTCAATGAAAGCCATCTAATATAATAAAGTCTAGCACAGGGATCACAGGTCACCCACAAGGACCACACAAGCCTGTTCTAAAAATAGCTGTTTCCTACCTTGTTAAATCATTATTAATAATTATTGTGAGAAATACTGACATACTGAGGTGTCAAACTCAGTGTCAAATCCGGCCCGACGTACAATTATATCCGGCCCGCGAGATGATTTAATAAAGATCTATTATTATTGTTATTAATGTCCCGGCGATATAAAGCGCTGATGACACAAACTACAGATCCCATAATACAGCGCTTCAGCTGTCTTACCGAACACTAGGCGACCTGGGAAAATTCCAGCGTCAATCGAGTCAAGCTTCTGTTGATGTATTTAACCCTATTGTAAAGTTATTGTGAAGCCCCTCACAATGGCGAAGAGAAAAGTTGATTCTGAAAACAGAACGTTTCAAAACCGATGGGATTCTGAGTTTATGTTTACTGACACTGCCGGTAAATACGTGTGTGTTATTTGTGGAGCGAATGTGGATGTAATTAAGGAATTGAATCTAAGAAGGAACTACAATACAAAACATCAGGAGAAGCTGAAGAACCTAAATGCAGAGCAGAAGATACAGAAAGTAGAAGAGTTAAAGAAAAATCTGACATTTCAGCAGAAGTTTTTCACCAAAGCAAAATCACGAAGTGAAGCTGGTGTGAAAACAGAGGAGAAATCAGAGTCACATCAGCCGGTTATTTACTGATGGAGAGTTTCTGAAGAGCTGTGAGATGTCTGGTGTTTGACAGGAGATATTTTTATGGAGAGCAAAATATTTTCGTTTATTTGAAGTTTAAGATAATTTTTTTATAAAATGGCATAAAAGCAAATAAATCTGATTGTTTTGATTTGTTGTTATTTTAACATTTACTTAAAAGCACAATTTTTTATTTATTTGTTCAGGGTTTTTTCGCAGCATGTTTATATTTCTAACTTGTATAATTTTGACAGGATATATTTTAATGGACAGCTATTTATTTAAAGTTTAAGTTGATTTTATTCTGGAATAATATTCCTGTCTCTTTTTAATTACATTTATGTTCAAAAAACATTGTTTTAGTGTGTTCAATAAATGTTTATCCTGTTCAGCCCGTGATCTCAAGTGTGCTTTGAGTTTTGGCCCCCTGTAGTAGATGAATATCATTAATTAGATTAGATTAGATTAGATTAGATTCGATTCAACTTTATTTTCATTACACATGTACAAGTACAAGGCAACGAAATGCAGTTTGGGTGCTAACCCGAGTGCAATAACAGCAAGTGCAGGATATATAGTTTTTACATGAATATACATAGTTAAATAAAATAAAATATAGACTATAAACAGTAATTTAAAGATGTATCTGTACTATAAAAGTAGCATACAGATGAATATATATATATATATATATATATATATATATATATATATATATATATATATATATATATATACTATGAATATAATTACAAATGAATATGAATATATAAGTACTATGAATATAATTACAGATGAATATGAATATATATGTACTATGAACAATAATATACAGATAAATATATATATATATATATATATATATATATATATATATATATATATATATATATATATATATATATATATATATATATATATATATGTATTGTGAACATGATATACAGATGCCTCTTACTATACACAGAGAATGGGTATATATACAATGGTGATAAGTTAATGGTGAGCAGCAATACAAAAAAGAGCAGTGTGCAAATGAGCAAAGGTTTGTGTAAACAGTCCGTGCAATAACAAAGTATGAGGTGAAAAATGATCAGTGTCTTGGTGAGCATAAGTTTTTGTTCAGACAGTCCAGCAGGAAAGTGACTGAGTGTGAGGTGTGGGTGGAAATGTGGCTCCTTTGTCTTGGAGGTGTTAAGGAGCAGGTTATTGTTATTGCACCATGTGGCTAGGTGCTGGATCTCCTCCCTGTAGGCAGTCTCATCGTTGTTGGTGATGAGACTGATCACGGTAGTGTCATCTGCAAACTTGATGATGGAGTTAGATCCATTCACAGGCCTGCAGTCAGAGGTGAAGAGGGAGTAGAGGAAGGGGCTCAGCACACAGCCCTGTGGTACACCAGTGTTGAGTGTGATGGTGTTGGTGCAGCTGGAGCCAGATCGAACCTGCTGGGGTCTGTTGGTCAGAAAGTCCATGACCCAGTTGCAGGAGGAGGTGTTAATGCTCAGATCTAGAAGTTTGGCTATTAACTTAGATGGAATGATGGTATTGAATGCTGAGCTGATGTCAATGCAAGGTGTGAAACCACCCACTGGTCCAATGGCGGTCTCCAGATGCGTGGCGAAGGATTCTCGCGCGTTCTAGTCTTTCCTTTCACATTAGATAATAAGATTTGGATTAATGCATTTCTTCATTTTGGTTATTAACCTTTTATCTGACTCCAATTTGATAAAACATAATTAATATTTGCATAGGTTGTTATTTTACTAATAGTATAATTTGGATGGATGTTTGTTTAGTTATTCTGATTAAGCTCTGGCATTACACTCGGTCATTTGGTTCTCATAGTCGCACATGATCCTAGTATGGGCCTTATAATTAATATACTGGTCAACGGTCGTAAGCGAATCAGTATTGGTCGCTGCCAGAGGTTGGACTATACGCTTCAGCGGCCGCTCTCTGCGTGCTCAACTTTAAACATACTTTATTTAGTCCCCTTAGAGGTGACACTTAATTATTACAATAATAATTTTGTAACCAAAGGCAATGAATAGAATAATATTGAAATAATCAGAGGTTGAGGCTGTCACTCCCAACAAAAACCTTAACATCTTCAGCTCTGCTACCTACAGCTCCACCTCCTGTCTTCTACTCAATGCCACTGTCTCTAATCCATACAACATCCCCGGTCTCACCACAGTCCTATAAACTTTCCCTTTCATTCCTGCAGATACCCTACTATCACAAATCACTCCTGTCACTCTTCTCCACCCACTTCACCCTGCCTGCATGCTTTTCTTTACTTCTCTAACACACTCTCCATTACATTGCACTGTTGACCGCAGGTACCTAAACAACTCCACCTTCTCCACCTCTTCTCCCTGCAACCGCACCACTCCACTGCCCTCCCTCTCATTAACACTCTGTCCTTACTCCCACTGACTTTCATTCCCCTTCTCTCCAGCGCATATCTCCACCTTTCCAGGCTCAACCTGTCCATCACCACTGCAAACAGGAAAGGGCTCAGGGCCGATCCTTGATGTAGTCCAACCATCACCCTGAACCAGTCTATCGTTCCTACTGTACACTTTACTGCGGTCACACTGTCCTCATACATGTCCTGCACCACCCTCACATACTTCTCTGACACACCTGACTTCCTCATACAGTACCACAGCTCCTCTCTCGGCACCCTGTCGTACGCTTTCTCTAAATCGACAAATACACAATGCGATTCCTTCTGTCCCCTTCTCTATACTTCTCCATCAACATACTCAAAGCAAAGGATGGTGCTCTTGGATGGTGCTCTTCCTCGGCATGAAACCATACTGTTGCACACAGATGGTCACCTCTTCTCTCAGCCTGGCTTTTACTACTCTTTCCCATAACTTCATGGTGTGACTGATCAACTTAATTCCCCTGTAGTTACTGCAGGTCTGCACATCTCCCTTATGCTTAAAGATCGGTACCAGCACACTCCTTCTCCATTCCTCAGGCATCCTCCCACCTTCCAGAATCTTGTTAAACAATCTGGTTAAAAACTCCACTGCCATCTCTCCTAAACATCTCCATGCTTCTACAGGTATGTCATCTGGTCCAACCGACTTTCCACTCTTCATCCTCTTAATCGCTGCTCTCACGTCCTCCTTACTAATCCTATCTACATCCTGCTTTACCAACTCCACATCATCCAACCGTCTCTCTCTCTGAATTTCCTCATTCATCAGATGCTCAAAATACTCCCTCCACCTTCTCAACACACTCTCCTCACTAGTCAACACATTTTTCTCTCCATCCTTTATTGCTCTAACTTGCAGCACATCCTTCCCAGCTCGGTCCCTCTGCCGGGCCAATAATAGTATAAATCCTTTCCTCCTTCCTTAGTGGCCATAAGCTCCTCATATGCCTTTCCTTGGCTTTCGCCACATCCCTCTGTACCTGCTGCCGCATCTCCTTGTACTCCTTCCTACTTTCCTCATCACTCTGTCTATCCCACTTCTGTTTTGCCAACCTCTTTCTCCTTATGCTCGCCTGCACTTCCTCATTCCACCTCCACGTCTCCTTGCCTTCCTTTCTATTTCCAGATGTCACACCAAGTACTTTTCTAGCTGCCTTCCTTATCACTCCTGCCATAGTTTCCCAATCACCCAACAACCTCTTCACCACCACTGAGCCCCTGTCTGACCTCTTCCCTGAACCTCACACTACACTCTTCCTCCTTCAGTTTCCACCATCTTATTCTTCTTTCAGTCCTTACTTTCCTTCTTTTCTTCTTCGCCTCCAAAACCATCATACAGTCCACCATCCGATGCTGCTTAGCTACACTGTCCCCTGCCAACACCTTACAGTCTCCAATCTCCTTCAGGTTGCATCTCCTGCATAGAACATAGTCCACCTGTGTTCACCTTCCTCCACTCTTATACGTCACCCTATGATCCTCTTTCTTCTTAAAATAAGTGTTCACCACTGCCATTTCCATCCTTTTAGCAAAATCTACCACTATCTACCCTTCCACATTCCTCTCCTTAAAATCATACCTACCCATCACCTCTGTTCCCTTCACCAACATGCCCATTAAAGTCTGCCCCAATCACCAATCGTTCTTTCCTAGGTACACTATCTACCACTTCATCTAATTCACTCCAGAATCTTTCATTCTCCTCCATCTCACAGCCAACTTGTGGAGCATATAGGCACTGATGACATTTATCATCCCTTCAACTTCCATCTTCACGTTCATCACCCTATCAGAAACTCTCTTCACCTCCACTACACTCTTACTGTACTCTTCCTTCAGAATCACCCCTACACCATTTCTCTTTCCATCCACACCATGATAGTTTGAACAGTTTGAACCCACCTCCAATGTTCCTGGCCTTATTCCCTTTCCACTTGGTCTCCTGAACACACAACATATCTACCTTTCTTCTTTCCATCATATCAGCTATCTCTCTCCCTTTACCCGTCATAGTACCAACGTTTAAAGTACCAACCCAAACCTCCACTCTCCTACACTGCTCCTTTTCCTGCCGTCTCTGTAGATGTCTTCCTCTTCCCCTTCTCCTCCTTCGGCCAACAGTAGCCCAATTTCCAATTTCCACTGGTACCCTGTCGGCTAACGATGCCTGTGGCGGTCGTTGTTAACCCGGGCCTCGACCGATCCAGTATGAAATTCTGATTTGTGATCTGCATATTTGATTTGGCACATGTTTTACGCTGGATGCCCTTCCTAACGCAACCCTCCCCATTTACCCGGGCTTGGAACCGGCACTAAGAGTGCACTGGCTTGTGCCTACCTAATGGCTGGGTTAAAATTTTTTAAATAAAAACAATCACCTTTTTTTAAATAAAAGAATATTAAATTTCTTTTCAAACCATTGATTATCACATTTTGCGATGAATATTTTCACTTTCAATGGTTTTTAGTTAATAATGCTTATGAATATGGAAAGTCATAATTTCACAATAACTTAATAATAATTTACCTATTCATTTCATATTTATAAGGGGAAAAGTCATTGTTATGTCAAAACATGGTATATCATGAAACCTTTTTCGTTCATTGATTGCACTTTTCACAATTCTTAGTGAAATTATGCTTTTGAATAATTTGCTTTTGAAAATTCATATTTTCACAATAACTTGTAAAAACTTGTTCATTTCACGTTTATCATTGAATTATTGCACTTTTTAACAGTTTTTCGTTAAATGGTGCTCATGAATATGAAAATCCGTGTTTTTACTATCACATTTTTTATAAAAAAAAAGTCATATTTCTGTCACAACGTGATTTGTACTTTTTTGTTTTTCCTTCACTTAACATTTTTAAAGGTTTGCCATGATCACATGATTTATATTTGTTAGGTTTTTTTTTTTTTTAATGAAATTATGATTCATGAAAATTAATATTTTTATAAAAACTCCACTATTTATATGAAAATGTCAAATTCTGTTCATAAAATGATTTGCTATATCATATTTCATTATAAACATGTAAAATTGTCATGGGCAAGTGCATGCTTTCTGTGCAAATACGCTTGGTTCGAAAAACCGCTTTCTCCTCACCCTAGAAGCCTGAGACTTGCAAAATCGCTTTTTTACAGCGGCTAAGAAGCTCATTCTTGACAGCACGTAGCATGATTGTCCAAATAAGTGTTGTTGTTACGTTTTTGATTTATTATGACTTTTCATCCCATTTTCATTCACTTTTCTCAGTTTTATTTTAATTATGTTTATGAAAATTAAAATTAATATTTTTGAAATAACCATAATAGTTATATGAAAAAAGCCATGTTTGAATCGGAAATTGTTTTGTTATAACATATTGCATCATAAACATGTCAAAATAATATGGGGAAATGCATGCTGCTTGTACAAATGAAGCCTGAGACTTGCGGAATCGCTTTTTTAGCAGTTAAGAAACTCATTCTCGACAGTACGTGGAAGGCTTTGCCAAATATGTGCTGTAGATTCGATTTTGATGATTTATGACTTTATAACACATTTTTCATTCACTTATTGCAGTTTTCAACACTTTTTATGAAATTATGATTATGAATATAAAAATTCATATTTTTGAAATAACTAATATTTTTGTGAGAAATATATTTTGGACAGGAAACGTTTTGTTATATTATATCTCATCATAAATATGTAAAATTATTATGGACAAATGCGTGCTGCTTGTACAAATACGCTTGGTTCGAAAAACCGCTTTCTCTTCGTCCTAGAAGCCTGAGACTTGCGGAATCGCGTTTTCAGCGGTTTAGAAACTCACTCTTGACAGCACGTTATAGGCTTTGCCAAATATGTGTTGTTGTTTAGATTTGGATGAATTGTGACTTTATAACACATTTTTCATTCACTTATTGCAGTTTTCAACACTTTTTATGAAATTATGATTATGAATATGAAAATTCATATTTTTGAAATAACTATAATATTTTGTAAGAAATATCATATTTTGTTGAGAAAATGTTTTGTTATATTATATTTCATCATAAAAATGTAAAATTATCATGGACAAATGCGTGCTGCTTGTACAAATACGATTGGTTAAAAAAAACCGCTTTCTCTTCGTCCTAGAAGCCTGAGACTTGCGGAATCGCGTTTTCAGCGTTTAAGAAACTCATTCTTGACAGCAAGTATAAGGCTTTGCCAAATATGTGTTGTTGTTTAGATTTTGATGAATTGTGACTTTATAACACATTTTTCATTCACTTTTTGCAGTTTTCAACACTTTTTATGAAATTATGATTATGAATATGAAAATTCATATTTTTGAAATAACTAATATTTTGTAAGAAATATCATATTTTGTTGAGAAAATGTTTTGTTATATTATATCTCATCATAAAAATGTAAAATTATCATGGACAAATGCGTGCTGCTTGTACAAATACGCTTGGTTCGAAAATCCGCTTTCTCTTCGTCCTAGAAGCCTGAGACTTGCGGAATCGCGTTTTGAGCGGTTAAGAAACTCATTCTCGACAGCACGTGCAAGGCTGATATGCGCTGTAGATTCGATTTTGATGATTTATGACTTTATAACACATTTTTCATTCACTTATTGCAGGTTTCAACACTTTTTATGAAATTATGATTATGAAAATAAAAATTCATATTTTTGAAATAACTAATATTTTTGTGAGAAATATCATGTTTTGTTGAGGAAATGTTTTGTTATATTATATCTCATCATAAATATGTAAAATTATCATGGACAAATGTGTGCTGCTTGTACAAATACGCTTGGTTTGAAAAACCGCTTTCTCTTCGTCCTAGAAGCCTGAGACTTGCGGAATCGCGTTTTGAGCAGTTAGGAAACTCATTCTCGACAGCACGTGCAAGGCTTTGCCAAATATGTTCTGTAGATTCGATTTTGATGATTTATGACTTTATAACACATTTTTCATTCACTTATTGCCGTTTTCTACACTTTTTATGAAATTATGATTATGAATATAAGAATCCATATTTTTGAAATAACTATAATATTTTTGTGAGAAATATCATATTTTGTTGAGGAAATGTTTTGTTATATTATATCTCATCATAAAAATGTAAAATTATCATGGACAAATGCGTGCTGCTTGTACAAATACGCTTGGATCGAAAATCCGCTTTCTCTTCGTCCTAGAAGCCTGAGACTTGCGGAATCGCGTTTTGAGCGGTTAAGAAACTCATTCTCGACAGCACGTGCAAGGCTGATATGCGCTGTAGATTCGATTTTGATGATTTATGACTTTATAACACATTTTTCATTCATTTATTGCCGTTTTCTACACTTTTTATGAAATTATGATTATGAATATAAGAATCCATATTTTTGAAATAACTATAATATTTTTGTGAGAAATATCATGTTTTGTTGAGGAAATGTTTTGTTATATTATATCTCATCATAAACATGTAAAATTATCATGGACAAATGCGTGCTGCTTGTACAAATACGCTTGGTTCGAAAAACCGCTTTCTCTTCGTCCTAGCAGCCTGAGACTTGCGGAATCGCGGTTTAGAAACTCATTCTTGACAGCACGTATAAGGCATTGCCAAATATGTGTTGTTGTTTAGATTTTGATGAATTCTGACTTTATAACACATTTTTCATTCACTTATTGCAGTCATCTACACTTTTTATGAAATTATGATGATGAATATGAAAATTCATATTTTTTAAATAACTATAATATTTTTGTGAGAAATATCATATTTTGTTGAGGAAATGTTTTGTTATATTATATCTCATTATAAACATGTAAAATTATCATGGACAAGTTCATGCTGCTTGTACAAATACGCTTGGTTAAAAAAAACGCTTTATCTTCGTCCTAGAAGCCTGAGACTTGCGGAATCGCGTTTTGAGCGGTTAAGAAACTCATTCTCGACAGCACGTGCAAGGCTGATATGCGCTGTAGATTCGATTTTGATGATTTATGACTTTATAACACATTTTTCATTCACTTATTGCAGTTTTCTACACTTTTTATGAAATTATGATTATGAATATAAAAATTCATATTTTTGAAATAACTAATATTTTGTGAGAAATATCATGTTTTGTTGAGGAAATGTTTTGTTATATTATATCTCATCATAAAAATGTAAAATTATCATGGACAAATTGTACAAATACGCTTGGTTCGAAAAACCGCTTTCTCTTCACCCTAGAACCCTGAGACTTGCGGAATCGCGTTTTCAGCGGTTTAGAAACTCATTCTTGACAGCACGTATAAGGCTTTGCCAAATATGTGTTGTTGTTTAGATTTTGATGAATTGTGACTTTATAACACATATTTCATTCACTTATTGCAGTCATCTACACTTTTTATGAAATTATGATGATGAATATGAAAATTCATATTTTTTAAAAAACTAATATTTTTGTGAGAAATATCATATTTTGTTGAGGAAATGTTTTGTTATATTATATCTCATTATAAACATGTAAAATTATCATGGACAAGTTCATGCTGCTTGTACAAATACGCTTGGTTAAAAAAAAACGCTTTCTCTTCGTCCTAGAAGCCTGAGACTTGCGGAATCGCTTTTTTAGCGGTTAAGAAACTCAATCTCGACAGCACGTGGAAGGCTTTGCCAAATATGTGCTGTAGATTCGATTTTGATGATTTATGACTTTATAACACATTTTTCATTCACTTATTGCAGTTTTCTACACTTTTTATGAAATTATGATTATGTATATGAAAGTTCATATTTTTGAAAAAACTAGAATTTTTTGTGAGAAATATATTTTGGACAGGAAACGTTTTGTTATATTATATCTCATCATAAATATGTAAAATTATTATGGACAAATGCGTGCTGCTTGTACAAATACGCTTGGTTCGAAAAACCGCTTTCTCTTCGTCCTAGAAGCCTGAGACTTGCGGAATCGCGTTTTCAGAGGTTTAGAAACTCACTCTTGACAGCACATTATAGGCTTTGCCAAATATGTGTTGTTGTTTAGATTTGGATGAATTGTGACTTTATAACACATTTTTCATTCACTTATTGCAGTTTTCAACACTTTTTATGAAATTATGATTATGAATATAATAATCCATATTTTTGAAATAACTATAATATTTTTGTGAGAAATATCATGTTTTGTTGAGGAAATGTTTTGTTATATTATATCTCATCATAAACATGTAAAATTATCATGGACAAATGCGTGCTGCTTGAACAAATACGCTTGGTTCGATAAACCGCTTTCTCTTCGTCCTAGCAGCCTGAGACTTGCGGAATCGCGTTTTCAGCGGTTTAGAAACACATTCTTGACAGCACGTATAAGGCTTTGCCAAATATGTGTTGTTGTTTAGATTTTGATGAATTGTGACTTTATAACACATTTTTCATTCACTTATTTTCTACACTTTTTATGAAATTATGATTATGAATATAAAAATTCATATTTTTGAAATAATATTTTTGTGAGAAATATCATGTTTTGTTGAGAAAATGTTTTGTTATATTATATCTCATCATAAAAATGTAAAATTATCATGGACAAATTGTACAAATACGCTTGGTTCGACAAACCGCTTTCCCTTCGTCCTAGAAGCCTGAGACTTGCGGAATCGCGTTTTCAGCGGTTTAGAAACTCATTCTTGACAGCACGTATAAGGCTTTGACAAATATGTGTTGTTGTTTAGATTTTGATGAATTGTGACTTTATAACACATTTTTCATTCACTTATTGCAGTCATCTACACTTTTTATGAAATTATGATGATGAATATGAAAATTCATATTTTTTAAATAACTATAATATTTTTGTGAGAAATATCATATTTTGTTGAGGAAATGTTTTGTTATATTATATCTCATCATAAACATGTAAAATTATTATGGACAAATGCGTGCTGCTTGTACAAATACGATTGGTTCGAAAAACCGCTGTCTCTTCGTCCTAGAAGCCTGAGACTTGCGGAATCGCGTTTTGAGCAGTTGGGAAACTCATTCTCGACAGCACGTGCAAGGCTTTGCCAAATATGTTCTGTAGATTCGATTTTGATGATTTATGACTTTATAACACATTTTTCATTCACTTATTGCCGTTTTCTACACTTTTTATGAAATTATGATTATGAATATAAGAATCCATATTTTTGAAATAACTATAATATTTTTGTGAGAAATATCATGTTTTGTTGAGGAAATGTTTTGTTATATTATATCTCATCATAAACATATAAAATTATCATGGACAAATGCGTGCTGCTTGTACAAATACGATTGGTTCGAAAAACCGCTTTCTCTTCGTCCTAGAAGCCTGAGACTTGCGGAATCGCGTTTTCAGCGGTTTAGAAACTCATTCTTGACAGCACGTATAAGGCTTTCCCAAATATGTGTTGTTGTTTAGATTTTGATGAATTGTGACTTTATAACACATATTTCATTCACTTATTGCAGTCATCTACACTTTTTATGAAATTATGATGATGAATATGAAAATTCATATTTTTTAAAAAACTAATATTTTTGTGAGAAATATCATATTTTGTTGAGGAAATGTTTTGTTATATTATATCTCATTATAAACATGTAAAATTATCATGGACAAGTTCATGCTGCTTGTACAAATACGCTTGGTTAAAAAAAAACGCTTTCTCTTCGTCCTAGAAGCCTGAGACTTGCGGAATCGCTTTTTTAGCGGTTAAGAAACTCAATCTCGACAGAACGTGGAAGGCTTTGCCAAATATGTGCTGTAGATTCGATTTTGATGATTTATGACTTTATAACACATTTTTCATTCACTTATTGCAGTTTTCTACACTTTTTATGAAATTATGATTATGTATATGAAAATTCATATTTTTGAAAAAACTAGAATTTTTTGTGAGAAATATATTTTGGACAGGAAACGTTTTGTTATATTATATCTCATCATAAATATGTAAAATTATTATGGACAAATGCGTGCTGCTTGTACAAATACGCTTGGTTCGAAAAACCGCTTTCTCTTCGTCCTAGCAGCCTGAGACTTGCGGAATCGCGGTTTAGAAACTCATTCTTGACAGCACGTATAAGGCTTTGCCAAATATGTGTTGTTGTTTAGATTTGGATGAATTGTGACTTTATAACACATTTTTCATTCACTTATTGCAGTTTTCAACACTTTTTATGAAATTATGATTATGAATATGAAAATTCATATTTTTGAAATAACTATAATATTTTGTAAGAAATATCATATTTTGTTGAGAAAATGTTTTGTTATATTATATCTCATCATAAAAATGTAAAATTATCATGGACAAATGCGTGCTGCTTGTACAAATACGATTGGTTCGACAAACCGCTTTCCCTTCGTCCTAGAAGCCTGAGACTTGCGGAATCGCGTTTTCAGCTTTTAAGAAACTCATTCTTGACAGCAAGTATAAGGCTTTGCCAAATATGTGTTGTTGTTTAGATTTTGATGAATTGTGACTTTATAACACATTTTTCATTCACTTATTGAAGTCATCTACACTTTTTATGAAATTATGATGATGAATATGAAAATTCATATTTTTTAAATAATTCTAATATTTTTGTGAGAAATATATTTTGTTGAGGAAATGTTTTGTTATATTATATCTCATCATAAAAATGTGAAATTATTATGGACAAATGCGTGCTGCTTGTACAAATACGCTTGGTTCGAAAAACCGCTTTCTCTTCGTCATAGCAGCCTGAGACTTGCGGAATCGCGTTTTCAGCGGTTTAGAAACTCATTCTTGACAGCACGTATAAGGCTTTGACAAATATGTGTTTTGTTTAGATTTTGATGAATTGTGACTTTATAACACATTTTTCATTCACTTATTGCAGTCATCTACACTTTTTATGAAATTATGATTATGAATATAAAAATTCATATTTTTGAAATAATATTTTTGTGAGAAATATCATGTTTTGTTGAGGAAATGTTTTGTTATATTATATCTCATCATAAACATGTAAAATTATCATGGACAAGTTCATGCTGCTTGTACAAATACGCTTGGTTAAAAAAAAACGCTTTCTCTTCGTCCTAGAAGCCTGAGACTTGCGGAATCGCTTTTTTAGCGGTTAAGAAACTCATTCTCGACAGCACGTGGAAGGCTTTGCCAAATATGTGCTGTAGATTCGATTTTGATGATTTATGACTTTATAACACATTTTTCATTCACTTATTGCAGTTTTCTACACTTTTTATGAAATTATGATTATGTCTATGAAAATTCATATTTTTGAAATAACTATAATATTTTTGTGAGAAATATCATATTTTGGACAGGAAATGTTTTGTTATATTATATCTCATCATAAATATGTAAAATTATCATGGACAAATGCGTGCTGCTTGTACAAATACGCTTGGTTCGAAAAACCGCTTTCTCTTCGTCCTAGAAGCCTGAGACTTGCGGAATCGCGTTTTCAGCGGTTTAGAAACTTATTCTTGACAGCACGTATAAGGCTTTGCCAAATATGTGTTGTTGTTTAGATTTTGATGATTTATGACTTTATAACACATTTTTCATTCACTTATTGCAGTCATCTACACTTTTTATGAAATTATGATGATGAATATGAAAATTCATATTTTTTAAATAACTATAATATTTTTGTGAGAAATATCATATTATGTTGAGGAAATGTTTTGTTATATTATATCTCATCATAAACATGTAAAATTATCATGGACAAGTTCATGCTGCTTGTACAAATACGCTTGGTTAAAAAATAAACGCTTTCTCTTCGTCCTAGAAGCCTGAGACTTGCGGAATCGCTTTTTTAGCGGTTAAGAAACTCATTCTCGACAGCACGTGGAAGGCTTTGCCAAATATGTGCTGTAGATTCGATTTTGATGATTTATGACTTTATAACACATTTTTCATTCACTTATTGCAGTTTTCTACACTTTTTATGAAATTTTGATTATGAATATGAAAATTCATATTTTTGAAATAACTGTAATATTTTTGTGAGAAATATCATATTTTGGACAGGAAATGTTTTGTTATATTATATCTCATCATAAACATGTAAAAGTATCATGGACAAATGCGTGCTGCTTGTACAAATACGCTTGGTTCGAAAAACGGCTTTCTCTTCGTCTTAGAAGCCTGAGACTTGCGGAATCGCGTTTTCAGCGGTTTAGAAACTCATTCTTGACAGCATGTATAAGGCTTTGCCAAATATGTGTTGTTGTTTAGATTTGGATGAATTGTGACTTTATAACACATTTTTCATTCACTTATTGCAGTTTTAAACACTTTTTATGAAATTATGATTATGAATATGAAAAATCATATTTTTGAAATAACTGTAATATTTTGGGAGAAATCTCATATTTTGTTGAGAAACTGTTTTGTTATATTATATCTCATCATAAAAATATAAAATTATCATGGACAAATGCATGCTGCTTGTACAAATAATCTTCTTTCGAAAAACCGCTTTCTCTTCGTCCTAGAAGCCTGAGACTTGCGGAATCGCGTTTTTAGCGGTTAAGAAACTCATTCTTGACAGCACTTAAAAGACTTTGCAAAATATGTGCTGTTGTATCGATTTTTATGAATTATGACTTTATAACCCATTTTCATTCACTTATTGCAGTTTTCTACACTTTTTATGAAATTATGATTATCAATATGAAACTTCATATTTTTGACATAACTATTATATTTTTGTGAGAAATATCATAATTTGGTCATGAAATGTTTTGTTATATTATATCTCATCATAAACATGTAAAATTATTATGGGCAAGTGATAAATCAATAACTGTCGAACTCAGTTTTATGCATAAAAAAAAAAAAAAATAAAATTTTCGTCAGTTTATTGCTCACAATATTTAATGATTTTCATTTAAATTCTTCTTCTTAATATCAAAAATCACGTTTTAAAATTAATGGTTATCTTTTTATGAAAAATTGTCTTATTTTTGTCTAAACATGTTAGTTTTTTTTTTTTCTTTTATGTAATATAAATTTATTACGTTTATTTTTAAAATGCTTATGATTTTTTTTTTATGAAAAGAGGCATATTTTTGTCCTTTTTTTGTCGTCTTTTTCGTTTACTTATCGCAGATTTGAACGGTTTTTAATGAAAATTTGCTTATGAATATGAAAATTCCTATTTTCCCAATAATAATAATATTTAAAAAAAAATAATAATATGTTTTCAAACTACCGTTTGTCATGTATCATTTTTCGTTCAAGACTTGCACTTTTGGATGGAAAATATCATCTTTTTTGTCAAAACATGATTTGCATGGAAATATTTTTGTTTTTGATTCACTTATGGCACTTTTTAAAGGTTTTACATGATCATATGATTTATATTTTCAGAATTATTCATATTTTTATGGTAACGGGTAACGTGTTTTAATGAAATTATGTTTTTTTTTTATGGGAAATTATATATTTGAATGAAACAATCCATATTTTAATTCAAAAAAAAAAGTCATTATTAAACCAGTGTAAAGTTTGTGTAAGGATGCTAATGAATATAAAGTCATATTTTTCACATGACAGTGTAGCTAGACAGCATCGGATGGTGGTCTGTAGGATGGTTTTGGAGGCGAAGAAGAAGAGGAGGAGGGTGAGGACTGAAAGAAGAATAAGATGGTGGAAACTGAAGGAGGAAGAGTGTAGTGTGAGGTTGAGGGAAGAGGTCAGACAGGGGCTTGATGGTGGTGAAGCGGTATTGGATGATTGGGTAATAACTGCACGAGTGATGAGGATAGCAGCTTGAAAGGTACTTGGTGTGACATCTGGAAATAGAAAGGAAGACAAAGAGACGTGGTGGTGGAATGAGGAAGTGCAGGAGAGCATTAAGGAGAAAGAGGTTGGCAAAACAGAAGTGGGATTGACAGAGTGATGAAAAAAGTAGGCAGGAGTACAAGGAGATACAGCAGGTAAAGAGGGATGTGGCAAAAGCCAAGGAAAAGGCATATGAGGAGCTGTATGAGAGGTTGGACACTAAGAGAGGAGAAAAGGATTGGCCAGGCAGAGGGACCGAGCTGAGAAGGATGCACTGCAAGTTAGAGCAATAAAGGATGAAGATGGAAATGTGTTGACTAGTGGAGTGTTGTGAGAAGGTGGAGGGAGTATTTTGAGCAGGTAATGAATGAGGAAAATCAGAGTGAGAAAAGGTTGGATGATGTGGAGTTGGTGAAGCAGGATGTGGATAGGCTTAGTAAGGAGGAAGTGAGAGCAGCGATTAAGAGGATGAAGAGTGAAAAGTCGATTGGACCAGATGACATACCTGTAGAAGCATGGAGATGTTTAGGAGAGATGGCAGTGGAGTTTTTAACCAGATTGTTTAACACGATTGTGGAAGGTGGGAGGATGCCTGAGGAATGGAGAAGGAGTGTGCTGGTACCAAGCTTTAAGAATAAGGGAGATGTGCAGCCCTGCAGTAACTACAGGGGAATTACGTTGACCAGTCACACCATGAAGTTATGGGAAAGAGTAGTGGAAGCCAGGCTGAGAAAAGAAGTGACCATCTGTGAGCAACAGTATGGTTTCATGCTGAGGAAGAGCACCACGTATGCCTTATTTGCTTTGAGGATGTTGATGGAGAAGGACAGAATGAATTGCATTGTGTATTTGTGGATTTAGAGAAAGCGTACGACAGAGTGCCATGAGAGGAGTTGTTGTATTGTATGAGGAACTCAGGTGTGTCAGAGAAGTATGTGAGGGTGGTGCAGGACATGTATGAGGATGTGCAGTAGGAACGACATACTGGTTCAGGGTGAAGGTTGGACTACATCAAGGATCGGCCCTAAATCCTTTCCTGTTTGCATTGGTGATGGACAGGTTGATGGACGAGGTCAGATAGGAGTCTCCCTAGACTATGATGTTTGCGGATGATATTTTGATTTGTGGTGAGAGTAGTGAGCAGGTTGAGAAGAGCCCGGAGAGGTGGAGATATGCGCTGGAGAGAAGGGGAATGAAAGTCAGTAGGAGTAAGACAGAGTACATGTGCGTAAATGAGAGGGAGGGTGGTGCGGATGAACATGCTATGTGAACATGATGAACATGCTATGTGGTTCCTCGCTTAGGTAACCTTTATACACCAGATAAAAATACCCTGTGGTTTCTAGCCTAGCTAATCCGCTTGTTGTTAAAATTTTGCACACTCAGCAAAACTGCACCGGATTATTCTGCAATACTATTCTCCAATAAACCTATCATACTCTTATCACAACTATCTCTATTTTGTTTATATTATTTTTGTATTCTACTCCATTTTTATAACTAAAACTAGCTAGAAAGGCCAGCCCATTAGAATTTTAAAAGGTGACAGTTTAGTAGTTGAAGACAGAGTCATTCTCGATTCTTTGAGTACTGCCGGGAGAACAACAGTTCAATTTCGGCCTGTTTCAAATTTCCTTCTGGTGGCATATGTGTGAAATCGATCTGTAGGTGTTGGAAGGGTTGCTCAGGTCAATGTATGTTAGTTTTGGCACAAGTCAAACCTGAATCTAACACTAGCTTGGTTGTTTTAGCTACATCAGCAATACAGTATGATGAGTTTATAGCCTGTGTGACTTTAGCTGTGCTAATGTGTGACATCCCATGGTAATGCTTCACCAACACTAATTAAAGCTAGTTTAGGCAGAGCAATTTTTTTCATCTACATCTCTAATGATACCAGCAGAATATGATTTACATTGTTTAGAAGCCCAATACTTTATGTCCTCCTCCACTTCTGACTCTGAAGTATGTTTTAGGTCAGGATCTCAGGATATTTTCTGTACTGTGTCCAAATCTACTGGTTGTTTTGCTGCTTCCTTAGCTACTTTATCCGCTAACGTGTTTCCCCGAATTTCCTCTGAATCACCTGCGGCATGTCCATTAACCTTAACTATGGCCGCTTTGGCAGGAAAATGATCAGCATTTAAGAGGTCCCCTATGAGATTAAAATGTGCTATGGGCTTTCCATCAGCTGTTTTGAAGTGTCTTTGCTTCCATGTTTCGGCAAAATCATGCACAACATCATAATCATACTTAGAATCAGTGTATATAGTCACTACTTTACCTTCAGACAACTGCCATGCTCTTGTAAGTGCGACCAACTCTGCAGCTTGTGCAGATGTGTATGGTAATGGTTTAGCTTCAACTATTTCATCAGGTATACTTACAACCGCATATCCACATAAATACACATCAGAGGGTTTTGAACAAGATCTATCTACATATAGGCAATCCCCCCTTCCAGGGCCGTATCTAAAAGATCGGGCTTACAAGAGGTCTCTTGTTCAATATGCTTAAGCCAATCGTGTGCGTCAATGAAAGCCATCTAAGATAATAAAGTCTAGCACAGGGATCACAGGTCGCCCACAAGGACCACACAAGCCTGTTCTAAAAATAGCTGTTTCCTACCTTGTTAAATCATTATTAATAATTATTGTGAGAAATACTGACATACTGAGGTGTCAAACTCAGTGTCAAATCCGGCCCGACGTACAATTATATCCGGCCCGCGAGATGATTTAATAAAGATCTATTATTATTGTTATTAATGTCCCGGCGATATAAAGCGCTGATGACACAAACTACAGATCCCATAGTACAGCGCTTCAGCTGTCTTACCGAACACTAGGCGACCTGGGAAAATTCCAGCGTCAATCGAGTCAAGCTTCTGTTGATGTATTTAACCCTATTGTAAAGTTATTGTGAAGCCCCTCACAATGGCGAAGAGAAAAGTTGATTCTGAAAACAGAACGTTTCAAAACCGATGGGATTCTGAGTTTATGTTTACTGACACTGCCGGTAAATACGTGTGTGTTATTTGTGGAGCGAATGTGGATGTAATTAAGGAATTGAATCTAAGAAGGAACTACAATACAAAACATCAGGAGAAGCTGAAGAACCTAAATGCAGAGCAGAAGATACAGAAAGTAGAAGAGTTAAAGAAAAATCTGACATTTCAGCAGAAGTTTTTCACCAAAGCAAAATCACGAAGTGAGGCTGGTGTGAAAAGAGAGGAGAAATCAGAGTCACATCAGCCGGTTATTTACTGATGGAGAGTTTCTGAAGAGCTGTGAGATGTCTGGTGTTTGACAGGAGATATTTTTATGGAGAGCAAAATATTTTCGTTTATTTGAAGTTTAAGATAATTTTTTTATAAAATGGCATAAAAGCAAATAAATCTGATTGTTTTGATTTGTTGTTATTGTAGTGTCTTAAACGTATAGTATCTTAAATGTGTAATATCTAAAAGCCTTAACTCATACAATTCTACAAATGGTGACAGTCCTGGAAAGGCCAAAGTTAATTACTGAACCATCTGGCCAGATGTTTTCCTTTAAGCCAAATGTATGAAAGGCCCATAGTGCTTATCTTATGAGCCGTGACTGGGAAAATGAGACGGGTGGTCGTCCTTAAATCAGTATAAGCCGAAGTATAGAATATGATCCAGGATGCATGTCCTCTTGGGAAAAGACCTCTGACCCGTTCTCACTGTATGTTAAGATGAATGGTCTGGGAAAGTTAGCGCTGGTACATTTGAGATATATTAAATCTGGACAAAGACAGGTTTCTCTTTAAGATAAACATTATTGCACAGTAGGCTCATATACATCTGTTATACATTAAGAGGCGGACCCAGAGAATGATCAGAATATATAATGAGTGTGCAGCCATGGATCGGGAGTCAGACTTTGAAACAGAGCGTGCTGACTCCAGGCTTGACCGGAAGGCCTGTAAAGATGCTATATTTCTGTGCTGAATAAAAATCATTATTTACACGAAATAACTGCGTCTACACGGAGATTCCTTCCAACCGACAGCTACACTCCATCAAGACGACGAAATACACAACATTTCCTGGCGTCACAAATCCTGGGCGGTTTGCGGCCTTCTCAGCTTCGCGGATCTGCTCCGACGACGGCTCCCTGATCTGTCCGGCCAGCTGAAACGGTGAGCGTTTGGGGTTCCGTTTATCTGCTGTTGATTCGCACCGTTAAAGGCCTGTGTGTGTGGGTTATTGGGTTGTTGAGTGTTGTGTTGTGATTGTCGGTTTGGGTGGCTCTCCGTTCTGAAATTTTTGCACTGCTGGGCAGCGCAAAAGGGAGGATTTGACTGTAATTATGCTTTAAGGAAAATTAAACATTGAATTACAATAGAAAAGAAGTGAAGTAAAAAGTTCAAGAGAAAAAAAAAAGGAACAGGAATAAAGAGAGAAGTGAAGAAAATAAGAGGTGAAGCTAAAGTAAAAAGTAAAAGGTGAATGACTCTGAGAAAGAGTTAAATATGGTAAAAAGTTGAGGAAATAAAGGAAAACAGGAATATAAAGGTTGAAATAAAAAGGGAAAAGTAAGAATAAGGTTTAAAGAGGAAGCCGCAAGATTTGGACAAAAACCCTCAGGGAGGTGACATTTAAGTCAGGCCACAAAACCTGGACATTCACTAGGTGGATTTCAGGTCAGTTCTGGGAACTGGATGATGCAGAATTAAAATTCAATTGAAGTTCCCACTCTGACTAATTAGCTGACGAGCTAGGTGATGATGCAACTGTCATTTGAATTTCTGCATATCAATAAGGTAGCAAAAATTTAATAAAGGAAGGAAATAAAGAGAAAATAGAATAAAGGTGCGGCAAAATAGCATGCTATAAGTTTGTATGACTGAGTCGACTATAGTGTATGTGGAATTTGTGTGTGTGTGTGTTGAGGAAAACGTGTGTGCGCTTTGAAAAAAAATAAAAATTAAAAAAAAATAAATAATAATAAGAGAAGATAAGGGGTGTCTCTCCCTTTCTGTGCGCGCGGAACTAAGTGTGTGTTTGTGTTTGCGCGTGTGCGCTCGGCTACGAGTGAAGTCCCTCTTTCTCCGCTGTGGGCGAACCCCCCCCCCCCCCCCCCCTCCTCTTCCTCTGCTTTTTTGTCTCTCTGCGTGTGAGGGTCTGCGCTCCGCTGCGGGCGGGCGGGATCCCCTCCTTTCTCTCTCTCTCTCTCACTCTCTGGAAAATTTGTGTGTGCGTGACTGATTGCAATATGTGCTGAGATGTGTGATATATAGATATGAATAAATACATAGGAGAGTTAAGGTGGAAAACAAGGGTTAGTTTCTAGTAACTATAAGGATAATATTTATCTTCTATTAAGAATAAAACAATGAGCCTCATTACATGAGAGGACTGAATCTGTTAAAACTTATGAGCTTCCGTCGGAAGACCTTTTTCTGTTAAATAACAAAAGACAAGATAAAAACAATGAGCCTTTTTGGGAAAATATTTTATGGCCAAATAAACTTTATGAGCCTCTAAAGAGGACCTAAATACGAAGTCAAAGCCCCTTAATACTGAATGAATAAAGATATCCCTACAGTGAGACAAAACACTCCCCTGCCCTGAATGAATAATATAATTCCCAAAAAAGGACATTTTCAAGTAGAGAAATTAATAAGGGTGTGTGTGTGTGTGTGTGTGTGTGTGTGTGTGTGTGTGTATGAGCAACTATTATAATAAAGTGATTATTGTATATGTATTGTTTGTGAGTAATACTGATTGATGAAAAGTTGGGGTGATTATTAAAGTAAAATAAATTAAAGTTTAAGCAATAATGATGTTTAGAGGTTAAAAGGAGATAAGCAATCTGTAGAGTATAAAATCCTGGCTGTTAATGGATGGTGTGTGTGTGTATGTGGAGCATGTGGTACTAAGGCCCTGTCTGTTTTCTCTGTGTGATTTGTGGTACGTGGAACTGCTGTCCAGAACGACACATGAATAGAGGCCCACGACCGGAGCAACATGATCAACGCATGGCTCCTGTTTGATTGAGGCTAGTGCTGTTTTATCCACAAAATTTTAAGTATTTGGATGTGTATGTGAACATATGTGTGCGTATTCAAAAATATACATTTTTACTGTGCCGTTTGATCTCTCTACTTGAGAAAGAATGCAGTTTAAAAGGAGACTTGGCAACGGACTGACCAGTCGTGGTGTTTAACTAGATAATCATTTGATTTGTACTCGTTCAAGGGTTGTTGATGCGCGTTTTACAATTTGTTTGTGGGTTTTTGTTGAAGTTAAATTTAAGTAATCTTTAATTTGGTAGTTGGTATCAATTTATGCGTACAAGAATACAGAAAGTTGTCATAATGTCAAAAATAATTACTCCTGTAGTTGTGGTATGCGAACAAGTTTTTGTGCAGAGAGGTTATAAGCAGGTGGGGACTTCCGGATCGAATATCCTCAGATAACGGTAAAGAATTTGTGGATAAAACAGTCAAATTAATCTTACAAAAGTTGGGAATTAAACAGCGTCTTGGAGCAGTGTACCACCCACCAAGTCAAGGAATGTGTGAAAGAATGAATGGTGTTTTAAAGAATCGCATTGTTAAGATCTGTCAGCATACGGGTTTAAATTGGGTAGCAGCGCTTCCGTTGGCACTGATGGCGTGTCGATCAAGTGAGCTGCGTGATTTGCATATGACACCTCATGAGTTGCTAACGGGAAGACGGATGCCGACTCCTTGTTTGCGTACCAGTGGGAAAGGTCCAAGTCTAGCACTTTTGGAAGACGAAATGCGAACTTATGTAACATATATGGTCAGCTTACATAAAAAGATATCCACATATGTTTTTGACAGGCAGAGGAAAGACGAGGCGCAGCAGAAACTTGATGAGCAAAAGAGCACCACAGTGCAACCCGGAGACAAGGTGTTTGTGAAAGTGTTTAGAAGAAAGTGGTATAACGAACGTCGGGAAGGACCATTTGAAGTGGTCCGCAGTACTGGAACAGCGGTCCAGGTCAAAGGGTCTCCAACGTGGTATCATTTATCACATTGTGTTAAAGCACCAAAAGAGGAGATAACGTGTTCCCAGAGTCAGGATGTTGAAGGTTCAAGAGAATTGGAAGAAGGTATGGGTGAGCATGCAGCAGGAGAAGAGATGCATGACAATAACCAGAGTCAAATCCCAGAAGGGGAGATTGTCCGTGATATGGGCAATGGTGATGATGATGTGTATGCTTTTGATGATGCCAGAAATGACAGTACAGTTAACGGACAGGAAAGAACATTTGGGGACATTGATTTCCAGCAGGTTCCCGAATCAGCAGAGCCTGTGGCGGTGGAGAGAAATGCGTCACAGGTTAAGAAGGACTGTAACTCAATTGCAGGAGAATCAAGAGAGACAGCTGACAGAAGGAGTCCGAGGCCGGCTCGGAGAAGGGTTAGACCAAAACGATACGAGAACTAGAGCCCATGTGGCTATAGTTCCTCAGCAGATCGCTACAACACCCTCTCCTCCGAAGGTTGTTATCAGAGCTAAGTTAGGGAAAGCGGTTGTTCTTCCTTGTCAATGTGGAAGATGGAATGTTGGTAGTACTAATCCTCCTAAGTGGAGGAATAATCGTGGTGAAGATGTGTTGTTGACAGGACCCGGATTTGAAAGTGTGCCTCGCGATCAAAGAAAGTATTTTTTGTACAATGACATGAAGTTGGTGAAGATGCAGACGGATTGTTCACTAGTTTTGCGTAATGCTACATGGGAAGATGCAGGTGAATATGTGTGCACTTATTTAGAACCAGCATTTAAATTTGTGCCAATTCTTAATTATTGGGAGGATGATTATGTAACGCGTAAAGTGACACTTGTGATAAAAGGTTTGGAACCTAGTGGGAATGTCGCGGATATTACAAAGGTTCAAGATCAATCTAATGCAATGACTACTCCGAGAATGAATAATTCTCAAACAGAGCTTGTTACAGTAGTGCTGGGTACAACTAAGAGTGTTATTACATTAACCCAGACTACTCCTACTTTATCTACAATTGTAAAAGAGTATAATGATACAATAGTGCCAATACCTTTGAAGCCTGTGAAGTTTGTAAACGTAACACAGGCGCCGGACGTAGTGACCTTAGAGTCGACAGAAGTGTTAAATATGACTCAGGAACCCATGTTAAAAACAAAGCCTACAGTAAATGGTAGAGAAGAGACCTTTGAGGCCGGGAAACAGATGTGGGATGAGCATGTTGTAGCCTCAGCTGAGATAACTCAGGAAAATATATCAGATACAATGAGTGACTATTTTAATTCTACTCAAGTTCGTACTTTGCAAAAGAGAGACAGTGACTGGAAAGCATATGGTTTCGATTCATCGGTGTTACAGATTGCTGACCCCTGGGCAAGTAGGAACTTATGGTTTCAGCAGATAACTCATTCTGTTAGATCAGTTAGAAATTTGAATTGTCCATGTGTGGTGAAAGTTTCATCACCAGGCACATGGCCTTCAATTTTAGAAACGGTGCCAGAACCACTAACTTTAGGTGTCAGTCCTTTGCATTATCATGGTTGTTGTTTCAGCAGCAGGCATCGACGGATATAATAATGGCTTTGTCAAGTAGTCTGTTTAGACCTAAATATGATTGTTCATGGTTGGAAGAATTACCTTATGTGAATCTACTGGATCAACATGAAAATATAATAACAGCAGTCCCTGAGCCGATGGAAGTGACACCTGTGAAAGCTGCTGGTTGTTTCTGTTCAAATGAAACGTATACTGGTTCGGGGATGTATATGGGAGTATCTGATTGTGACAGCTATTTGATGAATTTGGGCCAACATGATAATACAAATATTAGTAAGTTGTATGAAGTAAAGTTTCGTGCACCACATCAGAAATATAGTAAAACTTTGATGGTAAGGAATCAAGATTTGCCTGGAAATGTGACAATAGGAAATTTTAGAGATATTTGGTGGGTTTGTGGTGATAAGGCATATATATTTCTGCCTTATGGATGGATAGGATGCTGTTACATGGCAAAACTGAAGCTCCCATATGAGGTTTTTACAGTACAGAAGGGAGACGGTCCTGATACAAATCAGTCAAATGTTGTTTCTGCTAATAGGAGGAAAAGAGCATTGGCACAGTTCCATAATTTGGAGTCATACCATTGGAGAATAAGCCTAGGAGAAAAGTGGGGTATAGGACTGTTCCCATGGTATGGTGTGACATTTTTAGCTGATCATATTGATAACATCACTTATACATTACAGGGTTTCGCCAATGAGACAATAAGGGGATTTGATTTTCTGTCTAATACTCAAAGAAGTCACAAATTGACCCTGCTAAAGCATGACATGGCGTTAGATTATATATTGGCCAAGCAAGGTGGCCTATGTGTGGCTTTGAACTTAACTGGTGACGCATGTTACACCTTGATCCCCGATTCTTCTGATAATATGACTAGTGTTATAGAGGCATTGCGAAACATACGAGATGCCTTCGGTCCAGCTGAAGGAGCCGGATGGTCTGCTAATTCTTGGCTGCAAGACAAATTAGGGCCGTTAGGTGCAGTCCTAGTACAGATTTTTATGGCAGTTGTCGTATCGTTGTGTGTGATGTTTTGCTTTTGCACGCTGTTGCTGACCTTTGCGAAAGCAATGATATTGCGATGGGTTGGAGTTGTGATGCCTGGGGACGGTACCCAGATGGCGCTGCTGCGAACAACAGATGAGGATGGAATGGAATTAGATGGTGAACTGATGGAGAAGTATCCGTTTTGATATTAGTTCTTATTGTGATTCTTCATGTTATTTGGCTATAGGCTTACTTTTTAATAGTTTCCCCCTATACTGTGTTCGGGTGAAAGGGGGGAATGGAATGTGATATGATTCATTTGTTGCCTGAGAAGACGATACTGGTTGGTTTTTTTTTTTCTTTTCTTCTCTCCAAGGAAACAATATTGGGGGAGATTTGAAGGCTCGGAACAAGGAATGCTGTGATTCTACACATCGGTGACCCTATACTGAGAATCAACGCAGCCGCGGATGGACATTTTCCCCATACACACATATATATGTTTATTATAGGATTTTATGTGTTACAGTATATCCAGTGACATTGATAGAAAATGTTTATACTAGTAGTAATCATAGTAAGTCATGATAGTTTTTAAGTTTCTTCTGATACATAACCAATGCATATGTATTACTTCTTGTTAAAATCTTGATTGGGCTGGAGTACAACTTGTGGCCACCTGGGGCAGAGGGGCCGTGAGAGCGGTTTTCCTGTCTTGATTGTTTGAAGGATATCTAAGGAGAAACGGCTGCCTGACAGGTTTTTTCTCTCTCACACTCCATAAATTCATTATATTGTTAAGGTTCTGTGACAGAATGTATTATTACTATTTCTGTAACCAATGATGAACATGTATGCTATATTTTTTTGTTTATCGTGGGATTATTGATCCCCCGAAGGGGGGAAATATGTAGTGTCTTAAACGTATAGTATCTTAAATGTGTAATATCTAAAAGCCTTAACTCATACAATTCTACAAATGGTGACAGTCCTGGAAAGGCCAAAGTCCTGGAAGGGCCAAAGCCAGATGTTTTCCTTTAAGCCAAATGTATGAAAGGCCCATAGTGCTTATCTTATGAGCCGTGACTGGGAAAATGAGACGGGTGGTCGTCCTTAAATCAGTATAAGCCGAAGTATAGAATATGATCCAGGATGCATGTCCTCTTCGGAAAAGACCTCTGACCCGTTCTCACTGTATGTTAAGATGAATGGTCTGGGAAAGTTAGCGCTGGTACATTTGAGATATATTAAATCTGGACAAAGACAGGTTTCTCTTTAAGATAAACATTATTGCACAGTAGGCTCATATACATCTGTTATACATTAAGAGGCGGACCCAGAGAATGATCAGAATATATACTGAGTGTGCAGCCATGGATCGGAAGACAGACTTTGAATCAGAGCGTGCTGACTCCAGGCTTGACCGGAAGGCCTGTGAAGATGCTATATTTCTGTGCTGAATAAAAATCATTATTTACACGAAATAACTGCGTCTACGGAGATTCCTTCCAACCGACAGCTACACTCCATCAAGACGACGAAATACACAACATTATTTTAACATTTACTTAAAAGCACAATTTTTATTTATTTGTTCAGGGTTTTTTCGCAGCATGTTTATATTTCTAACTTGTATAATTTTGACAGGATATATTTTAATGGACAGCTATTTATTTAAAGTTTAAGTTGATTTTATTCTGGAATAATATTTCTGTCTCTTTTTAATTATATTTATGTTCAAAAAACATTGTTTTAGTGTGTTCAATAAATGTTTATCCTGTTTAGCCCGTGATCTCAAGTGTGCTTTGAGTTTTGGCCCCCTGTACTAGATGAATATCATTAATTAGATTAGATTAGATTAGATTCGATTCAACTTTATTTTCATTACACATGTACAAGTACAAGGCAACGAAATGCAGTTTGGGTGCTAACCCGAGTGCAATAACAGCAAGTGCAGGATATATAGTTTTTAAATGAATATACATAGTTAAATAAAATAAAATATAGACTATAAACAGTAATTTAAAGATGTATCTGTACTATAAAAGTAGCATACAGATGAATATATATATATATATATATATATATATATATATATATATATATATATATATATATATATATATATATATATATATATATATATATATATAATATGAATATAATTACAAATGAATATGAATATATAAGTACTATGAATATAATTACAGATGAATATGAATATATATGTACTATGAACAATAATATACAGATAAATATATATATATATTTATCTGTATATTAGGAGGTGTTAAGGAGCAGGTTATTGTTATTGCACCATGTGGCTAGGTGCTGGATCTCCTCCCTGTAGGCAGTCTCATCGTTGTTGGTGATAAGACCGATCACGGTAGTGTCATCTGCAAACTTGATGATGGAGTTAGATCCATTTACAGGCCTGCAGTCAGAGGTGAAGAGGGAGTAGAGGAAGGGGCTCAGCACACAGCCCTGTGGTACACCAGTGTTGAGTGTGATGGTGTTGGTGCAGCTGGAGCCAGATCGAACCTGCTGGGGTCTGTTGGTCAGAAAGTCCATGACCCAGTTGCAGGAGGAGGTGTTAATGCTCAGTTCTAGAAGTTTGGCTATTAACTTAGATGGAATGATGGTATTGAATGCTGAGCTGAAGTCAATGCAAGGTGTGAAACCACCCACTGGTCCAATGGCGGTCTCCAGAGGCGTGGCGAAGGATTCTCGCGCGTTCTAGTCTTTCCTTTCACATTAGATAATAAGATTTGGATTAATGCATTTCTTCATTTTGGTTATTAACCTCTCATCTGACTCCAATTTGATAAAACATAATTAATATTTGCATAGGTTGTTATTTTACTAATAGTATAATTTGAATGGATGTTTGTTTAGTTATTCTGATTAAGCTCTGGCATTACACTCGTTCATTTGGTTCTCATAGTCGCACATGATCCTAGTATGGGCCTTATAATTAATATACTGGTCAATGGTCGTAAGCGAATCAGTATTGGTCGCTGCCAGAGGTTGGACTATACGCTTCATCGGCCGCTCTCTGCGTGCTCAACTTTAAACATACTTTATTTAGTCCCCTTAGAGGTGACACTTAATTATTACAATAATAATTTCTAACCAAAGGCAATGAATAGAATAATATTGAAATAATCAGAGGTTGAGGCTGTCACTCCCAACGAAAACCTTAACATCTTCAGCTCTGCTACCTACAGCTCCACCTCCTGTCTTCTACTCAATGCCACTGTCTCTAATCCATACAACATCCCAGGTCTCACCACAGTCCTATAAACTTTCCCTTTCATTCCTGCAGATACCCCACTATCACAAATCACTCCTGTCACTCTTCTCCACCCACTTCACCCTGCCTGCACTCTTTTCTTTACTTCCCTAACACACTCTCCATTACATTGCACTGTTGACCGCAGGTACCTGAACTCCTCCACCTTCTCCACCTCTTCTGCCTGCAACCGCACCACTCCACTGCCCTCCCTCTCATTCACACTCTGTCCTTACTCCTACTGACTTTCATTCCCCTTCTCTCCAGCGCATATCTCCACCTTTCTAGGCTCAACCTGTCCATCACCACTGCAAACAGGAAAGGGCTCAGGGCCAATCCTTGATGTAGTCCAACCATCACCCTGAACCAGTCTGTCGTTCCTACTGTACACTTTACTGCGGTCACACTGTCCTCATACATGTCCTGCACCACCCTCACATACTTCTCTGACACACCTGACTTCCTCATACAGTACCACAGCTCCTCTCTCTAGATGTCTTCCTCTTCCCCTTCTCCTCCTTCGGCCAACAGTAGCCCAATTTCCAATTTCCACTGGTACCCTGTCGGCTAACGATGCCTGTGGCGGTCGTTGTTAACCCGGGCCTCGACCGATCCAGTATGAAATTCTGATTTGTGATCTGCATATTTGATTTGGCACATGTTTTACGCTGGATGCCCTTCCTAACGCAACCCTCCCCATTTACCCGGGCTTGGAAACGGCACTAAGAGTGCACTGGCTTGTGCCTACCTAATGGCTGGGTTAAAATTTTTTAAATAAAAACAATCACCTTTTTTTTATAAAAGAATATTAAATTTCTTTTCAAACCATTGATTATCACATTTTGCGATGAATATTTTCACTTTCAATGGTTTTTAGTTAATAATGCTTATGAATATGGAAAGTCATAATTTCACAATAACTTAATAATAATTTACCTATTCATTTCATATTTATAAGGGGAAAAGTCATTGTTATGTCAAAACATGGTATATCATGAAACCTTTTTCGTTCATTGATTGCACTTTTCACAATTCTTAGTGAAATTATGCTTTTGAATAATTTGCTTTTGAAAATTCATATTTTCACAATAACTTGTAAAAACTTGTTCATTTCACGTTTATCATTAAATTATTGCACTTTTTAACAGTTTTTCGTTAAATGGTGCTCATGAATATGAAAATCCGTATTTTTACTATCACATTTTTTATAAAAAAAAGTCATATTTCTGTCACAACGTGATTTGTACTTTTTTGTTTTTCCTTCACTTAACTTTTTTAAAGGTTTGCCATGATCACATGATTTATATTTGTTAGGTTTGTTTTTTTTTTAAAGAAATTATGATTCATGAAAATTAATATTTTTATAAAAACTCCACTATTTATATGAAAATGTAAAATTCTGGTCATAAAATGATTTGCTATATCATATTTCATTATAAACATGTAAAATTGTCATGGGCAAGTGCATGCTTTCTGTGCAAATACGCTTGGTTCGAAAAACCGCTTTCTCCTCACCCTAGAAGCCTGAGACTTGCAAAATCGTTTTTTTTTTACAGCGGCTAAGAAGCTCATTCTTGACAGCACGTAGCATGATAGTCCAAATAAGTGTTGTTGTTACGTTTTTGATTTATTATGACTTTTCATCCCATTTTCATTCACTTTTCTTAGTTTTATTTTAATTATGTTTATGAAAATTAAAATAAAAATTTTTGAAATAACCATAATAGTTATATGAAAAAAGCCATGTGTTGATCAGAAATTGTTTTGTTATAACATATTGCATCATAAACATGTCAAAATAATATGGGGAAATGCATGCTGCTTGTACAAATGAAGCCTGAGACTTGCGGAATCGCTTTTTTAGCAGTTAAGAAACTCATTCTCGACAGTACGTGGAAGGCTTTGCCAAATATGTGCTGTAGATTCGTTTTTGATAATTTATGACTTTATAACACATTTTTCATTCATTTATTGCAGTTTTCAACACTTTTTATGAAATTATGATTATGAATATAAAAATTCATATTTTTGAAATAACTAATATTTTTGTAAGAAATATCATGTTTTGTTGAGGAAATGTTTTGTTATATTATATCTCATCATAAAAATGTAAAATTATCATGGACAAATTGTACAAATACGCTTGGTTCGAAAAACCGCTTTCTCTTCGTCCTAGAAGCCTGAGACTTGCGGAATCGCGTTTTCAGCGGTTTAGAAACTCATTCTTGATAGCACGTATAAGGCTTTGCCAAATATGTGTTGTTGTTTAGATTTTGATGAATTGTGACTTTATAACACATTTTTCATTCACTTATTGCAGTTTTCAACACTTTTTATGAAATTATGATTATGAATATAAAAATTCATATTTTTGAAATAACTAATATTTTTGTGAGAAATATCATGTTTTGTTGAGGAAATGTTTTGTTATATTATATCTCATCATAAAAATTTAAAATTATCATGGACAAATTGTACAAATACGTTTGGTTCGAAAAACCGCTTTCTCTTCGTCCTAGAAGCCTGAGACTTGCGGAATCGCGTTTTCAGCGGTTAAGAAACTCATTTTTGACAGCACGTGCAAGGCTTTGCCAAATATGTGCTGTAGATTCGATTTTGATGATTTATGACTTAATAACACATTTTTCATTCACTTATTGCAGTTTTCTACACTTTTTATGAAATTATGATTATGTATATGAAAATTCATATTTTTGAAATAACTATAATATTTTTGTAAGAAATATCATATGTTGGACAGGAAATGTTTTTTTATATCATATCTAATCATAAACATGTAAAATTATCATTGACAAATGCATGCTGCTTGTACAAATACACTTGGTTTGAAAAACCGCTTTCTCTTCGTCCTAGA
The DNA here is from genome assembly GCF_946808225.1 of Silurus aristotelis. Lineage (NCBI taxonomy): Eukaryota > Metazoa > Chordata > Actinopteri > Siluriformes > Siluridae > Silurus > Silurus aristotelis. The sequence continues at coordinate 18,605,838 of NC_139584.1, forward strand.
AGCCTGAGACTTGCGGAATCGAGTTTTCAGCGGTTAAGAAACTCATTCTTGACAGCACGTATAAGGCTTTGCCAAATATGTGCTGTTGTATCGATTTTGATGAATTATGACTTTATAACCCATTTTCATTCATTTTTTGCAGTTTTCTACACTTTTTATGAAATTATGATTATCAATATAAAAATTCATATTTTTTAAATAACTAATATTTTTGTGAGAAATATCATATTTTGGTCAGGAAATGGTTTGTTATATTATATCTCATCATAAACATGTAAAATTATTAAGGGCAAGTGATAAATCAATAACTGTCAAACTCAGCTTTATGTATGAAAAAAAAATTATATATATATCTTTTTTTCGTCAGTTTATTGCTCACAATATTTAATGATTTTCAATTAAATTATTCTTCTTAATATCAAAAATCACGTTTTAATAATAATGGTTATCTTTTTATGAAAAATTGTCTTATTTTTGTCTAAACATGTTTTCTTTTCTTTTATGTAATATACATTTATTACGTTTATTTTTAAAATGCTTATAATTTTTTTTTTAAAAGAGCCATATTTTTGTCCTTTTTTTGACGTCTTTTTCGTTTACTTATCGCAGATTTGAACGGTTTTTAATGAAAATTTGCTTATGAATATGAAAATTCCTATTTTCCCAATAATAATCATAATTTTAATAAAAAAATATATTGTTTTCAAACTACCGTTTGTCATGTATCATTTTTCGTTTAAGACTTGCACTTTTTAGCATTTTATTTTTTTGTTACATTAAATAATGCTTACAAATCAGAAAATTCATATTTTCACAACTAATTTTTTATGATAAAGGTTAACGTATTTTTTATGAAATTATTTGTGAAATGTAATATAAAAAAAAATTGTTATTAAAAAATAAAAAAACAACCTTTTTTTCAAACCATTGTCATCACATTTTGCATTGAATTATTGCACTTTTTAGTTGATGATGCTTATGAATATTAAAAGTCAAATGTTTCACAATAAATTGTAAAATATCATATCTCGTTATTTATTAACAGTTTTTCATGAAATTATTAGTATGAATATGAAAATGTATATTTTACCAATTAATCTCATTTTTATTTAAAAAAAAGTTATATTTTTCTCAGACCAATGTTTTTCATGTAAGTTTTTCGCTTACATATTGCACTATATTTTCTATTAAATAATTCTTATAATTATGGAAATGTATATTTTCACAATAACCTTCAAATTTTTTTATGTAAAAGTCATATTTTTGTCAAAACATGATCTGCATTGTCATTTTTTTTTTTTTCATTCACTAATGGCACTTTTTTTTTTTCCAATATCATGTTTTATATTTTCACAATTACTCATATTTCTATGGTAAAGGTTAACGTTTTTTTTTTAATGAAATTATGTTTATGAATAAGAAATTATATATTTTAATAAAAACATTACATCTTATATTCCATCCATCCATCCATCTTCTCCCGCTTATCCGATGCCGGGTCGCGGGGGCAGCAGTCTAAGCAAAGATGCCCAGACTGCCCTCTCCCTAGACACTTCTTCCAGCTCTTCCGGGGGGACACCAAGGCGTTCCCAGGCCAGCCGGGAGACATAGTCTCTCCAGCGTGTCCTAGGTCTTCCCCGGGGTCTCCTCCCAGTGGGACGCGCCCGGAACACCTTCCCAGGAAGGCGTCCAGGAGGCATCCGGAACAGATGCCCGAGCCACCTCAGCTGACCCCTCTCGATGTGGAGGAGCAGCGGATCTACTCTGAGCTCCTCCCGAGTGACTGAGCTTCTCACCCTATCTCTAAGGGATCGCCCAGCCACCCTGCAGAGAAAGCACATTTCGGCCGCCTGTATCCGGGATCTTGTCCTTTCGGTCATGACCCAGAGCTCATGACCATAGGTGAGAGTAGGAACGTAGATTGACCGGTAAATCGAGAGTTTCGCCTTGCGGCTCAGCTCTTTCTTCACCACGACAGACCGGTACATCGACCGCATTACTGCAGAAGCTGCACCGATCCATCTGTCAATCTCTCGTTCCACCCTTCCCTCACTTGTGAACGAAACCCCAAGATACTTAAACTCCTGAACACCAACCTGAAGTGGGCAAGCCACCCTTTTCCGACTGAGGACCATGGCCTCGGATTTGGAGGTGCTGATTCTCATCCCAGCCGCTTCACACTCGGCTGCAAACCGTCCCAGTGCATGCTGAAGGTCTTGGTCTGATGAAGCCAACACGACAACATCATCTGCAAAGAGCAAAGACGAAATCGTGTCGTCACCAAACCGGACACCCTCCGAACCCTGGCTGCGCCTAGAAATTCTGTCCATAAAAATTATGAACAGAACCGGTGACAAAGGGCAGCCCTGCCGGAGTCCAACATGCACCGGGAACAAGTCTGACTTACTGCCGGCAATGCGAACCAAGCTCCTGCTTCAGTCGTACAGGGACCGGACAGCCCTTAGTGAAGGGCCCCCGACCCCATACTCCCGGAGCACCCTCCACAGGCCGCTGCGAGGGACACAGTCGAATGCCTTTTCCAAATCCACAAAACACATGTGGACTGGTTGGGCAAACTCCCATGAACCCTCCAGCACCCTGTAGAGGGTATAGAGCTGGTCCAGTGTTCCACGGCCTGGACGAAAACCACATTGTTCCTCCTGAATCCGAGGTTCTACTATCGGCCGTATTCTCCTCTCCAGTACCCTGGCATAGACTATCCCAGGTAGGCTGAGAAGTGTGATCCCCCTATAGTTGGAACACACCCTCCGGTCCCCCTTATTAAAAAGAGGGACCACCACCCCGGTCTGCCATTCCAGAGGCACTGTCCCCGACCGCCACGTGATGCTGCAGAGGCGTGTCAGCCAAGACAGCCCCACAACATCCAGAGACTTGATGTACTCAGGGCGGATCTCATCCACCCCCGGTGCCTTGCCACTGAGGAGTTTCTTTACTACCTCGGTGACTTCAGCTTGGGTGATGGACGAGTCCGCCTCTGAGCCCTCAGCCTCTGCTTCCTCAACGTGACGGCAGGATTGAGGAGATCCTCGAAGTATTTCTCCCACCGTCCAACAACATCCCCAGTTGAGGTCAACAGCTCCCCACCTCTACTGTAAACAGCATTGGTGGGGCACTGCTTTCCCCTCCTGAGGCGCCGGACGGTTTGCCAGAATCTCTTCGAGGCCAGCCGATAGTCCTTCTCCATGGCCTCACCGAACTCCTCCCAGGCCCGAGTTTTTGCCTCGATAACCACCCGGGCTGCAGTTCACTTGGCCTGCCGGTACCCGTCAGCTGCCTCAGGAGTCCCACAAGCCAACCAGGCCCGATAGGACTCCTTCTTCAGCTTGACGGCATCCCTTACTTCCGGTTTCCACCACCGGGTTCGGGGATTGCCGCCTCGACAGGCACCGGAGACCTTACTGCCACAGCTCCGAGCGGCCGCTTCGACAATGGAGGTGGAGAACATGGTCCACTCGGACTCAATATCTCCGGCCTCCCTCGGGATCTGGTCAAAGCTCCGCCGGAGGTGGGAGTTGAAGATCTCTCTGACAGGAGGCTCGGCCAAACGTTCCCAGCAGACCCTCACAGTACGCTTGGGTCTGCCGAGTCTGTCCAGCTTCCTCCCCCGCCATCGGATCCAACTCACCACCAGGTGGTGATCAGTTGACAGCTCCGCCCCTATCTTTACCCGAGTGTCCAAGACATACGGCCACAGGTCAGATGAAACGACCACAAAGTCGATCATCGACCTACGGCCTAGGGTGTCCTGGTGCCACGTGCACTGATGGACACCCTTATGCTTGAACATGGTGTTCGTTATGGACAAACTGTAACTAGCACAGAAGTCCAATAACTGAACACCGCTCGGGTTCAGATCAGGGGGGCCGTTCCTCCCAATCACGCCCCTCCAGGTGTCACTGTCGCTGCCCACGTGTCTCCTAGTAGAACGATGAAGTCCACAGTCGGAGCACTGTCCAGCACCCCTCCCAGAGACCCCAAGAAGGCCGGGTACTCTATACTGCCGTTTGGACCGTAGGCACACACGACAGTGAGAGACCTATCCCCGACCCGTAGGCGCAGGGAAACGACCCTCTCGTTCACCGGGGTAAACTCCAACACATGGCGGCTGAGCTGGGGGGCTATAAGCAAACCCACACCAGCCCGACGCCTTTCACCATGGGCAGCTCCAGAGTTGTAAAGAGTCCATCCTCTCTCGAGGAGTGTGGTTCCAGAGCCCAGGCCGTGCGTAGAGGTGATCCCGACTATCTCTAGTCGGAACCCCTCAACCTCATGCACAATCTCAGGCTCCTTCCCCGCCAGCGAGGTGACATTCCACGTCCCTAGAGCTAGCTTCCGTGTCCAGGGATTGGGTTGTCGAGGCCCCCGCCTTCGACTGCTGCCCGATCCTCTTAGCACCGGCCCCTTACGGTCCCTCCTGCAGGTGGTGAGCCCACTGGAAGGCGGCCCTACGTCGCTCCTTCGGGCTGAGCCCGGCCGGACCCTGTGGGGAAAGGCCCAGCCACCAGGCGCTCGCATACGAGCCCCAACCCCGGGCCTGGCTCCAGGGTGGGGCCCCGGCTGCGCCATACCGGGCGACATCACAGTCCTTGATTTAGTATCTCTCATAAGGGGTTTTGAACCGCTCTTAGTCTGACCCGTCGCCCAGGACCTGTTTGCCTTGGGAGACCCTACCAGGGGCATATAGCCCCGGACAACATAGCTCCTAGGGTCATTCGGGTACTCAAACCCCTCCACCACGTTAAGGTGGCAGTTCAAGGAGAGGACATCTTATATTAAAGATATTAAAGATATTAGAGAGGACATCTTTTATTTTTTTTTATTATTTTTTTTTTAACATATTAAAAAAAAGTAATTATTTTCAAACCATTGTTTGTCATATCACGTTTTTCATTGAATTTTTGCATTTTTTACCAATATTTGATCAAATAATTCTGAAGAATATGAGAATTTATAAGTTCCCAATTAATTTTAAAATATGGTTTGTATGGTCACTTTTTTATTTTTTGTTTCTTAATGGCAATTATTTAAAGGTTTTCCATGAACATATGCTTCTGAATATGAAAATATCATATTTCGTTATGTAAAAAGTCATACCATGGTATTTCATGAAATCTTTTTTATTCACACTTTTAATGATTTATTTGTGAAAATATGAATGTGAATATGAACATTCATATTTTCACAATAACGTGTAAAAACTTGGTCATTTCACGTTTTTCATTGAATTTTTGCACTTTTTAACAGTTTGTCATGGAATTATTCTGATGAGAATTAATATTTTAGCAATGTTTTGCTTACATGTTGCATTCTTTTTACTGTTTTCCTTTAAATGATGCTTATGAATATGAAAATTATTATTTTCATTTAAACTATCACATTTTTGATGGAAAATATCATCTTTTTTGTCAAAACATGATTTGCATGGAAATTTTTTTGTTTTTGATTCACTTATGGCACTTTTTAAAAGTTTTACATGATCATATGATTTATATTTTCAGAATTATTCATATTTTTATGGTAAAGGTTAACGTGTTTTAATGAAATTATGTCTTTTTTTAATTGCAAATTATATATTTGAATGAAACAATCCATCTTTTAATAAAAAAAAAAAGTCATTATTAAACCAGTGTCAAGTTTTGTGTAGAATTTTTGCACTTTTAATGGTTTTTAGTTTAAGGATGCTAATGAATATAAAGTCATTTTTCACAATTGTTTTTTAAAAACTTGATTTGTCATATAACGTTTCTTTATTAAACTATTTCACTTTGTTTAACAGTTTTTCATTAAATTATTCCTTTGTATATAAAATTATTATTTTTTTTCCCAGCTTTTCATGAAATTTCCTTTGGATAAACAAATTCCTATTTAACCAGTTTTTTTTATAAAATTATTATTTTTACCAAACATGGTTATCATGAAACCTTTTTCGTTCACTTATTGCACTTTTCTCAATGGATTGGGGCAGACTTTAATGGGCATATGTAGGTGAAGGGAACAGAGGTGATGAGGAGGTGATGGGTAGGTATGGTTTTAAGGAGAGGAATGTAGAAGGATAGATGGTGGTAGATTTTGCTAAAAGGATGGAAATGGCAGTGGTGAATACATATTTTAAGAAGAAGGATGATCATAGGGTGACCTATAAGAGTGGAGGAAGGTGCACACAGGTGGACTATGTTCTATGCAGGAGATGCAACCTGAAGGAGATTGGAGACTGTAAGGTGTTGGCGGGGGACAGTGTAGCTAGACAGCATCGGATGGTGGTCTGTAGGATGGTTTTGGAGGCGAAGAAGAAGAGGAGGAGGGTGAGGACTGAAAGAAGAATAAGATGGTGGAAACTGAAGGAGGAAGAGTGTAGTGTGAGGTTGAGGGAAGAGGTCAGACAGGGGATCGTTGGTGGTGAAGCGGTATTGGATGATTGGGTAATAACTGCAAAAGTGATGAGGATAGCAGCTTGAAAGGTACTTGGTGTGACATCTGGAAATAGAAAGGAAGACAAAGAGACGTGGTGGTGGAATGAGGAAGTGCAGGAGAGCATAAGGAGAAAGAGGTTGACAAAACAGAAGTGGGATCGACAGAGTGATGAAAAAAGTAGGCAGGAGTACAAGGAGATGCGGCAGCATGTAAAGAGGGATGTGGCAAAAGCCAAGGAAAAGGCATATGAGGAGCTGTATGAGAGGTTGGACACTAAGAGAGGAGAAAAGGATTGGCCAGGCAGAGGGACCGAGCTGAGAAGGATGCACTGCAAGTTAGAGCAATAAAGGATGAAGATGGAAATGTGTTGACTAGTGGAGTGTTGTGAGAAGGTGGAGGGAGTATTTTGAGCAGGTAATGAATGAGGAAAATCAGAGAGAGAAAAGGTTGGATGATGTGGAGTTGGTGAAGCAGGATGTGGATAGGCTTAGTAAGAAGAAAGTGAGAGCAGCGATTAAGAGGATGAAGAGTGAAAAGTCGGTTGGACCAGATGACATACCTGTAGAAGCATGGAGATGTTTAGGAGAGATGGAAGTGGAGTTTTTAACCAGATTGTTTAACACGATTGTGGAAGGTGAAAGGATGCCTAAGGAATGGAGAAGGAGTGTGCTGGTACCGAGCTTTAAGAATAAGGGAGATGTGAAGACCTGCAGTAACTACAGGGGAATTACGTTGACCAGTCACACCATGAAGTTATGGGAAAGAGTAGTGGAAGCCAGGCTGAGAAAAGAAGTGACCATCTGTGAGCAACAGTATGGTTTCATGCTGAGGAAAAGCACCACGTATGCCTTATTTGCTTTGAGGATGTTGATGGAGAAGTATAGAGAAGGACAGAATGAATTGCATTGTGTATTTGTGGATTTAGAGAAAGCGTACGACAGAGTGCCACGAGAGGAGTTGTTGTATTGTATGAGGAACTCAGGTGTGTCAGAGAAGTATGTGAGGGTGGTGCAGGACATGTATGAGGATGTGCAGTAGGAACGTCATACTGGTTCAGGGTGAAGGTTGGACTACATCAAGGATCGGCCCTAAACCCTTTCCTGTTTGCAGTGGTGATGGACAGGTTGATGGACGAGGTCAGACAGGAGTCTCCCTAGACTATGATGTTTGCGGATGATATTTTGATTTGTGGTGAGAGTAGTGAGCAGGTTGAGAAGAGCCTGGAGAGGTGGAGATATGCGCTGGAGAGAAGGGGAATGAAAGTCAGTAGGAGTAAGACAGAGTACATGTGCGTAAATAAGAGGGAGGGTGGTGCGGATGAACATGCTATGTGAACATGATGAACATGCTATGTGGTTCCTCGCTTAGGTAACCTTTATACACCTGACAAAAATACTCTGCGGTTTCTAGCCTAGCTAATCCGCTTGTTGTTGTTAAAATTTTGCACACTCAGCAAAACTGCACCGGTTTATTCTGCAATACTATTCTCCAATAAACCTATCATACTCTTATCACAACTATCTCTATTTTGTTTATATTATTTTTGTATTGTACTCTATTTTTATAACTAAAACTAGCTAGAAATGCCACTAACCCATGGGATCGGGAAAGGCCAGCCCATTAGAATTTTAAAAGGTGACAGTTTAGTAGTTGAAGACAGAGTCATTCTCGTTTCTTTGAGTACTGCCGGGAGAACAACAGTTCAATTTCGGCCTGTTTCAAATTTCCTTCTGGTGGCATATGTGTGAAATCGATCTGTAGGTGTTGGAAGGGTTGCTCAGGAAAATTAAGCGCATCATGTCGTACAGGTCAATGTATGTTAGTTTTGGCACAAGTCAAACCTGAATCTAACACTAGCTTGGTTGTTTTAGCTACATCAGCAATACAGTATGATGAGTTTATAGCCTGTGTGACTTTAGCTGTGCTAATGTGTGACACCCCATGGTAATGCTTTACCAACACTATTAAAGCTAGTTTAGACAGATAATTTTTTTTCATCTACATCTCTAATGATACCAGCAGAATATGATTTACATTGTTTAGAAGCCCAATACTTTGTCCTCCTCCACTTCTGACTCTAAAGTATGTTTTAGGTCAGGATCTCAGGATATTTTCTGTACTGTGTCCAAATCTACTGGTTGTTTTGCTGCTTCCTTAGCTACTTTATCCGCTAACGAGTTTCCCCGAATTTCCTCTGAATCACCTGCGGCATGTCCATTAACATTAACTATGGCCGCTTTGGCAGGAAAATGATAAGCATTTAAGAGGTCCCCTATGGGATTAAAATGTGCTATGGGCTTTCCATCAGCTGTTTTAAAGTGTCGTTGCGTCCATGTTTTGGCAAAATCATGCACAACATCATAATCATACTTAGAATCAGTGTCACTACTAAAGTCACTACTTTACCTTCAGACAACTGCCATGCTCTTGTAAGTGCGACCAACTCTGCAGCTTGTGCAGATGTGTATGGTAATGGTTTAGCTTCAACTATTTCATCAGGTAAACTTACAACCGCATATCCACATAAATACACATCAGAGGGTTTTGAACACGATCTATCTACATATAGGCAATCCCCCCTTCCAGGGCCGTATCTAAAAGATCGGGCTTACAAGAGGTCTCTTGTTCAATATGCTTAAGCCAATCGTGTGCGTCAATGAAAGCCATCTAAGATAATAAAGTCTAGCACAGGGGTCACCAACGTGGTGCACGCAGGGACCAGGTCGCCCACAAGGACCACACAAGCCTGTTCTAAAAATAGCTGTTTCCTACTTTGTTAAATCATTATTAATAATTATTGTGAGAAATCTTTAACATGATCAGTGTCTTCACATAGAATCTATGTGAAGACACTGACATACTGAGGTGTCAACCTCAGTGTCAAATCCGGCCCGACGTACAATTATATCCGGCCCGCGAGATGATTTAATAAAGATCTATTATTATTGTTATTAATGTCCAGTCGATATAAAGCGCTGATGACACAAACTACAGATCCCATAATACAGCGCTTCAGCTGTCTTACCGAACACTAGGCGACCTGGGAAAATTCCAGCGTCAATCGAGTCAAGCTTCTGTTGATGTATTTAACACTATTGTAAAGTTATTGTGAAGCCCCTCACAATGGCGAAGAGAAAAGTTGATTCTGAAAACAGAACGTTTCAAAACCGATGGGATTCTGAGTTTATGTTTACTGACACTGCCGGTAAATACGTGTGTGTTATTTGTGGAGCGAATGTGGATGTAATTAAGGAATTGAATCTAAGAAGGAACTACAAGACAAAAAATCAGGAGAAGCTGAAGAACCTAAATGCAGAGCAGAAGATACAGAAAGTAGAAGAGTTAAAGAAAAATCTGACATTTCAGCAGAAGTTTTTTTTTTTAAGCTGTGAGATGTCTGGTGTTTGACAGGAGATATTTTTATGGAGAGCAAAATATTTTCGTTTATTTGAAGTTTAAGATAATTTTTTTATAAAATGGCATAAAAGCAAATAAATCTGATTGTTTTGATTTGTTGTTATTTTAACATTTACTTAAAAGCACAATTTTTATTTATTTGTTCAGGGTTTTTTCGCAGCATGTTTATATTTCTAACTTGTATAATTTTGACGGGATATATTTTAATGGACAGCTATTTATTTAAAGTTTAAGTTGATTTTGTTCTGGAATAATATTCCTGTCTCGTTTTAATTATATTTATGTTCAAAAAAACATTGTTTTAGTGTGTTCAATAAATGTTTATCCTGTTCGGCCCGTAATCTCAAGTGTGCTTTGAGTTTTGGCCCCCTGTACTAGATGAATATCATTAATTAGATTAGATTAGATTAGATTAGATTAGATTCAACTTTATTTTCATTACACATGTACAAGTACAAGGCAACAAAATGCAGTTTGGGTGCTAACCCGAGTGCAATAACAGCAAGTGCAGGATATAGTAGTTTTTACATGATATATAGTTTTTACATGAATTTACATAGTTAAATAAAATTAAATATAGACTATAAACAGTAATTTAAAGATGTATCTGTACTATAAAAGTAGCATACAGATGAATATATATATATATACAGATGAATATATATATATATACATATATAGTAAGTATATATATAGTAGTATATAGTAAGTATAGTAATAGGCATCTGTATATCATGTTCACAATACATATATATATATATATATATATATATATATATATATATATATATATATATATATATATATATATATATATATATATACATATATATATGTATTGTGAACATGATATACAGATGCCGATTACTATACACAGAGAATGGGTATATATACAATGGTGATAAGTTAATGGTGAGCAGCAATACAAAAAAGAGCAATGTGCAAATGAGCAAAGGTTTGTGTAAACAGTCCGTGCAATAACAAAGTATGAGGTGAAAAATGATCAGTGTCTTGGTGAGCATAAGTTTTTGTTCAGACAGTCCAGCAGGAAAGTGACGGAGTGTGAGTTGTGGGGGGAAATGTGTGGAAATGTGGCTCCTTTGACTTGGAGGTGTTAAGGAGCAGGTTATTGTTAATGCACCATGTGGCTAGGTGCTGGATCTCCTCCCTGTAGGCAGTCTCATCGTTGTTGGTGATGAGACCGATCACGGTAGTGTCATCTGCAAACTTAATGATGGAGTTAGATCTATTCACAGGCCTGCAGTCAGAGGTAAAGAGGGAGTAGAGGAAGGGGCTCAGCACACAGCCCTGTGGTACACCAGTGTTAAGTGTGATCGTGTTGGTGCAGCTGGAGCCAGATCGAACCTGCTGGGGTCTGTTGGTCAGAAAGTCCATGACCCAGTTGCAGGAGGAGGTGTTAATGCCCAGATCTAGAAGTTTGGCTATTAACTTAGATGGAATGATGGTATTGAATGCTGAGCTGAAGTCAATGCAAGGTGTGAAACCTTAATATCTTCAGCTCTGCTACCTACAGCTCCAACTTCTGTCTTCAACTCAATGCCACTGTCTCTAATCCATACAACATCCCAAGTCTCACCACAGTCCTATAAACTTTCCCTTTCATTCTTGCAGATACCCTACTATCACAAATCACTCCTGTCACTCTTCTCCACCCACTTCACCCTGCCTGCACTCTTTTCTTTTCTTTTCCACCTCTTCTCCCTGCAACCGCACCACTCCACTGCCCCCCCTCTCATTCACACTCTGTCTTACTCCTACTGACATTCATTCCCCTTCTCTCCAGCGCATATCTCCACCTTTCCAGGCTCAACCTGTCCATCACCACTGCAAACAGGAAAGGGCTCAGGGCCGATCCTTGATGTAGTCCAACCATCACCCTGAACCAGTCTGTCGTTCCTACTGCACACTTTACTGCGGTCACACTGTCCTCATACATGTCCTGCACCACCCTCACATACTTCTCTGACACACCTGACTTCCTCATACAGTACCACAGCTCCTCTCTCGGCACCCTGTCGTACGCTTTCTCTAAATCGACAAATACACAATGCAATTCCTTCTGTCCCCTTCTCTATACTTCTCCATCAACATACTCAAAGCAAAGGATGGTGCTCTTGGATGGTGCTCTTCTTCCTCGGCATGAAACCATACTGTTGCTCACAGATGGTCACCTCTTCTCTCAGCCTGGCATTTACTACTCTTTCCCATAACTTCATGGTGTGACTGATCAACTTAATTGCCCTGTAGTTACTGCAGGTCTGCACATCTCCCTTATGCTTAAAGATCGGTACCAGCACACTCCTTCTCCATTCCTCAGGCATCCTCCCACCTTCCAGAATCTTGTTAAACAATCTGGTTAAAAACTCCACTGCCATCTCTCCTAAACATCTCCATGCTTCTACAGGTATGTCATCTGGTCCAACCGACTTTCCACTCTTCATCCTCTTAATCGCTGCTCTCACGTCCTCCTTACTAATCCTATCTACATCCTGCTTTACCAACTCCACATCATCCTCTCTCTGAATTTCCTCATTCATCAGATGCTCAAAATACTCCCTCCACCTTCTCAACACACTCTCCTCACTTGTCAACACATTTTTCTCTCCATCCTTTATTGCTCTAACTTGCAGCACATCCTTCCCAGCTCGGTCCCTCTGCCGGGCCAATAATAGTATAAATCCTTTCCTCCTTCCTTAGTGGCCAACCTCTCATACAGCTCCTCATATGCCTTTCCTTGGCTTTCGCCACATCGCTCTTTACCTGCTGCCGCATCTCCTTGTACTCCTTCCTACTTTCCTCATCACTCTGTCTATCCCACTTCTGCTTTGCCAACCTCTTTCTCCTTATGCTCGCCTGCACTTCCTCATTCCACCTCCACGTCTCCTTGCCTTCCTTTCTATTTCCAGATGTCACACCAAGTACTTTTCTAGCTGCCTTCCTTATCACTCCTGCCATAGTTTCCCAATCACCCAACACCTCTTCACCACCACCGAGCCCCTGTCTGACCTCTTCCCTGAACCTCACACTACACTCTTCCTCCTTCAGTTTCCACCATCTTATTCTTCTTTCAGTCCTCACTTTCCTTCTTTTCTTCTTCGCCTCCAAAACCATCATACAGACCACCATCCGATGCTGCTTAGCTACACTGTCACCTGCCAACACCTTACAGTCTCCAATCTCCTTCAGGTTGCATCTCCTGCATAGAACATAGTCCACCTGTGTTCACCTTCCTCCACTCTTATACGTCACCCTATGATCCTCCTTCTTCTTAAAAAAATTAAAAAAAAAATATGTATTCACCACTGCCATTTTCATCCTTTTAGCAAAATCTACCACTATCTACCCTTCCACATTCCTCTCCTTAAAACCATACCTACCCATCACCTCTGTTCCCTTCACCAACATGCCCATTAAAGTCTGCCCCAATCACCAATCGTTCTTTCCTAGGTACACTATCTACCACTTCATCTAATTCACTCCAGAATCTTTCCTTCTCCTCCATCTCACAGCCAACTTGTGGAGCATATAGGCACTGATGATATTTATCATCCCTTCAACTTCCATCTTCACGTTCATCACCCTATCAGAAACTCTCTTCACCTCCACTACACTCTTACTGTACTCTTCCTTCAGAATCACCCCTACACCATTTCTTTTTCCAGTTTGAACCCACCTCCGATGTTCCTGGCCTTTCTCCCTTACCACTTGGTCTCCTGAACACACAACATATCTACCTTTCTTCTTTCCATCATATCAGCTATCTCTCTCCCTTTACCCGTCATAGTACCAACGTTTAAAGTACCAACCCAAACCTCCACTCTCCTACACTGCTCCTTTTCCTGCCGTCTCTGTAGATGTCTTCCTCTTCCCCTTCTCCTCCTTCGGCCAACAGTAGCCCAATTTCCAATTTCCACCGGTACCCTGTCGGCTAACGATGCCTGTGGCGGTCGTTGTTAACCCGGGCCTCGACCGATCCAGTATGATATTCTGATTTGTGATCTGCATATTTGATTTGGCACATGTTTTACGCTGGATGCCCTTCCTAACGCAACCCTCCCCATTTACCCGGGCTTGGAACCGGCACTAAGAGTGCACTGGCTTGTGCCTACCTAATGGCTGGGTTAAAAAAAAATTTTAATAAAAACAATCACCTTTTTTTTAATAAAAGAATATAAAATTTCTTTTCAAACCATTGATTATCACATTTTGCGATGAATATTTTCACTTTCAATGGTTTTTAGTTAATAATGCTTATGAATATGAAAAGTCATAATTTCACAATAACTTAATAATTAGTTTACCTATTCATTTCATATTTATAAGGGAAAAGTTATTGTTATGTCAAAACATGGTATATCATGAAACCATTTTCGTTCATTGATTGCACTTTTAACAATTCTTAGTGAAATTATGCTTTTGAATAATTTGCTTTTGAAAATTCATATTTTCACAATAACGTGTAAAAACTTGTTTATTTCACGTTTATCATTGAATTATTGCACTTTTTAACAGTTTTTCGTTAAATGGTGCTCATGAATATGAAAATCCGTATTTTTACTATCACATTTTTTATAAAAAAGTCATATTTCTGTCAGAACGTGATTTGTACTTTTTTGTTTTTCCTTCACTTAACTTTTTTAAAGGTTTGCATGATCACATGATTTATATTTGTTAGGTTTCTTTTTTTTTTTATGAAATTATGATTCATGAAAATTAATATTTTTATAAAAACTCCACTATTTATATGAAAATGTCAAATTCTGGTCATAAAATAATATGTGCTGTAGATTCGATTTTGATGATTTATGGCTTTATAACACATTTTTCATTCACTTATTCCAGTTTTCTAAACTTTTTATGAAGCTATGATTATGAATATGAAAATTCACATTTTTGAAATAACTAATATTTTTGTGAGAAATATCTTTTTTTGGACAGGAAATGTTTTATATTATATCTCATCATACACATGTAAAATTATCATGGACAAGTTCATGCTGCTTGTACAAATACGCTTGGTTAAAAAAAAAACGCTTTCTCTTCGTCCTAGAAGCCTGAGACTTGCGGAATCGCTTTTTTAGCGGTTAATAAACTCATGATGATGAATATTGAGGAAATACGCTTGGTTAGAAAAAACCGCTTTCTCTTCGTCCTAGAAGCCTGAGACTTGCGGAATCGCGTTTTCAGCGGTTAAGAATCTCATTCTCGACAGCACATGGAAAGCTTTGACAAATATGTGCTGTAGATTCGATTTTGATGATTTATGACTTTATAACACATTTGTCATTTTCTTATTGCAGATTTCTACACTTTTTATGAAATTATGATTATGAATATGAAAATTCATATTTTTCAAATAACTAATATTTTTGTGAGAAATATCATATTTTGGACAGGAAATATTTTGTTATATTATATCTCATCATAAACATGTAAAATTATCATGGACAAATGCATGCTGCCCGTACAAATACGCTTGGTTCGAAAAACCGCTTTCTCTTCGTCCTAGAAGCCTGAGACTTGCGGAATCGCGTTTTCAGCGGTTTAGAAACTCATTCTTGACAGCACGTATAAGGCTTTGCCAAATATGTGTTGTTGTTTAGATTTTGATGAATTGTGACTTTATAACACATTTTTCATTCACTTATTGCAGTCATCTACACTTTTTATGAAATTATGATGATGAATATGAAAATTTGTTGAATATTGAGATAACTATAATATTTTTGTGAGAAATATCATGGTTTATTGAGGAAATGTTTTGTATATTATATCTCATCATAAAAATGTAAAATTGTCATGGACAAGTTCATGCTGCCTGTACAAATACGCTTGGTTCGAAAAAACGCTTTCTCTTCGTCCTAGAAGCCTGAGACTTGCGGAATCGCGTTTTCAGCGGTTAGGAAACTCATTCTAGACAGCACGTGCAAGGCTTTGCCAAATATGTGCTGTAGATTCGATTTTGATGATTTATGACTTTATAACACATTTTTTATTCACTTATTGCCGTTTTCTACACTTTTTATGAAATTATGATTATGAATATAAAAATTCATATTTTTGAAATAACTAATATTTTTGTAAAAAAAATATCATGTTTTGTTGAGGAAATGTTTTGTTATATTATATCTCATCATAAAAATGTAAAATTATCATGGACAAGTTCATGCTGCTTGAACAAATTCGCTTGGTTCGAAAAACCGCTTTTTCTTCGTCCTAGAAGCCTGAGACTTGCGGAATCGCGTTTTCAGCGATTAAGAAACTCATTCTCGACAGCACGTGCAAGGCTTTGCCAAATATGTGCTGTAGATTCGATTTTGATGATTTATGACTTAACACATTTTTCATTCACTTATTGCAGTTTTCTACACTTTTTATGAAATTATGATTATGAATATAAAAATTCATATTTTTGAAATAACTAATATTTTTGTGAAAAATATCATATTTTGGACAGGAAATGTTTTGTTATATTATATCTCATCATAAACATGTAAAATTATCATGGACAAATGCGTGCTGCTTGTACAAATACGCTTGGTTCGAAAAACCGCTTTCTCTTCGCCCTAGAAGCCTGAGACTTGCGGAATCGCGTTTTCAGCGGTTTAGAAACTCATTCTTGACAGCACGTATAAGCCAAATATGTGTTGTTGTTTAGATTTTGATGAATTGTGACTTTATAACACATTTTTCATTCACTTATTGCAGTCATCTTCACTTTTTATGAAATTATGATGATGAATATGAAAATTCATATTTTTTAAATTATAATATTTTGTGAGAAATATCATATTTTGTTGAGGAAATGTTTTGTTATATTATATCTCATCATAAACATGTAAAATTATCATGGACAAATGCATGCTGCTTGTACAAATACGCTTGGTTCGAAAAACCGCTTTCTCTTCGCCCTAGAAGCCTGAGACTTGCGGAATCGCGTTTTCAGCGGTTTAGAAACTCATTCTTGACAGCACGTATAAGGCTTTGCCAAATATGTGTTGTTGTTTAGATTTTGATGAATTGTGACTTTATAACACATTTTTCATTTACTTATTGCAGTCATCTTCACTTTTTATGAAATTATGATGAATATAAAAATTCATATTTTTTAAATAACTATGATATTTTGTGAGAAATATCATATTTTGTTGAGGAAATGATTTGTTATATTATTTCTCATCATAAACATGTAAAATTATCATGGACAAGTTCATGCTGCTTGTACAAATACGCTTGGTTAAAAAAAACGCTTTCTCTTCGTCCTAGAAGCCTGAGACTTGAGGAATCGCTTTTTTAGCGGTTAAGAAACTCATTCTCGACAGCACATGGAAAGCTTTGACAAATATGTGCTGTAGATTCGATTTTGATGATTTATGACTTTATAACACATTTTTCATTCACTTATTGCAGTTTTCTGCACTTTTTTGAAATTATGATTATGAATATGAAAATTCATATTTTTGAAATAACTATAATAATTTTGTGAGAAATATCATATTTTGTTGAGGAAATGTTTTGTTATATTATATCTCATCATAAAAATGTAAAATTATCATGGACAAGTTCATGCTGCTTGTACAAATACGCTTGGTTCGAAAAACCGCTTTCTCTTCGTCCTAGAAGCCTGAGACTTGCGGAATCGCGTTTTCAGCGGTTAAGAAACTCATTCTCGACAGCACGTGCAAGGTTTTGCCAAATATGTGCTGTTGTATCGATTTTGATGAATTATGACTTTATAACCCATTTTCATTAATTTTTTGCAGTTTTCTACACTTTTTATGAAATTATGATTATGAATATGAAAATTCAGATTTTTTAAATAACTATAATATTTTTGTGAGAAATATCATATTTTGTTGAGGAAATGTTTTGTTATATTATATATCATCATAAAAATGTAAAATTATCATGGACAAGTTCATGCTGCTTGTACAAATAATCTTGGTTCGAAAAACCGCTTTCTCTTCGTCCTAGAAGCCTGAGACTTGCGGAATCGCGTTTTTAGCGGTTGAGAATCTCATTCTTGACAGCACTTAAAAGACTTTGCCAAATATGTGCTGTTGTATCGATTTTGATGAATTATGACTTTACAACCCATTTTCATTCATTTATTGCAGTTTTCTACACTTTTTATGAAATTATGATTATCAATATGAAACTTCATATTTTTGACATTATTATATTTTTGTGAGAAATATCATATTTTGGTCAGGAAATGTTTTGTTATATTCTATCTCATCATAAACATGTAAAATTATTATTGGCAAGTGATAAATCAATAACTGTCAAACTCAGTTTCATGCATAAAAAAAAATATATATATATTTTCGTCAGTTTATTGCTCACAATATTTAATGATTTTCAATTAAATTATTCTTCTTAATATCAAAAATCACGTTTTAAAAATAATGGTTATCTTTTTATGAAAAATTGTCTTATTTTTGTCTAAACGTTAGGTTTATCTTTTTTTTCTTTTATGTAATATACATTTATTACGTTTATTTTTAAAATGCTTATGATTTTTTTTTTATGAAAAGAAGCATATTTTTGTCCTTTTTTGTCGTCTTTTTCGTTTACTTATCGCAGATTTGAACGGTTTTTAATGAAAATTTGCTTATGAATATGAAAATTCCTATTTTCCCAATAATAATCATATTTTTATAAAAAAAATATATATTGTTTTCAAACTACCGTTTGTCATGTATCATTTTTCGTTCAAGACTTGCACTTTTGGATGGAAAATATCATCTTTTTTGTCAAAACATGATTTGCATGGAAATTTTTTTGTTTTTGATTCACTTATGGCACTTTTTAAAGGTTTTACATGATCATATGATTTATATTTTCAGAATGATTCATATTTTTATGGTAAAGGTTAACGTGTTTTAATGAAATTATGTTTTTTTTAATGGGAAATTATATATTTGAATGAAACAATCCATATTTTAATTTAAAAAAAAAGTCATTATTAAACCAGTGTCAAGTTTTGTGAAAGGATGCTAATGAATATAAAGTCATATTTTTCACAATTGTTTTTTAAAAACGTGATTTGTCATATAACGTTTCTTTATTACACTATTTCACTTTGTTTAACAGTTTTTCATTAAATTATTCCTTTGTATATAAATTTTTTTTTTTTTTTCCCAGCTTTTCATGAAATTTCCTTTGGATAAACAAATTCCTATTTTATCAGTTTATTTCATAAAATTATTATTTTTACCAAACATGGTTATCATGAAACCTTTTTCGTTCACTTATTGCACTTTTCTCAATGGATTGGGGCAGACTTTAATGGGCATATGTAGGTGAAGGGAACAGAGGTGATGAGGAGGTGATGGGTAGGTATGGTTTTAAGGAGAGGAATGTAGAAGGGCAGATGGTGGTAGATTTTGCTAAAAGGATGGAAATGGCAGTGGTGAATACATATTTTAAGAAGAAGGATGATCATAGGGTGACCTGTAAGAGTGGAGGAAGGTGCACACAGGTGGACTATGTTCTATGCAGGAGATGCAACCTGAAGGAGATTGGAGACTGTAAGGTGTTGGCGGGGGACAGTGTAGCTAGACAGCATCGGATGGTGGTCTGTAGGATGGTTTTGGAGGCGAAGAAGAAGAGGAGGAGGGTGAGGACTGAAAGAAGAATAAGATAGTGGAAACTGAAGGAGGAAGAGTGTAGTGTGAGGTTGAGGGAAGAGGTCAGACAGGGGCTTGTTGGTGGTGAAGCGGTATTGGATGATTGGGTAATAACTGCACGAGTGATGAGGATAGCAGCTTGAAAGGTACTTGGTGTGACATCTGGAAATAGAAAGGGAGACAAAGAGACGTGGTGGTGGAATGAGGAAGTGCAGGAGAGCATTAAGGAGAAATAGGTTGGCAAAACAGAAGTGGGATCGACAGAGTGATGAAAAACGTAGGCAGGAGTACAAGGAGATGCAGCAGGTAAAGAGGGATGTGGCAAAAGCCAAGGAAAAGGCATATGAGGAGCTGTATGAGAGGTTGGACACTAAGAGAGGAGAAAAGGATTGGCCAGGCAGAGGGACCGAGCTGAGAAGGATGCACTGCAAGTTAGAGCAATAAAGGATGAAGATGGAAATGTGTTGACTAGTGGAGTGTTGTGAGAAGGTGGAGGGAGTATTTTGAGCAGGTAATGAATGGGGAAAATCAGAGAAAGAAAAGGTTGGATGATGTGGAGTTGGTGAAGCAGGATGTGGATAGGCTTAGTAAGGAGGAAGTGAGAGCAGCGATTAAGAGGATGAAGAGTGAAAAGTCGATTGGACCAGATGACATACCTGTAGAAGCATGAAGATGTTTAGGAGAGATGGCAGTGGAGTTTTTAACCAGATTGTTTAACACGATTGTGGAAGGTGGGAGGATGCCTGAGGAATGGAGAAGGAGTGTGCTGGTACCGAGCTTTAAGAATAAGGGAGATGTGCAGACCTGCAGTAACTACAGGGGAATTACGTTGACCAGTCACACCATGAAGTTATGGGAAAGAGTAGTGGAAGCCAGGCTGAGAAAAGAAGTGACCATCTGTGAGCAACAGTATGGTTTCATGCTGAGGAAGAGCACCACGTATGCCTTATTTGCTTTGAGGATGTTGATGGAGAAGTATAGAGAAGGACAGAATGAATTGCATTGTGTATTTGTGGATTTAGAGAAAGCGTACGACAGAGTGCCACGAGAGGAGTTGTTGTATTGTATGAGGAAGTCAGGTGTGTCAGAGAAGTATGTGAGGGTGGTGCAGGACATGTATGAGGATGTGCAGTAGGAACGACATACTGGTTCAGGGTGAAGGTTGGACTACATCAAGGATCGGCCCTAAACCCTTTCCTGTTTGCATTGGTGATGGACAGGTTGATGGACGAGGTCAGATAGGAGTCTCCCTAGACTATGATGTTTGCGGATGATATTTTGATTTGTGGTGAGAGTAGTGAGCAGGTTGAGAAGAGCCCGGAGAGGTGGAGATATGCGCTGGAGAGAAGGGGAATGAAAGTCAGTAGGAGTAAGACATGTGCGTAAATGAGAGGGAGGGTGGTGCGGATGAACATGCTATGTGAACATGATGAACATGCTATGTGGGTCCTCGCTTAGGTAACCTTTATACACCAGACAAAAATACCCTGCGGTTTCTAGCCTAGCTAATCCGCTTGTTGTTAAAATTTTGCACACTCAGCAAAACTGCACCGGTTTATTCTGCAATACTATTCTCCAATAAACCTATCATACTCTTATCACAACTATCTCTATTTTGTTTGTATTATTTTTGTATTCTACTCTATTTTTATAACTAAAACTAGCTAGAAATGCCAGTAACCCATGGGATCGGGAAAGGCCAGCCCATTAGAATTTTAAAAGGTGACAGTTTAGTAGTTGAAGACAGAGTCATTCTCGATTCTTTGAGTACTGCCGGGAGAACAACAGTTCAATTTCGGCCTGTTTCAAATTTCCTTCTGGTGGCATATGTGTGAAATCGATCTGTAGGTGTTGGAAGGGTTGCTCAGGTCAATGTATGTTAGTTTTGGCACAAGTCAAACCTGAATCTAACACTAGCTTGGTTGTTTTAGCTACATCAGCAATACAGTATGATGAGTTTATAGCCTGTGTGACTTTAGCTGTGCTAATGTGTGACATCCCATGGTAATGCTTCACCAACACTATTAAAGCTAGTTTAGGCAGAGCAATTCTTTTCATCTACATCTCTAATGATACCAGCAGAATATGATTTACATTGTTTAGAAGCCCAATACTTTATGTCCTCCTCCACTTCTGACTCTGAAGTATGTTTTAGGTCAGGATCTCAGGATATTTTATGTACTGTGTCCAAATCTACTGGTTGTTTTGCTGCTTCCTTAGCTACTTTATCCGCTAACGTGTTTCCCCGAATTTCCTCTGAATCACCTGAGGCATGTCCATTAACCTTAACTATGGCCGCTTTGGCAGGAAAATGATCAGCATTTAAGAGGTCCCCTATGAGATTAAAATGTGCTATGGGCTTTCCATCAGCTGTTTTAAAGTGTCTTTGCTTCCATGTTTCGGCAAAATCATGCACAACATCATAATCATACTTAGAATCAGTGTATATAGTCACTACTTAACCTTCAGACAACTACCATGCTCTTGTAAGTGCGACCAACTCTGCAGCTTGTGCAGATGTGTATGGTAATGGTTTAGCTTCAACTATTTCATCAGGTAAACTTACAACCGCATATCCACATAAATACACATCAGAGGGTTTTGAACAAGATCTATCTACATATAGGCAATCCCCCCTTCCAGGGCCGTATCTAAAAGATCGGGCTTACAAGAGGTCTCTTGTTCAATATGCTTAAGCCAATCGTGTGCGTCAATGAAAGCCATCTAAGATAATTTAACACATTTTTCATTCACTTATTGCAGTCATCTTCACTTTTTATGAAATTATGATGAATATAAAAATTCATATTTTTTAAATAACTATAATATTTTGTGAGAAATATCATATTTTGTTGAGGAAATGATTTGTTATATTATTTCTCATCATAAACATGTAAAATTATCATGGACAAGTTCATGCTGCTTGTACAAATACGCTTGGTTAAAAAAAACGCTTTCTCTTCGTCCTAGAAGCCTGAGACTTGAGGAATCGCTTTTTTAGCGGTTAAGAAACTCATTCTCGACAGAACGTGCAAGGCTTTGCCAAATATGTGCTGTAGATTCGATTTTGATGATTTATGACTTTATAACACATTTTTCATTCACTTATTGCAGTTTTCTAAAGTTTTTATGAAATTATGATTATAAATATGAAAATTCATATTTTTGAAATAACTATAATATTTTTGTGAGAAATATCATATTTTGGACAGGAAATGTTTTGTTATATTATATCTCATCATAAACATGTAAAATTATCATGGACAAATGCGTGCTGCTTGTACAAATACGCTTGGTTCGAAAAACCGCTTTCTCTTCGCCCTAGAAGCCTGAGACTTGTGGAATCGCGTTTTCAGCGGTTTAGAAACTCATTCTTGACAGCACGTATAAGGCTTTGCCAAATATGTGTTGTTGTTTAGATTTTGATGAATTGTGACTTTATAACACATTTTTCATTCACTTATTGCAGTCATCTACACTTTTTATGAAATTATGATGATGAATATGAAAATTTGATGAATATTAAGATAACTATAATATTTTTGTGAGAAATATCATGTTTTATTGAGGAAATGTTTTGTATATTATATCTCATCATAAAAATGTAAAATTTTCATGGACAAGTTCATGCTGCCTGTACAAATACGCTTGGTTCGAAAAACCGCTTTCTCTTCGCCCTAGAAGCCTGAGACTTGCGGAATCGAGTTTTCAGCGGTTTAGAAACTCATTCTTGACAGCACGTATAAGGCTTTGCCAAATATGTGTTGTTGTTTAGATTTTGATGAATTGTGACTTTATAACACATTTTTCATTCACTTATTGCAGTCATCTTCACTTTTTATGAAATTATGATGATGAATATGAAAATTCATATTTTTTAAATTATAATATTTTGTGAGAAATATCATATTTTGTTGAGGAAATGTTTTGTTATATTATATCTCATCATAAACATGTAAAATTATCATGGACAAATGCATGCTGCTTGTACAAATACGCTTGGTTCGAAAAACCGCTTTCTTTTCGTCCTAGAAGCCTGAGACTTGCGGAATCGCGTTTTCAGCGGTTAAGAAAGTCATTCTCGACAGCACGTGCAAGGCTTTGCCAAATATGTGCTGTAGATTCGATTTTGATGATTTATGACTTTATAACACATTTTTCATTCACTTATTGCAGTTTTCTACACTTTTTATGAAATTATGATTATGAATATGAAAATTCATATTTTTGAAATAACTATAATATTTTTGTGAGAAATATCATATTTTGGACAGGAAATGTTTTGTTATATTATATCTCATCATAAACATGTAAAATTATCATGGACAAATGCGTGCTGCTTGTACAAATACGCTTGGTTCGAAAAACCGCTTTCTCTTCGCCCTAGAAGCCTGAGACTTGCGGAATCGCGTTTTCAGCGGTTTAGAAACTCATTCTTGACAGCACGTATAAGGCTTTGCCAAATGTGTTGTTGTTTAGATTTTGATGAATTGTGACTTTATAACACATTTTTCATTTACTTATTGCAGTCATCTTCACTTTTTATGAAATTATGATGAATATAAAAATTCATATTTTTTAAATAACTATAATATTTTGTAAGAAATATCATATTTTGTTGAGGAAATGATTTGTTTTATTATTTCTCATCATAAACATGTTAAATTATCATGGACAAGTTCATGCTGCTTGTACAAATACGCTTGGTTAAAAAAAACGCTTTCTCTTCGTCCTAGAAGCCTGAGACTTGAGGAATCGCTTTTTTAGCGGTTAAGAAACTCATTCTCGACAGCACATGGAAAGCTTTGACAAATATGTGCTGTAGATTCGATTTTGATGATTTATGACTTTATAACACATTTTTCATTCACTTATTGCAGTTTTCTGCAGTTTTTTGAAATTATGATTATGAATATGAAAATTCATATTTTTGAAATAACTATAATAATTTTGTGAGAAATATCATATTTTGTTGAGGAAATGTTTTGTTATATTATATCTCATCATAAAAATGTAAAATTATCATGGACAAGTTCATGCTGCTTGTACAAATACGCTTGGTTCGAAAAACCGCTTTCTCTTCGTCCTAGAAGCCTGAGACTTGCGGAATCGCGTTTTCAGCGGTTAAGAAACTCATTCTCGACAGCACGTGCAAGGTTTTGCCAAATATGTGCTGTTGTATCGATTTTGATGAATTATGACTTTATAACCCATTTTCATTAATTTTTTGCAGTTTTCTACACTTTTTATGAAATTATGATTATGAATATGAAAATTCAGATTTTTTAAATAACTATAATATTTTTGTGAGAAATATCATATTTTGTTGAGGAAATGTTTTGTTATATTATATATCATCATAAAAATGTAAAATTATCATGGACAAGTTCATGCTGCTTGTACAAATAATCTTGGTTCGAAAAAACCGCTTTCTCTTCGTCCTAGAAGCCTGAGACTTGCGGAATCGCGTTTTTAGCGGTTGAGAATCTCATTCTTGACAGCACTTAAAAGACTTTGCCAAATATGTGCTGTTGTATCGATTTTGATGAATTATGACTTTACAACCCATTTTCATTCATTTATTGCAGTTTTCTACACTTTTTATGAAATTATGATTATCAATATGAAACTTCATATTTTTGACATTATTATATTTTTGTGAGAAATATCATATTTTGGTCAGGAAATGTTTTGTTATATTCTATCTCATCATAAACATGTAAAATTATTATGGGCAAGTGATAAATCAATAACTGTCAAACTCAGTTTCATGCATAAAAAAAAATATATATATATTTTCGTCAGTTTATTGCTCACAATATTTAATGATTTTCAATTAAATTATTCTTCTTAATATCAAAAATCACGTTTTAAAAATAATGGTTATCTTTTTATGAAAAATTGTCTTATTTTTGTCTAAACGTTAGGGTTATCTTTTTTTTCTTTTATGTAATATACATTTATTACGTTTATTTTTAAAATGCTTATGATTTTTTTTTATGAAAAGAAGCATATTTTTGTCCTTTTTTGTCGTCTTTTTCGTTTACTTATCGCAGATTTGAACGGTTTTTAATGAAAATTTGCTTATGAATATGAAAATTCCTATTTTCCCAATAATAATCATATTTTTATAAAAAAATATATATTGTTTTCAAACTACCGTTTGTCATGTATCATTTTTCGTTCAAGACTTGCACTTTTGGATGGAAAATATCATCTTTTTTGTCAAAACATGATTTGCATGGAAATTTTTTTGTTTTTGATTCACTTATGGCACTTTTTAAAGGTTTTACATGATCATATGATTTATATTTTCAGAATGATTCATATTTTTATGGTAAAGGTTAACGTGTTTTAATGAAATTATGTTTTTTTTAATGGGAAATTATATATTTGAATGAAACAATCCATATTTTAATTTAAAAAAAAAGTCATTATTAAACCAGTGTCAAGTTTTGTGAAAGGATGCTAATGAATATAAAGTCATATTTTTCACAATTGTTTTTTAAAAACGTGATTTGTCATATAACGTTTCTTTATTACACTATTTCACTTTGTTTAACAGTTTTTCATTAAATTATTCCTTTGTATATAAATTTTTTTTTTTTTTTTCCCAGCTTTTCATGAAATTTCCTTTGGATAAACAAATTCCTATTTTATCAGTTTATTTCATAAAATTATTATTTTTACCAAACATGGTTATCATGAAACCTTTTTCGTTCACTTATTGCACTTTTCTCAATGGATTGGGGCAGACTTTAATGGGCATATGTAGGTGAAGGGAACAGAGGTGATGAGGAGGTGATGGGTAGGTATGGTTTTAAGGAGAGGAATGTAGAAGGGCAGATGGTGGTAGATTTTGCTAAAAGGATGGAAATGGCAGTGGTGAATACATATTTTAAGAAGAAGGATGATCATAGGGTGACCTGTAAGAGTGGAGGAAGGTGCACACAGGTGGACTATGTTCTATGCAGGAGATGCAACCTGAAGGAGATTGGAGACTGTAAGGTGTTGGCGGGGGACAGTGTAGCTAGACAGCATCGGATGGTGGTCTGTAGGATGGTTTTGGAGGCGAAGAAGAAGAGGAGGAGGGTGAGGACTGAAAGAAGAATAAGATAGTGGAAACTGAAGGAGGAAGAGTGTAGTGTGAGGTTGAGGGAAGAGGTCAGACAGGGGCTTGTTGGTGGTGAAGCGGTATTGGATGATTGGGTAATAACTGCACGAGTGATGAGGATAGCAGCTTGAAAGGTACTTGGTGTGACATCTGGAAATAGAAAGGGAGACAAAGAGACGTGGTGGTGGAATGAGGAAGTGCAGGAGAGTATTAAGGAGAAAGAGGTTGGCAAAACAGAAGTGGGATCGACAGAGTGATGAAAAACGTAGGCAGGAGTACAAGGAGATGCAGCAGGTAAAGAGGGATGTGGCAAAAGCCAAGGAAAAGGCATATGAGGAGCTGTATGAGAGGTTGGACACTAAGAGAGGAGAAAAGGATTGGCCAGGCAGAGGGACCGAGCTGAGAAGGATGCACTGCAAGTTAGAGCAATAAAGGATGAAGATGGAAATGTGTTGACTAGTGGAGTGTTGTGAGAAGGTGGAGGGAGTATTTTGAGCAGGTAATGAATGGGGAAAATCAGAGAGAGAAAAGGTTGGATGATGTGGAGTTGGTGAAGCAGGATGTGGATAGGCTTAGTAAGGAGGAAGTGAGAGCAGCGATTAAGAGGATGAAGAGTGAAAAGTCGATTGGACCAGATGACATACCTGTAGAAGCATGAAGATGTTTAGGAGAGATGGCAGTGGAGTTTTAACCCAGATTGTTTAACACGTTTGTGGAAGGTGGGAGGATGCCTGAGGAATGGAGAAGGAGTGTGCTGGTACCGAGCTTTAAGAATAAGGGAGATGTGCAGACCTGCAGTAACTACAGGGGAATTACGTTGACCAGTCACACCATGAAGTTATGGGAAAGAGTAGTGGAAGCCAGGCTGAGAAAAGAAGTGACCATCTGTGAGCAACAGTATGGTTTCATGCTGAGGAAGAGCACCACGTATGCCTTATTTGCTTTGAGGATGTTGATGGAGAAGTATAGAGAAGGACAGAATGAATTGCATTGTGTATTTGTGGATTTAGAGAAAGCGTACGACAGAGTGCCACGAGAGGAGTTGTTGTATTGTATGAGGAAGTCAGGTGTGTCAGAGAAGTATGTGAGGGTGGTGCAGGACATGTATGAGGATGTGCAGTAGGAACGACATACTGGTTCAGGGTGAAGGTTGGACTACATCAAGGATCGGCCCTAAACCCTTTCCTGTTTGCATTGGTGATGGACAGGTTGATGGACGAGGTCAGATAGGAGTCTCCCTAGACTATGATGTTTGCGGATGATATTTTGATTTGTGGTGAGAGTAGTGAGCAGGTTGAGAAGAGCCCGGAGAGGTGGAGATATGCGCTGGAGAGAAGGGGAATGAAAGTCAGTAGGAGTAAGACATGTGCGTAAATGAGAGGGAGGGTGGTGCGGATGAACATGCTATGTGAACATGATGAACATGCTATGTGGGTCCTCGCTTAGGTAACCTTTATACACCAGACAAAAATACCCTGCGGTTTCTAGCCTAGCTAATCCGCTTGTTGTTAAAATTTTGCACACTCAGCAAAACTGCACCGGTTTATTCTGCAATACTATTCTCCAATAAACCTATCATACTCTTATCACAACTATCTCTATTTTGTTTGTATTATTTTTGTATTCTACTCTATTTTTATAACTAAAACTAGCTAGAAATGCCAGTAACCCATGGGATCGGGAAAGGCCAGCCCATTAGAATTTTAAAAGGTGACAGTTTAGTAGTTGAAGACAGAGTCATTCTCGATTCTTTGAGTACTGCCGGGAGAACAACAGTTCAATTTCGGCCTGTTTCAAATTTCCTTCTGGTGGCATATGTGTGAAATCGATCTGTAGGTGTTGGAAGGGTTGCTCAGGTCAATGTATGTTAGTTTTGGCACAAGTCAAACCTGAATCTAACACTAGCTTGGTTGTTTTAGCTACATCAGCAATACAGTATGATGAGTTTATAGCCTGTGTGACTTTAGCTGTGCTAATGTGTGACATCCCATGGTAATGCTTCACCAACACTATTAAAGCTAGTTTAGGCAGAGCAATTCTTTTCATCTACATCTCTAATGATACCAGCAGAATATGATTTACATTGTTTAGAAGCCCAATACTTTATGTCCTCCTCCACTTCTGACTCTGAAGTATGTTTTAGGTCAGGATCTCAGGATATTTTATGTACTGTGTCCAAATCTACTGGTTGTTTTGCTGCTTCCTTAGCTACTTTATCCGCTAACGTGTTTCCCCGAATTTCCTCTGAATCACCTGAGGCATGTCCATTAACCTTAACTATGGCCGCTTTGGCAGGAAAATGATCAGCATTTAAGAGGTCCCCTATGAGATTAAAATGTGCTATGGGCTTTCCATCAGCTGTTTTAAAGTGTCTTTGCTTCCATGTTTCGGCAAAATCATGCACAACATCATAATCATACTTAGAATCAGTGTATATAGTCACTACTTAACCTTCAGACAACTACCATGCTCTTGTAAGTGCGACCAACTCTGCAGCTTGTGCAGATGTGTATGGTAATGGTTTAGCTTCAACTATTTCATCAGGTAAACTTACAACCGCATATCCACATAAATACACATCAGAGGGTTTTGAACAAGATCTATCTACATATAGGCAATCCCCCCTTCCAGGGCCGTATCTAAAAGATCGGGCTTACAAGAGGTCTCTTGTTCAATATGCTTAAGCCAATCGTGTGCGTCAATGAAAGCCATCTAAGATAATAAAGTCTAGCACAGGGGTCACAGGTCGCCCACAAGGACCACACAAGCCTGTTCTAAAAATAGCTGTTTCCTACCTTGTTAAATCATTATTAATAATTATTGTGAGAAATACTGACATACTGAGGTGTCAAACTCAGTGTCAAATCCGGCCCGACGTACAATTATATCCGGCCCGCGAGATGATTTAATAAAGATCTATTATGATTGTTATTAATGTCCCGGCGATATAAAGCGCTGATGACACAAACTACAGATCCCATAGTACAGCGCTTCAGCTGTCTTACCGAACACTAGGCGACCTGGGAAAATTCCAGCGTCAATCGAGTCAAGCTTCTGTTGATGTATTTAACCCTATTGTAAAGTTATTGTGAAGCCCCTCACAATGGCGAAGAGAAAAGTTGATTCTGAAAACAGAACGTTTCAAAACCGATGGGATTCTGAGTTTATGTTTACTGACACTGCCGGTAAATACGTGTGTGTTATTTGTGGAGCGAATGTATATGTAATTAAGGAATTGAATCTAAGAAGGAACTACAATACAAAACATCAGGAGAAGCTGAAGAACCTAAATGCAGAGCAGAAGATATAGAAAGTAGAAGAGTTAAAGAAAAATCTGACATTTCAGCAGAAGTTTTTCACCAAAGCAAAATCACGAAGTGAAGCTGGTGTGAAAACAGAGGAGAAATCAGAGTCACATCAGCCGGTAATTTACTGATGGAGAGTTTTTGAAGAGCTGCATGATGAAGCTGTGAGATGTCTGGTGTTTGACAGGAGATATTTTTATGGAGAGCAAAATATTTTAGTTGAATGTTTAAGATGATTTTTTTATAAAATGGCATAAAAGCAAATAAATCTGATTGTTTTGATTTGTTGTTATTTTAACATTTACTTAAAAGCACAATTTTTATTTATTTGTTCAGGGCTTATTCGCAGCATGTTTATATTTCTAACTTGTATAATTTTGACAGGATATATTTTAATGGACAGCTATTTATTTAAAGTTTAAGTTGATTTTATTCTGGAATAATATTCCTGTCTCTTTTTAATTATATTTATGTTCAAAAAACATTGTTTTAGTGTGTTCAATAAATGTTTATCCTGTTCGACCCGTGATCTCAAGTGTGCTTTGAGTTTTGGCCCCCCTGTACTAGATAAATATCATTAATTAGATTAGATTAGATTAGATTCGATTCAACTTTATTTTCATTACACATGTACAAGTACAAGGCAACGAAATGCAGTTTGGGTGCTAACCCGAGTGCAATAACAGCAAGTGCAGGATATATAGTTTTTACATGAATATACATAGTTAAATAAAATTAAATATAGACTATAAACAGTAATTTAAAGATGTATCTGTACTATAAAAGTAGCATACAGATGAATATATATATATATATATATATATATATATATATATATATATATATATATATATATATATATATATATATAAATATATATGTACTATGAATATAATTACAAATGAATATGAATATATAAGTACTATGAATATAATTACAGATGAATATGAATATATATGTACTATGAACAATAATATACAGATGATTTATATATATATATATATATATATATATATATATATATATATATATATATATATATATATATATATATATATATTTATATATTTATATACATATATATATGTATTGTGAACATGATATACAGATGCCTCTTACTATACACAGAGAATGGGTATATATACAATGGTGATAAGTTAATGGTGAGCAGCAATACAAAAAAGAGCAGTGTGCAAATGAGCAAAGGTTTGTGTAAACAGTCCGTGCAATAACAAAGTATGAGGTGAAAAATGATCAGTGTCTTGGTGAGCATAAGTTTTTGTTCAGACAGTCCAGCAGGAAAGTGACGGAGTGTGAGGTGTGGGTGGAAATGTGGCTCCTTTGTCTTGGAGGTGTTAAGGAGCAGGTTATTGTTATTGCACCATGTGGCTAGGTGCTGGATCTCCTCCCTGTAGGCAGTCTCATCGTTGTTGGTGATGAGACCGATCACGGTAGTGTCATCTGCAAACTTGATGATGGAGTTAGATCCATTCACAGGCCTGCAGTCAGAGGTGAAGAGGGTGTAGAGGAAGGGGCTCAGCACACAGCCCTGTGGTACACCAGTGTTGAGTGTGATGGTGTTGGTGCAGCTGGAGCCAGATCGAACCTGCTGGGGTCTGTTGGTCAGAAAGTCCATGACCCAGTTGCAGGAGGAGGTGTTAATGCCCAGATCTAGAAGTTTGGCTATTAACTTAGATGGATTGATGGTATTGAATGCTGAGCTGAAGTCAATTCAAGGTGTGAAACCACCCACTGGTCCAATGGCGGTCTCCAGAGGCATGGCGAAGGATTCTCGCGCGTTCTAGTCTTTCCTTTCACATTAGATAATAAGATTTGGATTAATGTATTTCTTCATTTTGGTTATTAACCTCTTATCTGACTCCAATTTGATAAAACATAATTAATATTTGCATAGGTTGTTATTTTACTAATAGTATAATTTGGATGGATGTTTGTTTAGTTATTCTGATTAAGCTCTGGCATTACACTCGTTCATTTGGTTCTCATAGTCGCACATGATCCTAGTATGGGCCTTATAATTAATATACTGGTCAAAGGTCGTAAGCGAATCAGTATTGGTCGCTGCCAGAGGTTGGACTATACGCTTCAGCGGCCGCTCTCTGCGTGCTCAACTTTAAACATATTTTATTTAGTCCCCTTAGAGGTGACACTTAATTATTACAATAATTATTTCTAACCAAAGGCAATGAATAGAATAATATTGAAATAATCAGAGGTTGAGGCTGTCACTCCCAACGAAAACCTTAACATCTTCAGCTCTGCTACCTACAGCTCCACCTCATGTCTTCTACTCAATGCCACTCTCTCTAATCCATACAACATCCCAGGTCTCACCACAGTCCTATAAACTTTCCCTTTCATTCTTGCAGATACCCTACTATCACAAATCACTCCTGTCACTCTTCTCCACCCACTTCACCCTGCCTGCACTCTTTTCTTTACTTCTCTAACACACTCTCCATTACATTGCACTGTTGACCGCAGGTACCTGAACTCCTCCACCTTCTCCAACTCTTCTCCCTGCAACCGCACCACTCCACTGCCCTCCCTCTCATTCACACTCTGTCTTACTCCTACTGACTTTCATTCCCCTTCTCTCCAGCGCATATCTCCACCTTTCCAGGCTCAACCTGTCCATCACCACTGCAAACAGGAAAGGGCTCAGGGCCGATCCTTGATGTAGTCCAACCATCACCCTGAACCAGTCTGTCGTTCCTACTGCACACTTTACTGCGGTCACACTGTCCTCATACATGTCCTGCACCACCCTCACATACTTCTCTGACACACCTGACTTCCTCATACAGTACCACAGCTCCTTTCTCGGCACCCTGTCGTACGCTTTCTCTAAATCGACAAATACACAATGCGATTCCTTCTGTCCCCTTCTCTATACTTCTCCATCAACATACTCAAAGCAAAGGATGGTGCTCTTGGATGGTGCTCTTCCTCGGCATGAAACCATACTGTTGCTCACAGATGGTCACCTCTTCTCTCAGCCTGGCTTTTACTACTCTTTCCCATAACTTCATGGTGTGACTGATCAACTTAATTCCCCTGTAGTTACTGCAGGTCTGCACATCTCCCTTATGCTTAAAGATCGGTACCAGCACACTCCTTCTCCATTCCTCAGGCATCCTCCCACCTTCCAGAATCTTGTTAAACAATCTGGTTAAAAACTCCACTGCCATCTCTCCTAAACATCTCCATGCTTCTACAGGTATGTCATCTGGTCCAACCGACTTTCCACTCTTCATCCTCTTAATCGCTGCTCTCACGTCCTCCTTACTAATCCTATCTACATCCTGCTTTACCAACTCCACATCATCCTCTCTCTGAATTTCCTCATTCATCAGATGCTCAAAATACTCCCTCCACCTTCTCAACACACTCTCCTCACTTGTCAACACATTTTTCTCTCCATCCTTTATTGCTCTAACTTGCAGCACATCCTTCCCAGCTCGGTCCCTCTGCTGGGCCAATAATAGTATAAATCCTTTCCTCCTTCCTTAGTGGCCAACCTCTCATACAGCTCCTCATATGCCTTTCCTTGGCTTTCGCCACATCGCTCTTTACCTGCTGCCGCATCTCCTTGTACTCCTTCCTACTTTCCTCATCACTCTGTCTATCCCACTTCTGCTTTGCCAACCTCTTTCTCCTTATGCTCGCCTGCACTTCCTCATTCCACCTCCACGTCTCCTTGCCTTCCTTTCTATTTCCAGATGTCACACCAAGTACTTTTCTAGCTGCCTTCCTTATCACTCCTGCCATAGTTTCCCAATCACCCAACACCTCTTCACCACCACCGAGCCCCTGTCTGACCTCTTCCCTGAACCTCACACTACACTCTTCCTCCTTCAGTTTCCACCATCTTATTCTTCTTTCAGTCCTCACTTTCCTTCTTTTCTTCTTCGCCTCCAAAACCATCATACAGACCACCATCCAATGCTGCTTAGCTACACTGTCACCTGCCAACACCTTACAGTCTCCAATCTCCTTCAGGTTGCATCTCCTGCATAGAACATAGTCCACCTGTGTTCACCTTCCTCCACTCTTATACGTCACCCTATGATCCTCCTTCTTCTTAAAATAAGTGTTCACCACTGCCATTTCCATCCTTTTAGCAAAATCTACCACTATCTACCCTTCCACATTCCTCTCCTTAAAACCATACCTACCCATCACCTCTGTTCCCTTCACCAACATGCCATTAAAGTCTGCCCCAATCACCAATCGTTCTTTCCTAGGTACACTATCTACCACTTCATCTAATTCACTCCAGAATCTTTCCTTCTCCTCCATCTCACAGCCAACTTGTGGAGCATATAGGCACTGATGATATTTATCATCCCTTCAACTTCCATCTTCACGTTCATCACCCTATCAGAAACTCTCTTCACCTCCACTACACTCTTACTGTACTCTTCCTTCAGAATCACCCCTACACCATTTCTTTTTCCAGTTTGAACCCACCTCCGATGTTCCTGGCCTTTCTCCCTTACCACTTGGTCTCCTGAACACACAACATATCTACCTTTCTTCTTTCCATCATATCAGCTATCTCTCTCCCTTTACCCGTCATAGTACCAACGTTTAAAGTACCAACCCAAACCTCCACTCTCCTACACTGCTCCTTTTCCTGCCGTCTCTGTAGATGTCTTCCTCTTCCCCTTCTCCTCCTTCGGCCAACAGTAGCCCAATTTCCAATTTCCACCGGTACCCTGTCGGCTAACGATGCCTGTGGCGGTCGTTGTTAACCCGGGCCTCGACCGATCCAGTATGATATTCTGATTTGTGATCTGCATATTTGATTTGGCACATGTTTTACGCTGGATGCCCTTCCTAACGCAACCCTCCCCATTTACCCGGGCTTGGAACCGGCACTAAGAGTGCACTGGCTTGTGCCTACCTAATGGCTGGGTTAAAAATTTTTTTTAATAAAAACAATCACCTTTTTTTTAATAAAAGAATATAAAATTTCTTTTCAAACCATTGATTATCACATTTTGCGATGAATATTTTCACTTTCAATGGTTTTTAGTTAATAATGCTTATGAATATGAAAAGTCATAATTTCACATCCATTTATCCATCCATCCATCTTCTCCCGCTTATCCGATGCCGGGTCGCGGGGGCAGCAGTCTAAGCAAAGATGCCCAGACTTCCCTCTCCCTAGACACTTCTTCCAGCTCTTCCGGGGGGACACCAAGGCGTTCCCAGGCCAGCCGGGAGACATAGTCTCTCCAGCGTGTCCTAGGTCTTCCCCGGGGTCTCCTCCCAGTGGGACGCGCCTGGAACACCTTCCCAGGAAGGCGTCCAGGAGGCATCCGGAACAGATGCCCGAGCCACCTCAGCTGACCCCTCTCGATGTGGAGGAGCAGCGGATCTACTCCGAGCTCCTCCCGAGTGACTAAGCTTCTCACCCTATCTCTAAGGGATCGCCCAGCCACCCTGCGGAGGAAGCACATTTCGGCCGCCTGTATCCGGGATCTTGTCCTTTCGGTCATGACCCAGAGCTCATGACCATAGGTGAGAGTAGGAACGTAGATTGACCGGTAAATCGAAAGTTTCGCCTTGCGGCTCAGCTCCTTCTTCACCACGACAGACCGGTACATCGACCGCATTACTGCAGAAGCTGCACCGATCCGTCTGTCAATCTCCCGTTCCACCCTTCCCTCACTCGTGAACAAAACCCCAAGATACTTAAACTCCTCCACTTGCGGCAGGAACTCCCCACCAACCTGAAGTGGGCAAGCCACCCTTTTCCGACTGAGGACCATGGCCTCGGATTTGGAGGTGCTGATTCTCATCCCAGCCGCTTCACACTCGGCTGCAAACCGTCCCAGTGCATGCTGAAGGTCCTGGTCTGATGAAGCCAACACGACAACATCATCTGCAAAGAGCAAAGACAAAATCGTGTCGTCACCAAACCGGACACCCTCCGACCCCTGGCTGCGCCTAGAAATTCTGTCCATAAAAATTATGAACAGAACCGGTGACAAAGGGCAGCCCTGCCGGAGTCCAACATGCACCGGGAACAAGTCTGACTTACTGCCGGCAATGCGAACCAAGCTCCTGCTTCGGTCATACAGGGACCGGACAGCCCTTAGTAAAGGGCCCCCGACCCCATACTCCCGGAGCACCCTCCACAGGCCGCCGCGAGGGACACAGTCGAATGCCTTTTCCAAATCCACAAAGCACATGTGGACTGGTTGGGCAAACTCCCATGAACCCTCCAGCACCCTGTAGAGGGTATAGAGCTGGTCCAGTGTTCCACGGCCTGGACGAAAACCACATTGTTCCTCCTGAATCCGAGGTTCTACTATCGGCCGTATTCTCCTCTCCAGTACCCTGGCATAGACTTTCCCAGGTAGGCTGAGAAGTGTGATCCCCCTATAGTTGGAACACACCCTCCGGTCCCCCTTCTTAAAAAGAGGGACCACCACCCCGGTCTGCCATTCCAGAGGCACTGTCCCCGACCGCCACGCGATGCTGCAGAGGCGTGTCAGCCAAGACAGCCCCACAACATCCAGAGACTTGAGGTACTCAGGGCGGATCTCATCCACCCCCGGTGCCCTGCAAACCGAGGAGTTTCTTTACTACCTCGGTGACTTCAGCTTGGGTGATGGACGAGTCCGCCTCTAAGCCCTCAGCCTCTGCTTCCTCAATGGAAGATGTGACGGCGGGATTGAGGAGATCCTCGAAGTATTTCTTCCACCATCCAACGACATCCCCAGTTGAGGTCAACAGCTCCCCACCTCTACTGTAAACAGCATTGGTGGGGCACTGCTTTCCCCTCCTGAGGCGCCGGACGGTTTGCCAGAATCTCTTCGAGGCCAGCCGATAGTCCTTCTCCATGGCCTCACCGAGCTCCTCCCAGGCCCGAGTTTTTGCCTCGATAACCACCCGGGCTGCAGTTCGCTTGGCCTGCCGGTACCCGTCAGCTGCCTCAGGAGTCCCACAAGCCAACCAGGCCAGGTAGGACTCCTTCTTCAGCTTGACGGCATCCCTTACTTCCGGTTTCCACCACCGGGTTCGGGGATTGCCGCCTTGACAGGCACCGGAGACCTTACTGCCACAGTTTCGAGCGGCCGCTTCGACAATGGAGGTGGAGAACATGGTCCACTCGGACTCAATATCTCCGGCCTCCCTCGGGATCTGGTCAAAGCTCCGCCGGAGGTGGGAGTTGAAGATCTCTCTGACAGGAGGCTCGGCCAAACGTTCCCAGCAGACCCTCACAGTACGCTTGGGTCTGCCGAGTCTGTCCAGCTTCCTCCCCCGCCATCGGATCCAACTCACCACCAGGTGGTGATCAGTTGACAGCTCCGCCCCTCTCTTTACCCGAGTGTCCAAGACATACGGCCGCAGGTCAGATGAAACGACCACAAAGTCGATCATCGACCTGCGGCCTAGGGTGTCCTGGTGCCACGTGTACTGATGGACACCCTTATGCTTGAACATGGTGTTCGTTATGGACAAACTGTAACTAGCACAGAAGTCCAATAACTGAACACCGCTCGGGTTCAGATCAGGGGGGCCGTTCCTCCCAATCACGCCCCTCCAGGTGTCACTGTCGCTGCCCACGTGTGCATTGAAGTCTCCTAGTAGAACGACGGAGTCCCCAGTCGGAGCACTGTCCAGCACCCCTCCCAGAGACCCCAAGAAGGCCGGGTACTCTATACTGCCGTTTGGCCCGTAGGCACACACGACAGTGAGAGACCTATCCCCGACCCGTAGGCGCAGGGAAACGACCCTCTCGTTCACCGGGGTAAACTCCAACACATGGCGGCTGAGCTGGGGGGCTATAAGCAAACCCACACCAGCCCGACGCCTTTCACCATGGGCAGCTCCAGAGTTGTAAAGAGTCCATCCTCTCTCGAGGAGTGTGGTTCCAGAGCCCAGGCCGTGCGTAGAGGTGATCCCGACTATCTCTAGTCGGAACCTCTCAACCTCACGCACAATCTCAGGCTCCTTCCCCGCCAGCGAGGTGACATTCCACGTCCCTAGAGCTAGCTTCCGTGTCCAGGGATCGGGTTGTCGAGGCCTCCACCTTCGACTGCTGCCCGATCCTCTTAGCACCGGCCCCTTACGGTCCCTCCTGCAGGTGGTGAGCCCACTGGAAGGCGGCCCCACGTCGCTCCTTCGGGCTGAGCCCGGCCGGACCCTGTGGGGGAAGGCCCGGCCACCAGGCGCTCGCATACGAGCCCCAACCCCGGGCCTGGCTCCAGGGTGGGGCCCCGGCTGCGCCATACCGGGCGACGTCACGGTCCCTGATGTAGTATCTCTCATAAGGGGTTTTGAACCGCTCTTAGTCTGACCCGTCGCCCAGGACCTGTTTGCCTTGGGAGACCCTACCAGGGGCATATAGCCCCGGACAACATAGCTCCTAGGGTCATTCGAGTACTCAAACCCCTCCACCACGTTAAGGTGGCAGTTCATAATTTCACAATAACTTAATAATAAGTAGTTTACCTATTCATTTCATATTTATAAGGGAAAAGTCATTGTTATGTCAAAACATGGTATATCATGAAACCATTTTCGTTCATTGATTGCACTTTTAACAATTCTTAGTGAAATTATGCTTTTGAATAATTTGCTTTTGAAAATGCATATTTTCACAATAACATGTAAAAACTTGTTTATTTCACGTTTATCATTGAATTATTGCACTTTTTAACAGTTTTTCGTTAAATGGTGCTCATGAATATGAAAATCCGTATTTTTACTATCACATTTTTTATAAAAAAGTCATATTTCTGTCAGAACGTGATTTGTACTTTTTTGTTTTTCCGTCACTTAACTTTTTTAAAGGTTTGCATGATCACATGATTTATATTTGTTAGGTTTCTTTTTTTTTTAATGAAATTATGATTCATGAAAATTTATATTTTTATAAAAACTCCAATATTTATATGAAAATGTCAAATTCTGGTCATAAAATAATATGTGCTGTAGATTCGATTTTGATGATTTATGACTTTATAACACATTTTTCATTCACTTATTGCAGTTTTCTAAAGTTTTTATGAAATTATGATTATAAATATGAAAATTCATATTTTTGAAATAACTATAATATTTTTGTGAGAAATATCATATTTTGGACAGGAAATGTTTTGTTATATTATATCTCATCATAAACATGTAAAATTATCATGGACAAATGCGTGCTGCTTGTACAAATATGCTTGGTTCGAAAAACCGCTTTCTCTTCGCCCTAGAAGCCTGAGACTTGCGGAATCGCGTTTTCAGCGGTTTAGAAACTCATTCTTGACAGCACGTATAAGGCTTTGCCAAATATGTGTTGTTGTTTAGATTTTGATGAATTGTGACTTTATAACACATTTTTCATTCACTTATTGCAGTCATCTACACTTTTTATGAAATTATGATGATGAATATGAAAATTTGATGAATATTGAGATAACTATAATATTTTTGTGAGAAATATCATGTTTTATTGAGGAAATGTTTTGTATATTATATCTCATCATAAAAATGTAAAATTGTCATGGACAAGTTCATGCTGCCTGTACAAATACGCTTGGTTCGAAAAACCGCTTTCTCTTCGTCCTAGAAGCCTGAGACTTGCGGAATCGCGTTTTCAGCGATTAGGAAACTCATTCTAGACAG
Source organism: Silurus aristotelis (assembly GCF_946808225.1). Taxonomy (NCBI): domain Eukaryota; kingdom Metazoa; phylum Chordata; class Actinopteri; order Siluriformes; family Siluridae; genus Silurus; species Silurus aristotelis. The sequence goes on from NC_139584.1 coordinate 18,645,416, forward strand.
CACGTGCAAGGCTTTGCCAAATATGTGCTGTAGAATCGATTTTGATGATTTATGACTTTATAACACATTTTTTATTCACTTATTGCCGTTTTCTACACTTTTTATGAAATTATGATTATGAATATAAAAATTCATATTTTTGAAATAACTAATATTTTTGTAAAAAAAATATCATGTTTTGTTGAGGAAATGTTTTGTTATATTATATCTCATCATAAAAATGTAAAATTATCATGGACAAGTTCATGCTGCTTGAACAAATTCGCTTGGTTCGAAAAACCGCTTTTTCTTCGTCCTAGAAGCCTGAGACTTGCGGAATCGCGTTTTCAGCGATTAAGAAACTCATTCTCGACAGCACGTGCAAGGCTTTGCCAAATATGTGCTGTAGATTCGATTTTGATGATTTATGACTTTATAACACATTTTTCATTCACTTATTGCAGTTTTCTACACTTTTTATGAAATTATGATTATGAATATAAAATTTCATATTTTTGAAATAACTAATATTTTTGTGAAAAATATCATATTTTGGACAGGAAATGTTTTGTTATATTATATCTCATCATAAACATGTAAAATTATCATGGACAAATGCGTGCTGCTTGTACAAATACGCTTGGTTCGAAAAACCGCTTTCTCTTCGCCCTAGAAGCCTGAGACTTGCGGAATCGAGTTTTCAGCGGTTTAGAAACTCATTCTTGACAGCACGTATAAGGCTTTGCCAAATATGTGTTGTTGTTTAGATTTTGATGAATTGTGACTTTATAACACATTTTTCATTCACTTATTGCAGTCATCTTCACTTTTTATGAAATTATGATGATGAATATGAAAATTCATATTTTTTAAATTATAATATTTTGTGAGAAATATCATATTTTGTTGAGGAAATGTTTTGTTATATTATATCTCATCATAAACATGTAAAATTACAATGGACAAATGCATGCTGCTTGTACAAATACGCTTGGTTCGAAAAACCGCTTTCTTTTCGTCCTAGAAGCCTGAGACTTGCGGAATCGCGTTTTCAGCGGTTAAGAAAGTCATTCTCGACAGCACGTGCAAGGCTTTGCCAAATATGTGCTGTAGATTCGATTTTGATGATTTATGACTTTATAACACATTTTTCATTCACTTATTGCAGTTTTCTACACTTTTTATGAAATTATGATTATGAATATGAAAATTCATATTTTTGAAATAACTATAATATTTTTGTGAGAAATATCATATTTTGGACAGGAAATGTTTTGTTATATTATATCTCATCATAAACATGTAAAATTATCATGGACAAATGCGTGCTGCTTGTACAAATACGCTTGGTTCGAAAAACCGCTTTCTCTTCGCCCTAGAAGCCTGAGACTTGCGGAATCGCGTTTTCAGCGGTTTAGAAACTCATTCTTGACAGCACGTATAAGGCTTTGCCAAATATGTGTTGTTGTTTAGATTTTGATGAATTGTGACTTTATAACACATTTTTCATTCACTTATTGCAGTCATCTTCACTTTTTATGAAATTATGATGAATATAAAAATTCATATTTTTTAAATAACTATAATATTTTGTGAGAAATATCATATTTTGTTGAGGAAATGATTTGTTATATTATTTCTCATCATAAACATGTAAAATTATCATGGACAAGTTCATGTTGCTTGTACAAATACGCTTGGTTAAAAAAAACGCTTTCTCTTCGTCCTAGAAGCCTGAGACTTGAGGAATCGCTTTTTTAGCGGTTAAGAAACTCATTCTTGACAGCACGTGCAAGGCTTTGCCAAATATGTGCTGTAGATTCGATTTTGATGATTTATGACTTTATAACACATTTTTCATTCACTTATTGCAGTTTTCTAAAGTTTTTATGAAATTATGATTATAAATATGAAAATTCATATTTTTGAAATAACTATAATATTTTTGTGAGAAATATCATATTTTGGACAGGAAATGTTTTGTTATATTATATCTCATCATAAACATGTAAAATTATCATGGACAAATGCGTGCTGCTTGTACAAATACGCTTGGTTCGAAAAACCGCTTTCTCTTCGCCCTAGAAGCCTGAGACTTGCGGAATCGCGTTTTCAGCGGTTTAGAAACTCATTCTTGACAGCACGTATAAGGCTTTGCCAAATATGTGTTGTTGTTTAGATTTTGATGAATTGTGACTTTATAACACATTTTTCATTCACTTATTGCAGTCATCTACACTTTTTATGAAATTATGATGATGAATATGAAAATTTGATGAATATTGAGATAACTATAATATTTTTGTGAGAAATATCATGTTTTATTGAGCTAATGTTTTGTATATTATATCTCATCATAAAAATGTAAAATTGTCATGGACAAGTTCATGCTGCCTGTACAAATTCGCTTGGTTCGAAAAACCGCTTTCTTTTCGTCCTAGAAGCCTGAGACTTGCGGAATCGCGTTTTCAGCGGTTAAGAAAGTCATTCTCGACAGCACGTGCAAGGCTTTGCCAAATATGTGCTGTAGATTCGATTTTGATGATTTATGACTTTATAACACATTTTTCATTCACTTATTGCAGTTTTCTACACTTTTTATGAAATTATGATTATGAATATGAAAATTCATATTTTTGAAATAACTAATATTTTTGTGAGAAATATCATATTTTGGACGGGAAATGTTTTGTTATATTATATCTCATCATAAACATGTAAAATTATCATGGACAAATGCGTGCTGCTTGTACAAATACGCTTGGTTCGAAAAACCGCTTTCTCTTCGTCCTAGAAGCCTGAGACTTGCGGAATCGCGTTTTCAGCGGTTAGGAAACTCATTCTAGACAGCACGTGCAAGGCTTTGCCAAATATGTGCTGTAGATTCGATTTTGATGATTTATGACTTTATAACACATTTTTCATTCACTTATTGCAGTTTTCTACACTTTTTATGAAATTATGATTATGAATATGAAAATTCATATTTTTAAAATAACTATAATATTTTTGTGAGAAATATCATATTTTGGACGGGAAATGTTTTGTTATATTATATCTCATCATAAACATGTAAAATTATCATGGACAAATGCGTGCTGCTTGTACAAATACGCTTGGTTCGAAAAACCGCTTTCTCTTCGCCCTAGAAGCCTGAGACTTGCGGATCGCGTTTTCAGCGGTTTAGAAACTCATTCTTGACAGCACGTATAAGGCTTTGCCAAATGTGTTGTTGTTTAGATTTTGATGAATTGTGACTTTATAACACATTTTTCATTCACTTTTTGCAGTCATCTTCACTTTTTATGAAATTATGATGAATATAAAAATTCATATTTTTTAAATAACTATAATATTTTGTGAGAAATATCATATTTTGTTGAGGAAATGATTTGTTATATTATTTCTCATCATAAACATGTAAAATTATCATGGACAAGTTCATGCTGCTTGTACAAATACGCTTGGTTAAAAAAAACGCTTTCTCTTCGTCCTAGAAGCCTGAGACTTGAGGAATCGCTTTTTTAGCGGTTAAGAAACTCATCCTCGACAGCACGTGCAAGGCTTTGCCAAATATGTGCTGTAGATTCGATTTTGATGATTTATGACTTTATAACACATTTTTTATTCACTTATTGCCGTTTTCTACACTTTTTATGAAATTATGATTATGAATATAAAAATTCATATTTTTGAAATAACTAATATTTTTGTAAAAAAAATATCATGTTTTGTTGAGGAAATGTTTTGTTATATTATATCTCATCATAAAAATGTAAAATTATCATGGACTAGTTCATGCTGCTTGAACAAATTCGCTTGGTTCGAAAAACCGCTTTTTCTTCGTCCTAGAAGCCTGAGACTTGCGGAATCGCGTTTTCAGCGATTAAGAAACTCATTCTCGACAGCACGTGCAAGGCTTTGCCAAATATGTGCTGTAGATTCGATTTTGATGATTTATGACTTTATAACACATTTTTCATTCACTTATTGCAGTTTTCTAAACTTTTTATGAAATTATGATTATGAATATGAAAATTCATATTTTTGAAATAACTATAATATTTTTGTGAGAAATATCATATTTTGGACAGGAAATGTTTTGTTATATTATATCTCATCATAAACATGTAAAATTATCATGGACAAATGCGTGCTGCTTGTACAAATACGCTTGGTTCGAAAAACCGCTTTCTCTTCGCCCTAGAAGCCTGAGACTTGCGGAATCGCGTTTTCAGCGGTTTAGAAACTCATTCTTGACAGCACGTATAAGGCTTTGCCAAATATGTGTTGTTGTTTAGATTTTGATGAATTGTGACTTTATAACACATTTTTCATTCACTTATTGCAGTCATCTACACTTTTTATGAAATTATGATGATGAATATGAAAATTTGATGAATATTAAGATAACTATAATATTTTTGTGAGAAATATCATGTTTTATTGAGGAAATGTTTTGTATATTATATCTCATCATAAAAATGTAAAATTGTCATGGACAAGTTCATGCTGCCTGTACAAATACGCTTGGTTCGAAAAACCGCTTTCTCTTCGTCCTAGAAGCCTGAGACTTGCGGAATCGCGTTTTCAGCGGTTAGGAAACTCATTCTAGACAGCACGTGCAAGGCTTTGCCAAATATGTGCTGTAGATTCGATTTTGATGATTTATGACTTTATAACACTTTTTTTATTCACTTATTGCAGTTTTCTACACTTTTTATGAAATTATGATTATGAATATAAAAATTCATATTTTTGAAATAACTAATATTTTTGTAAAAAAAATATCATGTTTTGTTGAGGAAATGTTTTGTTATATTATATCTCATCATAAAAATGTAAAATTATCATGGACAAGTTCATGCTGCTTGAACAAATTCGCTTGGTTCGAAAAACCGCTTTTTCTTCGTCCTAGAAGCCTGAGACTTGCGGAATCGCGTTTTCAGCGATTAAGAAACTCATTCTCGACAGCACGTGCAAGGCTTTGCCAAATATGTGCTGTAGATTCGATTTTGATGATTTATGACTTTATAACACATTTTTCATTCACTTATTGCAGTTTTCTACACTTTTTATGAAATTATGATTATGAATATAAAAATTCATATTTTTGAAATAACTAATATTTTTGTGAAAAATATCATATTTGGACAGGAAATGTTTTGTTATATTATATCTCATCATAAACATGTAAAATTATCATGGACAAGTTCATGCTGCTTGTTCAAATACGCTTGGTTAAAAAAAACGCTTTCTCTTCGTCCTAGAAGCCTGAGACTTGAGGAATCGCTTTTTTAGCGGTTAAGAAACTCATTCTCGACAGCACGTGCAAGGCTTTGCCAAATATGTGCTGTAGATTCGATTTTGATGATTTATGACTTTATAACACATTTTTCATTCACTTATTGCAGTTTTCTAAAGTTTTTATGAAATTATGATTATAAATATGAAAATTCATATTTTTGAAATAACTATAATATTTTTGTGAGAAATATCATATTTTGGACAGGAAATGTTTTGTTATATTATATCTCATCATAAACATGTAAAATTATCATGGACAAATGCGTGCTGCTTGTACAAATACGCTTGGTTCGAAAAACCGCTTTCTCTTCGCCCTAGAAGCCTGAGACTTGCGGAATCGCGTTTTCAGCGGTTTAGAAACTCATTCTTGACAGCACGTATAAGGCTTTGCCAAATATGTGTTGTTGTTTAGATTTTGATGAATTGTGACTTTATAACACACTTTTCATTTACTTATTGCAGTCATCTACACTTTTTATGAAATTATAATGATGAATATGAAAATTTGATGAATATTGAGATAACTATAATATTTTTGTGAGAAATATCATGTTTTATTGAGGAAATGTTTTGAATATTATATCTCATCATAAAAATGTAAAATTGTCATGGACAAGTTCATGCTGCCTGTACAAATACGCTTGGTTCGAAAAACCGCTTTCTCTTCGTCCTAGAAGCCTGAGACTTGCGGAATCGCGTTTTCAGCGGTTAGGAAACTCATTCTAGACAGCACGTGCAAGGCTTTGCCAAATATGTGCTGTAGATTCGATTTTGATGATTTATGACTTTATAACACATTTTTTATTCACTTATTGCCGTTTTCTACACTTTTTATGAAATTATGATTATGAATATAAAAATTCATATTTTTGAAATAACTAATATTTTTGTAAAAAAAATATCATGTTTTGTTGAGGAAATGTTTTATTATATTATATCTCATCATAAAAATGTAAAATTATCATGGACAAGTTCATGCTGCTTGAACAAATTCACTTGGTTCGAAAAACCGCTTTTTCTTCGTCCTAGAAGCCTGAGACTTGCGGAATCGCGTTTTCAGCGATTAAGAAACTCATTCTCGACAGCACGTGCAAGGCTTTGCCAAATATGTGCTGTAGATTCGATTTTGATGATTTATGACTTTATAACACATTTTTCATTCACTTATTGCAGTTTTCTACACTTTTTATGAAATTATGATTATGAATATAAAAATTCATATTTTTGAAATAACTAATATTTTTGTGAAAAATATCATATTTTGGACAGGAAATGTTTTGTTATATTATATCTCATCATAAACATGTAAAATTATCATGGACAAATGCGTGCTGCTTGTACAAATACGCTTGGTTCGAAAAACCGCTTTCTCTTCGCCCTAGAAGCCTGAGACTTGCGGAATCGAGTTTTCAGCGGTTTAGAAACTCATTCTTGACAGCACGTATAAGGCTTTGCCAAATATGTGTTGTTGTTTAGATTTTGATGAATTGTGACTTTATAACACATTTTTCATTCACTTATTGCAGTCATCTTCACTTTTTATGAAATTATGATGAATATAAAAATTCATATTTTTTAAATAACTATAATATTTTGTGAGAAATATCATATTTTGTTGAGGAAATGATTTGTTATATTATTTCTCATCATAAACATGTAAAATTATCATGGACAAGTTCATGCTGCTTGTACAAATACGCTTGGTTAAAAAAAACGCTTTCTTTTCGTCCTAGAAGCCTGAGACTTGCGGAATCGCGTTTTCAGCGGTTAAGAAAGTCATTCTCGACAGCACGTGCAAGGCTTTGCCAAATATGTGCTGTAGATTCGATTTTGATGATTTATGACTTTATAACACATTTTTCATTCACTTATTGCAGTTTTCTAAACTTTTTATGAAATTATGATTATGAATATGAAAATTCATATTTTTGAAATAACTATAATATTTTTGTGAGAAATATCATATTTTGGACAGGAAATGTTTTGTTATATTATATCTCATCATAAACATGTAAAATTATCATGGACAAATGCGTGCTGCTTGTACAAATACGCTTGGTTCGAAAAACCGCTTTCTCTTCGCCCTAGAAGCCTGAGACTTGCGGAATCGCGTTTTCAGCGGTTTAGAAACTCATTCTTGACAGCACGTATAAGGCTTTGCCAAATATGTGTTGTTGTTTAGATTTTGATGAATTGTGACATTATAACACACTTTTCATTTACTTATTGCAGTCATCTACACTTTTTATGAAATTATGATGATGAATATGAAAATTTGATGAATATTGAGATAACTATAATATTTTTGTGAGAAATATCATGTTTTATTGAGGAAATGTTTTGAATATTATATCTCATCATAAAAATGTAAAATTGTCATGGACAAGTTCATGCTGCCTGTACAAATACGCTTGGTTCGAAAAACCGCTTTCTCTTCGTCCTAGAAGCCTGAGACTTGCGGAATCGCGTTTTCAGCGGTTAGGAAACTCATTCTAGACAGCACGTGCAAGGCTTTGCCAAATATGTGCTGTAGATTCGATTTTGATGATTTATGACTTTATAACACATTTTTAATTCAATTATTGCCGTTTTCTACACTTTTTATGAAATTATGATTATGAATATAAAAATTCATATTTTTGAAATAACTAATATTTTTGTAAAAAAAATATCATGTTTTGTTGAGGAAATGTTTTATTATATTATATCTCATCATAAAAATGTAAAATTATCATGGACAAGTTCATGCTGCTTGAACAAATTCACTTGGTTCGAAAAACCGCTTTTTCTTCGTCCTAGAAGCCTGAGACTTGCGGAATCGCGTTTTCAGCGATTAAGAAACTCATTCTCGACAGCACGTGCAAGGCTTTGCCAAATATGTGCTGTAGATTCGATTTTGATGATTTATGACTTTATTACACATTTTTCATTCACTTATTGCAGTTTTCTACACTTTTTATGAAATTATGATTATGAATATAAAAATTCATATTTTTGAAATAACTAATATTTTTGTGAAAAATATCATATTTTGGACAGGAAATGTTTTGTTATATTATATCTCATCATAAACATGTAAAATTATCATGGACAAATGCATGCTGCTTGTACAAATACGCTTGGTTCGAAAAACCGCTTTCTCTTCGCCCTAGAAGCCTGAGACTTGCGGAATCGAGTTTTCAGCGGTTTAGAAACTCATTCTTGACAGCACGTATAAGGCTTTGCCAAATATGTGTTGTTGTTTAGATTTTGATGAATTGTGACTTTATAACACATTTTTCATTCACTTATTGCAGTCATCTTCACTTTTTATGAAATTATGATGATGAATATAAAAATTCATATTTTTTAAATTATAATATTTTGTGAGAAATATCATATTTTGTTGAGGAAATGTTTTGTTATATTATATCTCATCTTAAACATGTAAAATTATCATGGACAAATGCATGCTGCTTGTACAAATACGCTTGGTTCGAAAAACCGCTTTCTTTTCGTCCTAGAAGCCTGAGACTTGCGGAATCGCGTTTTCAGCGGTTAAGAAAGTCATTCTCGACAGCACGTGCAAGGCTTTGCTAAATATGTGCTGTAGATTCGATTTTGATGATTTATGACTTTATAACACATTTTTCATTCACTTATTGCAGTTTTATACACTTTTTATGAAATTATGATTATGAATATGAAAATTCATATTTTTGAAATAACTATAATATTTTTGTGAGAAATATCATATTTTGGACGGGAAATGTTTTGTTATATTATATCTCATCATAAACATGTAAAATTATCATGGACAAATGCGTGCTGCTTGTACAAATACGCTTGGTTCGAAAAACCGCTTTCTCTTCGCCCTAGAAGCCTGAGACTTGCGGAATCGCGTTTTCAGCGGTTTAGAAACTCATTCTTGACAGCACGTATAAGGCTTTGCCAAATATGTGTTGTTGTTTAGATTTTGATGAATTGTGACTTTATAACACATTTTTCATTCACTTATTGCAGTCATCTTCACTTTTTATGAAATTATGATGAATATAAAAATTCATATTTTTTAAATAACTATAATATTTTGTGAGAAATATCATATTTTGTTGAGGAAATGATTTGTTATATTATTTCTCATCATAAACATGTAAAATTATCATGGACAAGTTCATGCTGCTTGTACAAATACGCTTGGTTAAAAAAAACGCTTTCTCTTCGTCCTAGAAGCCTGAGACTTGAGGAATCGCTTTTTTAGCGGTTAAGAAACTCATTCTCGACAGCACGTGCAAGGCTTTGCCAAATATGTGCTGTAGATTCGATTTTGATGATTTATGACTTTATAACACATTTTTCATTCACTTATTGCAGTTTTCTAAACTTTTTATGAAATTATGATTATGAATATGAAAATTCATATTTTTGAAATAACTATAATATTTTTGTGAGAAATATCATATTTTGGACAGGAAATGTTTTGTTATATTATATCTTATCATAAACATGTAAAATTATCATGGACAAATGCGTGCTGCTTGTACAAATACGCTTGGTTCGAAAAACCGCTTTCTCTTCGCCCTAGAAGCCTGAGACTTGCGGAATCGCGTTTTCAGCGGTTTAGAAACTCATTCTTGACAGCACGTATAAGGCTTCGCCAAATATGTGTTGTTGTTTAGATTTTGATGAATTGTGACTTTATAACACATTTTTCATTCACTTATTGCAGTCATCTTCACTTTTTATGAAATTATGATGAATATAAAAATTCATATTTTTTAAATAACTATAATATTTTGTGAGAAATATCATATTTTGTTGAGGAAATGTTTTGTTATATTATATCTCATCATAAACATGTAAAATTATCATGGACAAATGCATGCTGCTTGTACAAATACGCTTGGTTCGAAAAACCGCTTTCTTTTCGTCCTAGAAGCCTGAGACTTGCGGAATCGCGTTTTCAGCGGTTAAGAAAGTCATTCTCGACAGCACGTGCAAGGCTTTGCCAAATATGTGCTGTAGATTCGATTTTGATGATTTATGACTTTATAACACATTTTTCATTCACTTATTGCAGTTTTCTACACTTTTTATGAAATTATGATTATGAATATGAAAATTCATATTTTTGAAATAACTATAATATTTTTGTGAGAAATATCATATTTTGGACGGGAAATGTTTTGTTATATTATATCTCATCATAAACATGTAAAATTATCATGGACAAATGCGTGCTGCTTGTACAAATACGCTTGGTTCGAAAAACCGCTTTCTCTTCGTCCTAGAAGCCTGAGACTTGCGGAATCGCGTTTTCAGCGGTTAGGAAACTCATTCTCGACAGCACGTGCAAGGCTTTGCCAAATATGTGCTGTAGATTCGATTTTGATGATTTATGACTTTATAACACATTTTTTATTCACTTATTGCCGTTTTCTACACTTTTTATGAAATTATGATTATGAATATGAAAATTCATATTTTTGAAATAACTATAATATTTTTGTGAGAAATTTCATATTTTGGACGGGAAATGTTTTGTTATATTATATCTCATCATAAACATGTAAAATTATCATGGACAAATGCGTGCTGCTTGTACAAATACGCTTGGTTCGAAAAACCGCTTTCTCTTCGCCCTAGAAGCCTGAGACTTGCGGAATCGCGTTTTCAGCGGTTTAGAAACTCATTCTTGACAGCACGTATAAGGCTTTGCCAAATATGTGTTGTTGTTTAGATTTTGATGAATTGTGACTTTATAACACATTTTTCATTCACTTATTGCAGTCATCTACACTTTTTATGAAATTATGATGATGAATATGAAAATTTGATGAATTTTAAGATAACTATAATATTTTTGTGAGAAATATCATGTTTTATTGAGGAAATGTTTTGTATATTATATCTCATCATAAAAATGTAAAATTGTCATGGACAAGTTCATGCTGCCTGTACAAATACGCTTGGTTCGAAAAACCGCTTTCTCTTCGTCCTAGAAGCCTGAGACTTGCGGAATCGCGTTTTCAGCGGTTAGGAAACTCATTCTAGACAGCACGTGCAAGGCTTTGCCAAATATGTGCTGTAGATTCGATTTTGATGATTTATGACTTTATAACACATTTTTTATTCACTTATTGCCGTTTTCTACACTTTTTATGAAATTATGATTATGAATATAAAAATTCATATTTTTGAAATAACTAATATTTTTGTAAAAAAAATATCATGTTTTGTTGAGGAAATGTTTTGTTATATTATATCTCATCATAAAAATGTAAAATTATCATGGACAAGTTCATGCTGCTTGAACAAATTCGCTTGGTTCGAAAAACCGCTTTTTCTTCGTCCTAGAAGCCTGAGACTTGCGGAATCGCGTTTTCAGCGATTAAGAAACTCATTCTCGACAGCACGTGCAAGGCTTTGCCAAATATGTGCTGTAGATTCGATTTTGATGATTTATGACTTTATAACACATTTTTCATTCACTTATTGCAGTTTTCTACACTTTTTATGAAATTATGATTATGAATATAAAAATTCATATTTTTGAAATAACTAATATTTTTGTGAAAAATATCATATTTGGACAGGAAATGTTTTGTTATATTATATCTCATCATAAACATGTAAAATTATCATGGACAAATGCGTGCTGCTTGTACAAATACGCTTGGTTCGAAAAACCGCTTTCTCTTCGCCCTAGAAGCCTGAGACTTGCGGAATCGAGTTTTCAGCGGTTTAGAAACTCATTCTTGACAGCACGTATAAGGCTTTGCCAAATATGTGTTGTTGTTTAGATTTTGATAAATTGTGACTTTATAACACATTTTTCATTCACTTATTGCAGTCATCTTCACTTTTTATGAAATTATGATTATGAATATGAAAATTCATATTTTTTAAATTATAATATTTTGTGAGAAATATCATATTTTGTTGAGGAAATGTTTTGTTATATTATATCTCATCATAAACATGTAAAATTATCATGGACAAATGCATGCTGCTTGTACAAATACGCTTGGTTCGAAAAACCGCTTTCTTTTCGTCCTAGAAGCCTGAGACTTGCGGAATCGCGTTTTCAGCGGTTAAGAAAGTCATTCTCGACAGCACGTGCAAGGCTTTGCCAAATATGTGCTGTAGATTCGATTTTGATGATTTATGACTTTATAACACATTTTTCATTCACTTATTGCAGTTTTCTACACTTTTTATGAAATTATGATTATGAATATGAAAATTCATATTTTTGAAATAACTATAATATTTTTGTGAGAAATGTCATATTTTGGACGGGAAATGTTTTGTTATATTATATCTCATCATAAACATGTAAAATTATCATGGACAAATGCGTGCTGCTTGTACAAATACGCTTGGTTCGAAAAACCGCTTTCTCTTCGCCCTAGAAGCCTGAGACTTGCGGAATCGCGTTTTCAGCGGTTTAGAAACTCATTCTTGACAGCACGTATAAGGCTTTGCCAAATATGTGTTGTTGTTTAGATTTTGATGAATTGTGACTTTATAACACATTTTTCATTCACTTATTGCAGTCATCTACACTTTTTATGAAATTATGATGATGAATATGAAAATTTGATGAATATTAAGATAACTATAATATTTTTGTGAGAAATATCATGTTTTATTGAGGAAATGTTTTGTATATTATATCTCATCATAAAAATGTAAAATTGTCATGGACAAGTTCATGCTGCCTGTACAAATACGCTTGGTTCGAAAAACCGCTTTCTCTTCGTCCTAGAAGCCTGAGACTTGCGGAATCGCGTGTTCAGCGGTTAGGAAACTCATTCTAGACAGCACGTGCAAGGCTTTGCCAAATATGTGCTGTAGATTCGATTTTGATGATTTATGACTTTATAACACATTTTTTATTCACTTATTGCCGTTTTCTACACTTTTTATGAAATTATGATTATGAATATAAAAATTCATATTTTTGAAATAACTAATATTTTTGTAAAAAAAATATCATGTTTTGTTGAGGAAATGTTTTGTTATATTATATCTCATCATAAAAATGTAAAATTATCACGGACAAGTTCATGCTGCTTGAACAAATTCGCTTGGTTCGAAAAACCGCTTTTTCTTCGTCCTAGAAGCCTGAGACTTGCGGAATCGCCTTTTTTAGCGATTAAGAAACTCATTCTCGACAGCACGTGCAAGGCTTTGCCAAATATGTGCTGTAGATTCGATTTTGATGATTTATGACTTTATAACACATTTTTCATTCACTTATTGCAGTTTTCTACACTTTTTATGAAATTATGATTATGAATATAAAAATTCATATTTTTGAAATAACTAATATTTTTGTGAAAAATATCATATTTGGACAGGAAATGTTTTGTTATATTATATCTCATCATAAACATGTAAAATTATCATGGACAAATGCGTGCTGCTTGTACAAATACGCTTGGTTCGAAAAACCGCTTTCTCTTCGCCCTAAAAGCCTGAGACTTGCGGAATCGAGTTTTCAGCGGTTTAGAAACTCATTCTTGACAGCACGTATAAGGCTTTGCCAAATATGTGTTGTTGTTTAGATTTTGATAAATTGTGACTTTATAACACATTTTTCATTCACTTATTGCAGTCATCTTCACTTTTTATGAAATTATGATTATGATTATGAAAATTCATATTTTTTAAATTATAATATTTTGTGAGAAATATCATATTTTGTTGAGGAAATGTTTTGTTATATTATATCTCATCATAAACATGTAAAATTATCATGGACAAATGCATGCTGCTTGTACAAATACGCTTGGTTCGAAAAACCGCTTTCTTTTCGTCCTAGAAGCCTGAGACTTGCGGAATCGCGTTTTCAGCGGTTAAGAAAGTCATTCTCGACAGCACGTGCAAGGCTTTGCCAAATATGTGCTGTAGATTCGATTTTGATGATTTATGACTTTATAACACATTTTTCATTCACTTATTGCAGTATTCTAAACTTTTTATGAAATTATGATTATGAATATGAAAATTCATATTTTTGAAATAACTATAATATTTTTGTGAGAAATATCATATTTTGGACAGGAAATGTTTTGTTATATTATATCTCATCATAAACATGTAAAATTATCATGGACAAATGCGTGCTGCTTGTACAAATACGCTTGGTTCGAAAAACCGCTTTCTCTTCGCCCTAGAAGCCTGAGACTTGCGGAATCGCGTTTTCAGCGGTTTAGAAACTCATTCTTGACAGCACGTATAAGGCTTTGCCAAATATGTGTTGTTGTTTAGATTTTGATGAATTGTGACTTTATAACACATTTTTCATTCACTTATTGCAGTCATCTACACTTTTTATGAAATTATGATGATGAATATGAAAATTTGATGAATATTAAGATAACTATAATATTTTTGTGAGAAATATCATGTTTTATTGAGGAAATGTTTTGTATATTATATCTCATCATAAAAATGTAAAATTGTCATGGAGAAGTTCATGCTGCCTGTACAAATACGCTTGGTTCGAAAAACCGCTTTCTCTTCGTCCTAGAAGCCTGAGACTTGCGGAATCGCGTTTTCAGCGGTTAGGAAACTCATTCTAGACAGCACGTGCAAGGCTTTGCCAAATATGTGCTGTAGATTCGATTTTGATGATTTATGACTTTATAACACATTTTTTATTCACTTATTGCCGTTTTCTACACTTTTTATGAAATTATGATTATGAATATAAAAATTCATATTTTTGAAATAACTAATATTTTTGTAAAAAAAATATCATGTTTTGTTGAGGAAATGTTTTGTTATATTATATCTCATCATAAAAATGTAAAATTATCATGGACAAGTTCATGCTGCTTGAACAAATTCGCTTGGTTCGAAAAACCGCTTTTTCTTCGTCCTAGAAGCCTGAGACTTGCGGAATCGCGTTTTCATCGATTAAGAAACTCATTCTCGACAGCACGTGCAAGGCTTTGCCAAATATGTGCTGTAGATTCGATTTTGATGATTTATGACTTTATAACACATTTTTCATTCACTTATTGCAGTTTTCTACACTTTTTATGAAATTATGATTATGAATATAAAAATTCATATTTTTGAAATAACTAATATTTTTGTGAAAAATATCATATTTGGACAGGAAATGTTTTGTTATATTATATCTCATCATAAACATGTAAAATTATCATGGACAAATGCGTGCTGCTTGTACAAATACGCTTGGTTCGAAAAACCGCTTTCTCTTCGCCCTAGAAGCCTGAGACTTGCGGAATCGAGTTTTCAGCGGTTTAGAAACTCATTCTTGACAGCACGTATAAGGCTTTGCCAAATATGTGTTGTTGTTTAGATTTTGATGAATTGTGACTTTATAACACATTTTTCATTCACTTATTGCAGTCATCTTCACTTTTTATGAAATTATGATGATGAATATGAAAATTCATATTTTTTAAATTATAATATTTTGTGAGAAATATCATATTTTGTTGAGGAAATGATTTGTTATATTATATCTCATCATAAACATGTAAAATTATCATGGACAAATGCATGCTGCTTGTACAAATACGCTTGGTTCGAAAAACCGCTTTCTTTTCGTCCTAGAAGCCTGAGACTTGCGGAATCGCGTTTTCAGCGGTTAAGAAACTCATTCTCGACAGCACGTGCAAGGCTTTGCCAAATATGTGCTGTAGATTCGATTTTGATGATTTATGACTTTATAACACATTTTTCATTCACTTATTGCTGTTTTCTACACTTTTTATGAAATTATGATTATGAATATGAAAATTCATATTTTTGAAATAACTATAATATTTTTGTGAGAAATTTCATATTTTGGACGGGAAATGTTTTGTTATATTATATCTCATCATAAACATGTAAAATTATCATGGACAAATGCGTGCTGCTTGTACAAATACGCTTGGTTCGAAAAACCGCTTTCTCTTCGCCCTAGAAGCCTGAGACTTGCGGAATCGCGTTTTCAGCGGTTTAGAAACTCATTCTTGACAGCACGTATAAGGCTTTGCCAAATATGTGTTGTTGTTTAGATTTTGATGAATTGTGACTTTATAACACATTTTTCATTCACTTATTGCAGTCATCTACACTTTTTATGAAATTATGATGATGAATATGAAAATTTGATGAATATTAAGATAACTATAATATTTTTGTGAGAAATATCATGTTTTATTGAGGAAATGTTTTGTATATTATATCTCATCATAAAAATGTAAAATTGTCATGGACAAGTTCATGCTGCCTGTACAAATACGCTTGGTTCGAAAAACCGCTTTCTCTTCGTCCTAGAAGCCTGCGACTTGCGGAATCGCGTTTTCAGCGGTTTGGAAACTCATTCTAGACAGCACGTGCAAGGCTTTGCCAAATATGTGCTGTAGATTCGATTTTGATGATTTATGACTTTATAACACATTTTTTATTCACTTATTGCCGTTTTCTACACTTTTTATGAAATTATGATTATGAATATAAAAATTCATATTTTTGAAATAACTAATATTTTTGTAAAAAAAATATCATGTTTTGTTGAGGAAATGTTTTGTTATATTATATCTCATCATAAAAATGTAAAATTATCATGGACAAGTTCATGCTGCTTGAACAAATTCGCTTGGTTCGAAAAACCGCTTTTTCTTCGTCCTAGAAGCCTGAGACTTGCGGAATCGCGTTTTCAGCGATTAAGAAACTCATTCTCGACAGCACGTGCAAGGCTTTGCCAAATATGTGCTGTAGATTCGATTTTGATGATTTATGACTTTATAACACATTTTTCATTCACTTATTGCAGTTTTCTACACTTTTTATGAAATTATGATTATGAATATAAAAATTCATATTTTTGAAATAACTAATATTTTTGTAAAAAAAATATCATGTTTTGTTGAGGAAATGTTTTGTTATATTATATCTCATCATAAAAATGTAAAATTATCATGGACAAGTTCATGCTGCTTGAACAAATTCGCTTGGTTCGAAAAACCGCTTTTTCTTCGTCCTAGAAGCCTGAGACTTGCGGAATCGCGTTTTCATCGATTAAGAAACTCATTCTCGACAGCACGTGCAAGGCTTTGCCAATATGTGCTGTAGATTCGATTTTGATGATTTATGACTTTATAACACATTTTTCATTCACTTATTGCAGTTTTCTACACTTTTTATGAAATTATGATTATGAATATAAAAATTCATATTTTTGAAATAACTAATATTTTTGTGAAAAATATCATATTTGGACAGGAAATGTTTTGTTATATTATATCTCATCATAAACATGTAAAATTATCATGGACAAATGCGTGCTGCTTGTACAAATACGCTTGGTTCGAAAAACCGCTTTCTCTTCGCCCTAAAAGCCTGAGACTTGCGGAATCGAGTTTTCAGCGGTTTAGAAACTCATTCTTGACAGCACGTATAAGGCTTTGCCAAATATGTGTTGTTGTTTAGATTTTGATAAATTGTGACTTTATAACACATTTTTCATTCACTTATTGCAGTCATCTTCACTTTTTATGAAATTATGATTATGATTATGAAAATTCATATTTTTTAAATTATAATATTTTGTGAGAAATATCATATTTTGTTGAGGAAATGTTTTGTTATATTATATCTCATCATAAACATGTAAAATTATCATGGACAAATGCATGCTGCTTGTACAAATACGCTTGGTTCGAAAAACCGCTTTCTTTTCGTCCTAGAAGCCTGAGACTTGCGGAATCGCGTTTTCAGCGGTTAAGAAAGTCATTCTCGACAGCACGTGCAAGGCTTTGCCAAATATGTGCTGTAGATTCGATTTTGATGATTTATGACTTTATAACACATTTTTCATTCACTTATTGCAGTATTCTAAACTTTTTATGAAATTATGATTATGAATATGAAAATTCATATTTTTGAAATAACTATAATATTTTTGTGAGAAATATCATATTTTGGACAGGAAATGTTTTGTTATATTATATCTCATCATAAACATGTAAAATTATCATGGACAAATGCGTGCTGCTTGTACAAATACGCTTGGTTCGAAAAACCGCTTTCTCTTCGCCCTAGAAGCCTGAGACTTGCGGAATCGCGTTTTCAGCGGTTTAGAAACTCATTCTTGACAGCACGTATAAGGCTTTGCCAAATATGTGTTGTTGTTTAGATTTTGATGAATTGTGACTTTATAACACATTTTTCATTCACTTATTGCAGTCATCTACACTTTTTATGAAATTATGATGATGAATATGAAAATTTGATGAATATTAAGATAACTATAATATTTTTGTGAGAAATATCATGTTTTATTGAGGAAATGTTTTGTATATTATATCTCATCATAAAAATGTAAAATTGTCATGGAGAAGTTCATGCTGCCTGTACAAATACGCTTGGTTCGAAAAACCGCTTTCTCTTCGTCCTAGAAGCCTGAGACTTGCGGAATCGCGTTTTCAGCGGTTAGGAAACTCATTCTAGACAGCACGTGCAAGGCTTTGCCAAATATGTGCTGTAGATTCGATTTTGATGATTTATGACTTTATAACACATTTTTTATTCACTTATTGCCGTTTTCTACACTTTTTATGAAATTATGATTATGAATATAAAAATTCATATTTTTGAAATAACTAATATTTTTGTAAAAAAAATATCATGTTTTGTTGAGGAAATGTTTTGTTATATTATATCTCATCATAAAAATGTAAAATTATCATGGACAAGTTCATGCTGCTTGAACAAATTCGCTTGGTTCGAAAAACCGCTTTTTCTTCGTCCTAGAAGCCTGAGACTTGCGGAATCGCGTTTTCATCGATTAAGAAACTCATTCTCGACAGCACGTGCAAGGCTTTGCCAAATATGTGCTGTAGATTCGATTTTGATGATTTATGACTTTATAACACATTTTTCATTCACTTATTGCAGTTTTCTACACTTTTTATGAAATTATGATTATGAATATAAAAATTCATATTTTTGAAATAACTAATATTTTTGTGAAAAATATCATATTTGGACAGGAAATGTTTTGTTATATTATATCTCATCATAAACATGTAAAATTATCATGGACAAATGCGTGCTGCTTGTACAAATACGCTTGGTTCGAAAAACCGCTTTCTCTTCGCCCTAGAAGCCTGAGACTTGCGGAATCGAGTTTTCAGCGGTTTAGAAACTCATTCTTGACAGCACGTATAAGGCTTTGCCAAATATGTGTTGTTGTTTAGATTTTGATGAATTGTGACTTTATAACACATTTTTCATTCACTTATTGCAGTCATCTTCACTTTTTATGAAATTATGATGATGAATATGAAAATTCATATTTTTTAAATTATAATATTTTGTGAGAAATATCATATTTTGTTGAGGAAATGTTTTGTTATATTATATCTCATCATAAACATGTAAAATTATCATGGACAAATGCATGCTGCTTGTACAAATACGCTTGGTTCGAAAAACCGCTTTCTTTTCGTCCTAGAAGCCTGAGACTTGCGGAATCGCGTTTTCAGCGGTTAAGAAACTCATTCTCGACAGCACGTGCAAGGCTTTGCCAAATATGTGCTGTAGATTCGATTTTGATGATTTATGACTTTATAACACATTTTTCATTCACTTATTGCTGTTTTCTACACTTTTTATGAAATTATGATTATGAATATGAAAATTCATATTTTTGAAATAACTATAATATTTTTGTGAGAAATTTCATATTTTGGACGGGAAATGTTTTGTTATATTATATCTCATCATAAACATGTAAAATTATCATGGACAAATGCGTGCTGCTTGTACAAATACGCTTGGTTCGAAAAACCGCTTTCTCTTCGCCCTAGAAGCCTGAGACTTGCGGAATCGCGTTTTCAGCGGTTTAGAAACTCATTCTTGACAGCACGTATAAGGCTTTGCCAAATATGTGTTGTTGTTTAGATTTTGATGAATTGTGACTTTATAACACATTTTTCATTCACTTATTGCAGTCATCTACACTTTTTATGAAATTATGATGATGAATATGAAAATTTGATGAATATTAAGATAACTATAATATTTTTGTGAGAAATATCATGTTTTATTGAGGAAATGTTTTGTATATTATATCTCATCATAAAAATGTAAAATTGTCATGGACAAGTTCATGCTGCCTGTACAAATACGCTTGGTTCGAAAAACCGCTTTCTCTTCGTCCTAGAAGCCTGCGACTTGCGGAATCGCGTTTTCAGCGGTTTGGAAACTCATTCTAGACAGCACGTGCAAGGCTTTGCCAAATATGTGCTGTAGATTCGATTTTGATGATTTATGACTTTATAACACATTTTTTATTCACTTATTGCCGTTTTCTACACTTTTTATGAAATTATGATTATGAATATAAAAATTCATATTTTTGAAATAACTAATATTTTTGTAAAAAAAATATCATGTTTTGTTGAGGAAATGTTTTGTTATATTATATCTCATCATAAAAATGTAAAATTATCATGGACAAGTTCATGCTGCTTGAACAAATTCGCTTGGTTCGAAAAACCGCTTTTTCTTCGTCCTAGAAGCCTGAGACTTGCGGAATCGCGTTTTCAGCGATTAAGAAACTCATTCTCGACAGCACGTGCAAGGCTTTGCCAAATATGTGCTGTAGATTCGATTTTGATGATTTATGACTTTATAACACATTTTTCATTCACTTATTGCAGTTTTCTACACTTTTTATGAAATTATGATTATGAATATAAAAATTCATATTTTTGAAATAACTAATATTTTTGTAAAAAAAATATCATGTTTTGTTGAGGAAATGTTTTGTTATATTATATCTCATCATAAAAATGTAAAATTATCATGGACAAGTTCATGCTGCTTGAACAAATTCGCTTGGTTCGAAAAACCGCTTTTTCTTCGTCCTAGAAGCCTGAGACTTGCGGAATCGCGTTTTCATCGATTAAGAAACTCATTCTCGACAGCACGTGCAAGGCTTTGCCAAATATGTGCTGTAGATTCGATTTTGATGATTTATGACTTTATAACACATTTTTCATTCACTTATTGCAGTTTTCTACACTTTTTATGAAATTATGATTATGAATATAAAAATTCATATTTTTGAAATAACTAATATTTTTGTGAAAAATATCATATTTGGACAGGAAATGTTTTGTTATATTATATCTCATCATAAACATGTAAAATTATCATGGACAAATGCGTGCTGCTTGTACAAATACGCTTGGTTCGAAAAACCGCTTTCTCTTCGCCCTAGAAGCCTGAGACTTGCGGAATCGAGTTTTCAGCGGTTTAGAAACTCATTCTTGACAGCACGTATAAGGCTTTGCCAAATATGTGTTGTTGTTTAGATTTTGATGAATTGTGACTTTATAACACATTTTTCATTCACTTATTGCAGTCATCTTCACTTTTTATGAAATTATGATGATGAATATGAAAATTCATATTTTTTAAATTATAATATTTTGTGAGAAATATCATATTTTGTTGAGGAAATGTTTTGTTATATTATATCTCATCATAAACATGTAAAATTATCATGGACAAATGCGTGCTGCTTGTACAAATACGCTTGGTTCGAAAAACCGCTTTCTCTTCGCCCTAGAAGCCTGAGACTTGTGGAATCGCGTTTTCAGCGGTTTAGAAACTCATTCTTGACAGCACGTATAAGGCTTTGCCAAATATGTGTTGTTGTTTAGATTTTGATGAATTGTGACTTTATAACACACTTTTCATTTACTTATTGCAGTCATCTACACTTTTTATGAAATTATGATGATGAATATGAAAATTTGATGAATATTGAGATAACTATAATATTTTTGTGAGAAATATCATGTTTTATTGAGGAAATGTTTTGTATATTATATCTCATCATAAAAATGTAAAATTGTCATGGACAAGTTCATGCTGCCTGTACAAATACGCTTGGTTCGAAAAACCGCTTTCTCTTCGTCCTAGAAGCCTGAGACTTGCGGAATCGCGTTTTCAGCGGTTAGGAAACTCATTCTAGACAGCACGTGCAAGGCTTTGCCAAATATGTGCTGTAGATTCGATTTTGATGAATTATGACTTTATAACACATTTTTCATTCACTTATTGCAGTTTTCTACACTTTTTATGAAATTATGATTATGAATATGAAAATTCATATTTTTGAAATAACTATAATATTTTTGTGAGAAATATCATATTTTGGACAGGAAATGTTTTGTTATATTATATCTCATCATAAACATGTAAAATTATCATGGACAAGTTCATGCTGCTTGTACAAATACGCTTGGTTCGAAAAACCGCTTTCTCTTCGCCCTAGAAGCCTGAGACTTGCGGAATCGCGTTTTCAGCGGTTTAGAAACTCATTCTTGACAGCACGTATAAGGCTTTGCCAAATATGTGTTGTTGTTTAGATTTTGATGAATTGTGACTTTATAACACATTTTTCATTCACTTATTGCAGTCATCTTCACTTTTTATGAAATTATGATGAATATAAAAATTCATATTTTTTAAATAACTATAATATTTTGTGAGAAATATCATATTTTGTTGAGGAAATGATTTGTTATATTATTTCTCATCATAAACATGTAAAATTATCATGGACAAGTTCATGCTGCTTGTACAAATACGCTTGGTTAAAAAAAACGCTTTCTCTTCGTCCTAGAAGCCTGAGACTTGAGGAATCGCTTTTTTAGCGGTTAAGAAACTCATTCTCGACAGCACATGGAAAGCTTTGACAAATATGTGCTGTACATTCGATTTTGATGATTGATGACTTTATAACACATTTTTCATTCACTTATTGCAGTTTTCTGCACTTTTTTGAAATTATGATTATGAATATGAAAATTCATATTTTTGAAATAACTATAATAATTTTGTGAAAAATATCATATTTTGTTGAGGAAATGTTTTGTTATATTATATCTCATCATAAAAATGTAAAATTATCATGGACAAGTTCATGCTGCTTGTACAAATACGCTTGGTTCGAAAAACCGCTTTCTCTTCGCCCTAGAAGCCTGAGACTTGCGGAATCGCGTTTTCAGCGGTTAAGAAACTCATTCTCGACAGCACGTGCAAGGTTTTGCCAAATATGTGCTGTTGTATCGATTTTGATGAATTATGACTTTATAACCCATTTTCATTCATTTTTTGCAGTTTTCTACACTTTTTATGAAATTATGATTATGAATATGAAAATTCAGATTTTTTAAATAACTATAATATTTTTGTGAGAAATATCATATTTTGTTGAGGAAATGTTTTGTTATATTATATATCATCATAAAAATGTAAAATTATCATGGACAAGTTTATGCTGCTTGTACAAATAATCTTGGTTCGAAAAACCGCTTTCTCTTCGTCCTAGAAGCCTGAGACATGCGGAATCGCGTTTTTAGCGGTTGAGAATCTCATTCTTGACAGCACTTAAAAGACTTTGCCAAATATGTGCTGTTGTATCGATTTTGATGAATTATGACTTTATAACCCATTTTCATTCATTTATTGCAGTTTTCTACACTTTTTATGAAATTATGATTATCAATATGAAACTTCATATTTTTGACATTATATTTTTGTGAGAAATATCATATTTTGGTCAGGAAATGTTTTGTTATATTCTATCTCATCATAAACATGTAAAATTATTGTGGGCAAGTGATAAATCAATAACTGTCAAACTCAGTTTCATGTATAAAAAAAAAATAATATTTTCGTCAGTTTATTGCTCACAATATTTAATGATTTTCAATTAAATTATTCTTCTTAATATCAAAAATCACGTTTTAAAAATAATGGTTATCTTTTTATGAAAAATTGTCTTATTTTTGTCTAAACATGTTAGGTTTATCTTTTTTTTCTTTTATGTAATATACATTTATTACGTTTATTTTTAAAATGCTTATGATTTTTTTTTATGAAAAGAAGCATATTTTTGTCGTCTTTTTCGTTTACTTATCGCAGATTTGAACGGTTTTTAATGAAAATTTGCTTATGAATATGAAAATTCCTATTTTCCCAATAATAATCATATTTTTATAAAAAAAAAATATATTGTTTTCAAACTACCGTTTGTCATGTATCATTTTTCGTTCAAGACTTGCACTTTTGGATGGAAAATATCATCTTTTTTGTCAAAACATGATTTGCATGGAAATTTTTTTGTTTTTGATTCACTTATGGCACTTTTTAAAGGTTTTACATGATCATATGATTTATATTTTCAGAATGATTCATATTTTTATGGTAAAGTGAACGTGTTTTAATGAAATTATGTGTTTTTTAATGGGAAATTATATATTTGAATGAAACAATCCATATTTTAATTAAAAAAAAAAGTCATTATTAAACCAGTGTCAAGTTTTGTGAAAGGATGCTAATGAATATAAAGTCATATTTTTCACAATTGTTTTTTAAAAACTTGATTTGTCATATAACGTTTCTTTATTACACTATTTCACTTTGTTTAACAGTTTTTCATTAAATTATTCCTTTGTATATAAATTTTTTTTTTTTTTTTTCCCAGCTTTTCATGAAATTTCCTTTGGATAAACAAATTCCTATTTTATCAGTTTATTTCATAAAATTATTATTTTTACCAAACATGGTTATCATGAAACCTTTTTCGTTCACTTATTGCACTTTTCTCAATGGATTGGGGCAGACTTTAATGGGCATATGTAGGTGAAGGGAACAGAGGTGATGAGGAGGTGATGGGTAGGTATGGTTTTAAGGAGAGGAATGTAGAAGGGCAGATGGTGGTAGATTTTGCTAAAAGGATGGAAATGGCAGTGGTGAATACATATTTTAAGAAGAATGATGATCATAGGGTGACCTGTAAGAGTGGAGGAAGGTGCACACAGGTGGACTATGTTCTATGCAGGAGATGCAACCTGAAGGAGATTGGAGACTGTAAGGTGTTGGCGGGGGACAGTGTAGCTAGACAGCATCGGATGGTGGTCTGTAGGATGGTTTTGGAGGCGAAGAAGAAGAGGAGGAGGGTGAGGACTGAAAGAAGAATAAGATGGTGGAAACTGAAGGAGGAAGAGTGTAGTGTGAGGTTGAGGGAAGAGGTCAGACAGGGGCTTGTTGGTGGTGAAGCGGTATTGGATGATTGGGTAATAACTGCACGAGTGATGAGGATAGCAGCTTGAAAGGTACTTGGTGTGACATCTGGAAATAGAAAGGAAGACAAAGAGACGTGGTGGTGGAATGAGGAAGTGCAGGAGAGCATTAAGGAGAAAGAGGTTGGCAAAACAGAAGTGGGATCGACAGAGTGATGAAAAACGTAGGCAGGAGTACAAGGAGATGCAGCAGGTAAAGAGGGATGTGGCAAAAGCCAAGGAAAAGGCATATGAGGAGCTGTATGAGAGGTTGGACACTAAGAGAGGAGAAAAGGATTGGCCAGGCAGAGGGACCGAGCTGAGAAGGATGCACTGCAAGTTAGAGCAATAAAGGATGAAGATGGAAATGTGTTGACTAGTGGAGTGTTGTGAGAAGGTGGAGGGAGTATTTTGAGCAGGTAATGAATGAGGAAAATCAGAGAGAGAAAAGGTTGGATGATGTGGAGTTGGTGAAGCAGGATGTGGATAGGCTTAGTAAGGAGGAAGTGAGAGCAGCGATTAAGAGGATGAAGAGTGAAAAGTCGATTGGACCAGATGACATACCTGTAGAAGCATGGAGATGTTTAGGAGAGATGGCAGTGGAGTTTTTAACCAGATTGTTTAACACGATTGTGGAAGGTGGGAGGATGCCTGAGGAATGGAGAAGGAGTGTGCTGGTACCGAGCTTTAAGAATAAGGGAGATGTGCAGACCTGCAGTAACTACAGGGGAATTACGTTGACCAGTCACACCATGAAGTTATGGGAAAGAGTAGTGGAAGCCAGGCTGAGAAAAGAAGTGACCATCTGTGAGCAACAGTATGGTTTCATGCTGAGGAAGAGCACCACGTATGCCTTATTTGCTTTGAGGATGTTGATGGAGAAGTATAGAGAAGGACAGAATGAATTGCATTGTGTATTTGTGGATTTAGAGAAAGCGTACGACAGAGTGCCACGAGAGGAGTTGTTGTATTGTATGAGGAAGTCAGGTGTGTCAGAGAAGTATGTGAGGGTGGTGCAGGACATGTATGAGGATGTGCAGTAGGAACGACATACTGGTTCAGGGTGAAGGTTGGACTACATCAAGGATCGGCCCTAAACCCTTTCCTGTTTGCATTGTTGATGGACAGGTTGATGGACGAGGTCAGATAGGAGTCTCCCTAGACTATGATGTTTGCGGATGATATTTTGATTTGTGGTGAGAGTAGTGAGCAGGTTGAGAAGAGCCCGGAGAGGTGGAGATATGCGCTGGAGAGAAGGGGAATGAAAGTCAGTAGGAGTAAGACATGTGCGTAAATGAGAGGGAGGGTGGTGCGGATGAACATGCTATGTGAACATGATGAACATGCTATGTGGGTCCTCGCTTAGGTAACCTTTATACACCAGACAAAAATACCCTGCGGTTTCTAGCCTAGCTAATCCGCTTGTTGTTAAAATTTTGCACACTCAGCAAAACTGCACCGGTTTATTCTGCAATACTATTCTCCAATAAACCTATCATACTCTTATCACAACTATCTCTATTTTGTTTATATTATTTTTGTATTCTACTCTATTTTTATAACTAAAACTAGCTAGAAATGCCAGTAACCCATGGGATCGGGAAAGGCCAGCCCATTAGAATTTTAAAAGGTGACAGTTTAGTAGTTGAAGACAGAGTCATTCTCGATTCTTTGAGTACTGCCGGGAGAACAACAGTTCAATTTCGGCCTGTTTCAAATTTCCTTCTGGTGGCATATGTGTGAAATCGATCTGTAGGTGTTGGAAGGGTTGCTCAGGTCAATGTATGTTAGTTTTGGCACAAGTCAAACCTGAATCTAACACTAGCTTGGTTGTTTTAGCTACATCAGCAATACAGTATGATGAGTTTATAGCCTGTGTGACTTTAGCTGTGCTAATGTGTGACATCCCATGGTAATGCTTCACCAACACTATTAAAGCTAGTTTAGGCAGAGCAATTCTTTTCATCTACATCTCTAATGATACCAGCAGAATATGATTTACATTGTTTAGAAGCCCAATACTTTATGTCCTCCTCCACTTCTGACTCTGAAGTATGTTTTAGGTCAGGATCTCAGGATATTTTCTGTAGTGTCCAAATCTACTGGTTGTTTTGCTGCTTCCTTAGCTACTTTATCCGCTAACGTGTTTCCCCGAATTTCCTCTGAATCACCTGAGGCATGTCCATTAACCTTAACTATGGCCGCTTTGGCAGGAAAATGATCAGCATTTAAGAGGTCCCCTATGAGATTAAAATGTGCTATGGGCTTTCCATCAGCTGTTTTAAAGTGTCTTTGCTTCCATGTTTCGGCAAAATCATGCACAACATCATAATCATACTTAGAATCAGTGTATATAGTCACTACTTTACCTTCAGACAACTGCCATGCTCTTGTAAGTGCGACCAACTCTGCAGCTTGTGCAGATGTGTATGGTAATGGTTTAGCTTCAACTATTTCATCAGGTAAACTTACAACCGCATATCCACATAAATACACATCAGAGGGTTTTGAACAAGATCTATCTACATATAGGCAATCCCCCCTTCCAGGGCCGTATCTAAAAAATCGGGCTTACAAGAGGTCTCTTGTTCAATATGCTTAAGCCAATCGTGTGCGTCAATGAAAGCCATCTAAGATAATAAAGTCTAGCACAGGGGTCACAGGTTGCCCACAAGGACCACACAAGCCTGTTCTAAAAATAGCTGTTTCCTACCCTGTTAAATCATTATTAATAATTATTGTGAGAAATACTGACATACTGAGGTGTCAAACTCAGTGTCAAATCCGGCCCGACGTACAATTATATCCGGCCCGCGAGATGATTTAATAAAGATCTATTATTATTGTTATTAATGTCCCGGCGATATAAAGCGCTGATGACACAAACTACAGATCCCATAGTACAGCGCTTCAGCTGTCTTACCGAACACTAGGCGACCTGGGAAAATTCCAGCGTCAATCGAGTCAAGCTTCTGTTGATGTATTTAACCCTATTGTAAAGTTATTGTGAAGCCCCTCACAATGGCGAAGAGAAAAGTTGATTCTGAAAACAGAACGTTTCAAAACCGATGGGATTCTGAGTTTATGTTTACTGACACTGCCGGTAAATACGTGTGTGTTATTTGTGGAGCGAATGTGGATGTAATTAAGGAATTGAATTTAAGAAGGAACTACAATACAAAACATCAGGAGAAGCTGAAGAACCTAAATGCAGAGCAGAAGATATAGAAAGTAGAAGAGTTAAAGAAAAATCTGACATTTCAGCAGAAGTTTTTCACCAAAGCAAAATCACGAAGTGAAGCTGGTGTGAAAACAGAGGAGAAATCAGAGTCACATCAGCCGGTAATTTACTGATGGAGAGTTTTTGAAGAGCTGCATGATGAAGCTGTGAGATGTCTGGTGTTTGACAGGAGATATTTTTATGGAGAGCAAAATATTTTAGTTGAATGTTTAAGATAATTTTTTTATAAAATGGCATAAAAGCAAATAAATCTGATTGTTTTGATTTGTTGTTATTTTAACATTTACTTAAAAGCACAATTTTTATTTATTTGTTCAGGGCTTATTCGCAGCATGTTTATATTTCTAACTTGTATAATTTTGACAGGATATATTTTAATGGACAGCTATTTATTTAAAGTTTAAGTTGATTTTATTCTGGAATAATATTCCTGTCTCTTTTTAATTATATTTATGTTCAAAAAACATTGTTTTAGTGTGTTCAATAAATGTTTATCCTGTTCGACCCGTGATCTCAAGTGTGCTTTGAGTTTTGGCCCCCCTGTACTAGATGAATATCATTAATTAGATTAGATTAGATTCGATTCGATTTAACTTTATTTTCATTACACATGTACAAGTACAAGGCAACGAAATGCAGTTTGGGTGCTAACCCGAGTGCAATAACAGCAAGTGCAGGATATATAGTTTTTACATGAATATACATAGTTAAATAAAATTAAATATAGACTATAAACAGTAATTTAAAGATGTATCTGTACTATAAAAGTAGCATACAGATGAATATATATATATATATATATATATATATATATATATATATATATATATATATATATATATATATATATATATATATATATAAATATATATGTACTATGAATATAATTACAAATGAATATGAATATATAAGTACTATGAAAATACATATATATATATATATATATATATATATATATATATATATATACATATATATATATATATATATATATATATATATATATATATATATATATATGTATATATATATATATATATATATATATATATATATATATATATATATATATATATATATATATATATATATATATATATATATGTATTGTGAACATGATATACAGATGCCTCTTACTATACACAGAGAATGGGTATATATACAATGGTGATAAGTTAATGGTGAGCAGCAATACAAAAAAGAGCAGTGTGCAAATGAGCAAAGGTTTGTGTAAACAGTCCATGCAATAACAAAGTATGAGGTGAAAAATGATCAGTGTCTTGGTGAGCATAAGTTTTTGTTCAGACAGTCCAGCAGGAAAGTGACGGAGTGTGAGGTGTGGGTGGAAATGTGGCTCCTTTGTCTTGGAGGTGTTAAGGAGCAGGTTATTGTTATTGCACCATGTGGCTAGGTGCTGGATCTCCTCCCTGTAGGCAGTCTCATCGTTGTTGGTGATGAGACCGATCACGGTAGTGTCATCTGCAAACTTGATGATGGAGTTAGATCCATTCACAGGCCTGCAGTCAGAGGTGAAGAGGGAGTAGAGGAAGGGGCTCAGCACACAGCCCTGTGGTACACCAGTGTTGAGTGTGATGGTGTTGGTGCAGCTGGAGCCAGATCGAACCTGCTGGGGTCTGTTGGTCAGAAAGTCCATGACCCAGTTGCAGGAGGAGGTGTTAATGCCCAGATCTAGAAGTTTGGCTATTAACTTAGATGGATTGATGGTATTGAATGCTGAGCTGAAGTCAATTCAAGGTGTGAAACCACCCACTGGTCCAATGGCGGTCTCCAGAGGCATGGCGAAGGATTCTCGCGCGTTCTAGTCTTTCCTTTCACATTAGATAATAAGATTTGGATTAATGTATTTCTTCATTTTGGTTATTAACCTCTTATCTGACTCCAATTTGATAAAACATAATTAATATTTGCATAGGTTGTTATTTTACTAATAGTATAATTTGGATGGATGTTTGTTTAGTTATTCTGATTAAGCTCTGGCATTACACTCGTTCATTTGGTTCTCATAGTCGCACATGATCCTAGTATGGGCCTTATAATTAATATACTGGTCAAAGGTCGTAAGCGAATCAGTATTGGTCGCTGCCAGAGGTTGGACTATACGCTTCAGCGGCCGCTCTCTGCGTGCTCAACTTTAAACATACTTTATTTAGTCCCCTTAGAGGTGACACTTAATTATTACAATAATTTTTTCTAACCAAAGGCAATGAATAGAATAATATTGAAATAATCAGAGGTTGAGGCTGTCACTCCCAACGAAAACCTTAACATCTTCAGCTCTGCTACCTACAGCTCCACCTCATGTCTTCTACTCAATGCCACTCTCTCTAATCCATACAACATCCCAGGTCTCACCACAGTCTTATAAACTTTCCCTTTCATTCTTGCAGATACCCTACTATCACAAATAACTCCTGTCACTCTTCTCCACCCACTTCACCCTGCCTGCACTCTTTTCTTTACTTCTCTAACACACTCTCCATTACATTGCACTGTTGACCGCAGGTACCTGAACTCCTCCACCTTCTCCAACTCTTCTCCCTGCAACCGCACCACTCCACTGCCCTCCCTCTCATTCACACTCTGTCTTACTCCTACTGACTTTTATTCCCCTTCTCTCCAGCGCATATCTCCACCTTTCCAGGCTCAACCTGTCCAGCACCACTGCAAACAGGAAAGGGCTCAGGGCCGATCCTTGATGTAGTCCAACCATCACCCTGAACCAGTCTGTCGTTCTTACTGCACACTTTACTGCGGTCACACTGTCCTCATACATGTCCTGCACCACCCTCACATACTTCTCTGACACACCTGACTTCCTCATACAGTACCACAGCTCCTCTCTCGGCACCCTGTCGTACGCTTTCTCTAAATCGACAAATACACAATGCGATTCCTTCTGTCCCCTTCTCTATACTTCTCCATCAACATACTCAAAGCAAAGGATGGTGCTCTTGGATGGTGCTCTTCCTCGGCATGAAACCATACTGTTGCTCACAGATGGTCACCTCTTCTCTCAGCCTGGCTTTTACTACTCTTTCCCATAACTTCATGGTGTGACTGATCAACTTTATTCCCCTGTAGTTACTGCAGGTCTGCACATCTCCCTTATGCTTAAAGATCGGTACCAGCACACTCCTTCTCCATTCCTCAGGCATCCTCCCACCTTCCAGAATCTTGTTAAACAATCTGGTTAAAAACTCCACTGCCATCTCTCTTAAACATCATGCTTCTACAGGTATGTCATCTGGTCCAACCGACTTTCCACTCTTCATCCTCTTAATCGCTGCTCTCACGTCCTCCTTACTAATCCTATCTACATCCTGCTTTACCAACTCCACATCATCCTCTCTCTGAATTTCCTCATTCATCAGATGCTCAAAATACTCCCTCCACCTTCTCAACACACTCTCCTCACTAGTCAACATATTTTTCTCTCCATCCTTTATTGCTCTAACTTGCAGCACATCCTTCCCAGCTCGGTCCCTCTGCCGGGCCAATAATAGTATAAATCCTTTCCTCCTTCCTTAGTGGCCAACCTCTCATACAGCTCCTCATATGCCTTTCCTTGGCTTTCGCCACATCGCTCTTTACCTGCTGCCGCATCTCCTTGTACTCCTTCCTACTTTCCTCATCACTCTGTCTATCCCACTTCTGCTTTGCCAACCTCTTTCTCCTTATGCTCGCCTGCACTTCCTCATTCCACCTCCACGTCTCCTTGCCTTCCTTTCTATTTCCAGATGTCACACCAAGTACTTTTCTAGCTGCCTTCCTTATCACTCCTGCCATAGTTTCCCAATCACCCAACACCTCTTCACCACCACCGAGCCCCTGTCTGACCTCTTCCCTGAACCTCACACTACACTCTTCCTCCTTCAGTTTCCACCATCTTATTCTTCTTTCAGTCCTCACTTTCCTTCTTTTCTTCTACGCCTCCAAAACCATCATACAGACCACCATCCTATGCTGCTTAGCTACACTGTCCCCTGCCAACACCTTACAGTCTCCAATCTCCTTCAGGTTGCATCTCCTGCATAGAACATAGTCCACCTGTGTTCACCTTCCTCCACTCTTATAGGTCACCCTATGATCCTCCTTCTTCTTAAAATAAGTGTTCACCACTGCCTTTCCATCCTTTTAGCAAAATCTACCACTATCTACCCTTCCACAATTCTCTCCTTAAAACCATACCTACCCATCACCTCTGTTCCCTTCACCAACATGCCCATTAAAGTCTGCCCCAATCACCAATCGTTATTTCCTAGGTACACTATCTACAACTTCATCTAATTCACTCCAGAATCTTTCCTTCTCCTCCATCTCAAAGCCAACTTGTGGAGCATATAGGCACTGATGACATTTATCATCCCTTCAACTTCCATCTTCACGTTCATCACCCTATCAGAAACTCTCTTCACCTCCACTACACTCTTACTGTACTCTTCCTTCAGAATCACCCCTACACCATTTCTTTTTCCAGTTTGAACCCACCTCCAATGTTCCTGGCCTTACTCCCTTTCCACTTGGTCTCCTGAACACACAACATATCTACCTTTCTTCTTTTCATCATATCAGCTATCTCTCTCCCTTTACCCGTCATAGTACCAACGTTTAAAGTACCAACCCAAACCTCCACTCTCCTACACTGCTCCTTTTCCTGCCGTCTCTGTAGATGTCTTCCTCTTCTCCTTCTCCTCCTTCGGCCAACAGTAGCCCAATTTCCAATTTCCACCGGTACCCTGTCGGCTAACGATGCCTGTGGCGGTCGTTGTTAACCCGGGTTTCGACCGATCCAGTATGAAATTCTGATTTGTGATCTGCATATTTGATTTGGCACGTTTTACGCTGGATGCCCTTCCTAACGCAACCTTCCCCATTTACCCGGGCTTGGAACCGACACTAAGAGCACACTGGCTTGTGCCTACCTAATGGCTGGGTTAAAATTTTTTTAATAAAAACAATCACCTTTTTTTTTATAAAAGAATATAAAATTTCTTTTCAAACCATTGATTATCACATTTTGCGATGAATATTTTCACTTTCAATGGTTTTTAGTTAATAATGCTTATGAATATGAAAAGTCATAATTTCACAATAACTTAATAATAAGTAGTTTACCTATTCATTTCATATTTATAAGGGAAAAGTCATTGTTATGTCAAAACATGTTATATCAGGAAACTTTTTCGTTCATTGATTGCACTTTTAACAATTCTTAGTGAAATTATGCTTTTAAATAATTTGCTTTTAAAAATTCATATTTTCACAATAACTTGTAAAAACTTGTTCATTTCACGTTTATCATTGAATTATTGCACTTTTTAACAGTTTTTCGTTAAATGGTGCTCATGAATATGAAAATTCGTATTTTTACTATCACATTTTTTATTAAAAAAAAAGTCATATTTCTGTCACAACGTGATTTGTACTTTTTTGTTTTTCATTCACTTAACTTTTTTAAAGGTTTGCCATGATCACATGATTTAATTTGTTAGTTTTTTTTTATTTTTTTTTTTATGAAATTATGATTCATGAAAATTAATATTTTTATAAAAACGCCACTATTTATATGAAAATGTCAAATTCTGGTCATAAAATAATTTGCTATATCATATTTCATTATAAACATGTAAAATTGTCATGGGCAAGTGCATGCTTTCTGTGCAAATACGCTTGTTTCGGAAAACCGCTTTCTCCTCACCCTAGAAGCCTGAGACTTGCAAAATCGCTTTTTACAGCGGCTAAGAAGCTCATTCTTGACAGCACGTAGGCATGATTGTCCAAATAAGTGTTGTTGTTACGGTTTTTGGATTTATTATGACTTTTCAACCCATTTTCATTCACTTTTCGCAGTTTTCAACAGTTTTATTTTAATTATGTTTATGAATATGAAAATTTATATTTTTGAAAAAACCATAATAGTTATATGAAAAATGCCATGTTTTGATCGGAAATTGTTTTGTTATAACATATTGCATCATAAACATGTCAAAATATTATGGGGAAATGCATGCTGCTTGTACAAATACGCTTGGTTCGAAAAACCGCTTTCTCTTCGTCCTAGAAGCCTGAGACTTGCGGAATCGCGTTTTCAACAGTTAAAAAACTCATTCTTGACAGCACGTAAAAGGCGTTGCCAAATATGTGTTGTTGATTAGATTTTGATGAATTGTGACTTTATAACACATTTTTCATTCACTTATTGCAGTTTTCAACACTTTTAATGAAATTATGATTATGAATATGAAAATTCATATTTTTTAAATAACTAATATTTTTGTGAAAAATATCATATTTTGTTGAGGAAATGTTTTATTATATTATTATCTCATCATAAAAATGTAAAATTATCGTGGACAAGTTCATGCTGCTTGTACAAATACGCTTGGTTCGAAAAACCGCTTTCTCTTCGTCCTAGAAGCCTGAGACTTGCGGAATCGCGTTTTCAGCGGTTTAGAAACTCATTCTCGACAGCACGTGGAAGGCTTTGCCAAATATGTGCTGTGGATTCGATTTTGATGATTTATGATTTAATAACACATTTTTCATTCACTTATTGCAGTTTTCTACACTTTTTATGAAATTATGATTATAAATATAAAAATTCATATTTTTGAAATAACTAATATTTTTGTGAAAAATATCATATTTTGGACAGGAAATGTTTTGTTATATTATATCTCATCATAAACATGTAAAATTATCATGGACAAATGCGTGCTGCTTGTACAAATACGCTTGGTTCGAAAAACCGCTTTCTCTTCGCCCTAGAAGCCTGAGACTTGCGGAATCGCGTTTTCTGCGGTTAGGAAACTCATTCTCGACAGCACGTGGAAGGCTTTGCCAAATATTTGCTGTAGATTCGATTTCGATGAATTATGACTTTATAACACATTTTTCATTCACTTATTGCAGTTTTCTACACTTTTTATGAAATTATGATTATGAATATGAAAATTCATATTTTTAAAAATAACTATAATATTTTTGTGAGAAATATCATGTTTTGTTGAGGAAATGTTTTGTTATATTATATCTCATCATAAAAATGTAAAATTATCATGGACAAGTTCATGCTGCTTGTACAAATACGCTTGGTTCGAAAAACCGCTTTCTCTTCGTCCTAGAAGCCTGAGACTTGCGGAATCGCGTTTTCAGCGGTTTAGAAACTCATTCTTGACAGCACGTATAAGGCTTTCCCAAAAATGTGCTGTTGTATAGATTTTGATGAATTATGACTTTAAAACCCATTTTCATTCATTTTTTGCAGTTTTCTACACTTTTTATGAAATTATGATGATGAATATGAAAATTCATTTTTTTTAAATAACTATAATATTTTTGTGAGAAATATCATGTTTTGTTGAGGAAATGTTTTGTTATATTATATATCATCATAAAAATGTAAAATTATCATGGACAAATGCATGCTGCTTGTACAAATAATCTTGGTTCGATAAACCGCTTTCTCTTCGTCCTAGAAGCCTGAGACATGCGGAATCGCGTTTTTAGCGGTTGAGAATCTCATTCTTGACAGCACTTAAAAGACTTTGCCAAATATGTGCTGTTGTATCGATTTTGATGAATTATGACTTTATAACCCATTTTCATTCATTTATTGCAGTTTTCTACACTTTTTATGAAATTATGATTATCAATATGAAACTTCATATTTTTGACATTATTATATTTTTGTGAGAAATATCATATTTTGGTCAGGAAATGTTTTGTTATATTCTATCTCATCATAAACATGTAAAATTATTGTGGGCAAGTGATAAATCAATAACTGTCAAACTCAGTTTCATGTATAAAAAAAAAATAATATTTTCGTCAGTTTATTGCTCACAATATTTAATGATTTTCAATTAAATTATTCTTCTTAATATCAAAAATCACGTTTTAAAAATAATGGTTATCTTTTTATGAAAAATTGTCTTATTTTTGTCTAAACATGTTAGGTTTATCTTTTTTTTCTTTTATGTAATATACATTTATTACGTTTATTTTTAAAATGCTTATGATTTTTTTTTATGAAAAGAAGCATATTTTTGTCGTCTTTTTCGTTTACTTATCGCAGATTTGAACGGTTTTTAATGAAAATTTGCTTATGAATATGAAAATTCCTATTTTCCCAATAATAATCATATTTTTATAAAAAAAAATATATTGTTTTCAAACTACCGTTTGTCATGTATCATTTTTCGTTCAAGACTTGCACTTTTGGATGGAAAATATCATCTTTTTTGTCAAAACATGATTTGCATGGAAATTTTTTTGTTTTTGATTCACTTATGGCACTTTTTAAAGGTTTTACATGATCATATGATTTATATTTTCAGAATGATTCATATTTTTATGGTAAAGTGAACGTGTTTTAATGAAATTATGTGTTTTTTAATGGGAAATTATATATTTGAATGAAACAATCCATATTTTAATTAAAAAAAAAAGTCATTATTAAACCAGTGTCAAGTTTTGTGAAAGGATGCTAATGAATATAAAGTCATATTTTTCACAATTGTTTTTTAAAAACTTGATTTGTCATATAACGTTTCTTTATTACACTATTTCACTTTGTTTAACAGTTTTTCATTAAATTATTCCTTTGTATATAAATTTTTTATTTTTTTTTTCCCAGCTTTTCATGAAATTTCCTTTGGATAAACAAATTCCTATTTTATCAGTTTATTTCATAAAATTATTATTTTTACCAAACATGGTTATCATGAAACCTTTTTCGTTCACTTATTGCACTTTTCTCAATGGATTGGGGCAGACTTTAATGGGCATATGTAGGTGAAGGGAACAGAGGTGATGAGGAGGTGATGGGTAGGTATGGTTTTAAGGAGAGGAATGTAGAAGGGCAGATGGTGGTAGATTTTGCTAAAAGGATGGAAATGGCAGTGGTGAATACATATTTTAAGAAGAATGATGATCATAGGGTGACCTGTAAGAGTGGAGGAAGGTGCACACAGGTGGACTATGTTCTATGCAGGAGATGCAACCTGAAGGAGATTGGAGACTGTAAGGTGTTGGCGGGGGACAGTGTAGCTAGACAGCATCGGATGGTGGTCTGTAGGATGGTTTTGGAGGCGAAGAAGAAGAGGAGGAGGGTGAGGACTGAAAGAAGAATAAGATGGTGGAAACTGAAGGAGGAAGAGTGTAGTGTGAGGTTGAGGGAAGAGGTCAGACAGGGGCTTGTTGGTGGTGAAGCGGTATTGGATGATTGGGTAATAACTGCACGAGTGATGAGGATAGCAGCTTGAAAGGTACTTGGTGTGACATCTGGAAATAGAAAGGAAGACAAAGAGACGTGGTGGTGGAATGAGGAAGTGCAGGAGAGCATTAAGGAGAAAGAGGTTGGCAAAACAGAAGTGGGATCGACAGAGTGATGAAAAACGTAGGCAGGAGTACAAGGAGATGCAGCAGGTAAAGAGGGATGTGGCAAAAGCCAAGGAAAAGGCATATGAGGAGCTGTATGAGAGGTTGGACACTAAGAGAGGAGAAAAGGATTGGCCAGGCAGAGGGACCGAGCTGAGAAGGATGCACTGCAAGTTAGAGCAATAAAGGATGAAGATGGAAATGTGTTGACTAGTGGAGTGTTGTGAGAAGGTGGAGGGAGTATTTTGAGCAGGTAATGAATGAGGAAAATCAGAGAGAGAAAAGGTTGGATGATGTGGAGTTGGTGAAGCAGGATGTGGATAGGCTTAGTAAGGAGGAAGTGAGAGCAGCGATTAAGAGGATGAAGAGTGAAAAGTCGATTGGACCAGATGACATACCTGTAGAAGCATGGAGATGTTTAGGAGAGATGGCAGTGGAGTTTTTAACCAGATTGTTTAACACGATTGTGGAAGGTGGGAGGATGCCTGAGGAATGGAGAAGGAGTGTGCTGGTACCGAGCTTTAAGAATAAGGGAGATGTGCAGACCTGCAGTAACTACAGGGGAATTACGTTGACCAGTCACACCATGAAGTTATGGGAAAGAGTAGTGGAAGCCAGGCTGAGAAAAGAAGTGACCATCTGTGAGCAACAGTATGGTTTCATGCTGAGGAAGAGCACCACGTATGCCTTATTTGCTTTGAGGATGTTGATGGAGAAGTATAGAGAAGGACAGAATGAATTGCATTGTGTATTTGTGGATTTAGAGAAAGCGTACGACAGAGTGCCACGAGAGGAGTTGTTGTATTGTATGAGGAAGTCAGGTGTGTCAGAGAAGTATGTGAGGGTGGTGCAGGACATGTATGAGGATGTGCAGTAGGAACGACATACTGGTTCAGGGTGAAGGTTGGACTACATCAAGGATCGGCCCTAAACCCTTTCCTGTTTGCATTGGTGATGGACAGGTTGATGGACGAGGTCAGATAGGAGTCTCCCTAGACTATGATGTTTGCGGATGATATTTTGATTTGTGGTGAGAGTAGTGAGCAGGTTGAGAAGAGCCCGGAGAGGTGGAGATATGCGCTGGAGAGAAGGGGAATGAAAGTCAGTAGGAGTAAGACATGTGCGTAAATGAGAGGGAGGGTGGTGCGGATGAACATGCTATGTGAACATGATGAACATGCTATGTGGGTCCTCGCTTAGGTAACCTTTATACACCAGACAAAAATACCCTGCGGTTTCTAGCCTAGCTAATCCGCTTGTTGTTAAAATTTTGCACACTCAGCAAAACTGCACCGGTTTATTCTGCAATACTATTCTCCAATAAACCTATCATACTCTTATCACAACTATCTCTATTTTGTTTATATTATTTTTGTATTCTACTCTATTTTTATAACTAAAACTAGCTAGAAATGCCAGTAACCCATGGGATCGGGAAAGGCCAGCCCATTAGAATTTTAAAAGGTGACAGTTTAGTAGTTGAAGACAGAGTCATTCTCGATTCTTTGAGTACTGCCGGGAGAACAACAGTTCAATTTCGGCCTGTTTCAAATTTCCTTCTGGTGGCATATGTGTGAAATCGATCTGTAGGTGTTGGAAGGGTTGCTCAGGTCAATGTATGTTAGTTTTGGCACAAGTCAAACCTGAATCTAACACTAGCTTGGTTGTTTTAGCTACATCAGCAATACAGTATGATGAGTTTATAGCCTGTGTGACTTTAGCTGTGCTAATGTGTGACATCCCATGGTAATGCTTCACCAACACTATTAAAGCTAGTTTAGGCAGAGCAATTCTTTTCATCTACATCTCTAATGATACCAGCAGAATATGATTTACATTGTTTAGAAGCCCAATACTTTATGTCCTCCTCCACTTCTGACTCTGAAGTATGTTTTAGGTCAGGATCTCAGGATATTTTCTGTAGTGTCCAAATCTACTGGTTGTTTTGCTGCTTCCTTAGCTACTTTATCCGCTAACGTGTTTCCCCGAATTTCCTCTGAATCACCTGAGGCATGTCCATTAACCTTAACTATGGCCGCTTTGGCAGGAAAATGATCAGCATTTAAGAGGTCCCCTATGAGATTAAAATGTGCTATGGGCTTTCCATCAGCTGTTTTAAAGTGTCTTTGCTTCCATGTTTCGGCAAAATCATGCACAACATCATAATCATACTTAGAATCAGTGTATATAGTCACTACTTTACCTTCAGACAACTGCCATGCTCTTGTAAGTGCGACCAACTCTGCAGCTTGTGCAGATGTGTATGGTAATGGTTTAGCTTCAACTATTTCATCAGGTAAACTTACAACCGCATATCCACATAAATACACATCAGAGGGTTTTGAACAAGATCTATCTACATATAGGCAATCCCCCCTTCCAGGGCCGTATCTAAAAAATCGGGCTTACAAGAGGTCTCTTGTTCAATATGCTTAAGCCAATCGTGTGCGTCAATGAAAGCCATCTAAGATAATAAAGTCTAGCACAGGGGTCACAGGTTGCCCACAAGGACCACACAAGCCTGTTCTAAAAATAGCTGTTTCCTACCCTGTTAAATCATTATTAATAATTATTGTGAGAAATACTGACATACTGAGGTGTCAAACTCAGTGTCAAATCCGGCCCGACGTACAATTATATCCGGCCCGCGAGATGATTTAATAAAGATCTATTATTATTGTTATTAATGTCCCGGCGATATAAAGCGCTGATGACACAAACTACAGATCCCATAGTACAGCGCTTCAGCTGTCTTACCGAACACTAGGCGACCTGGGAAAATTCCAGCGTCAATCGAGTCAAGCTTCTGTTGATGTATTTAACCC
The DNA here is from genome assembly GCF_946808225.1 of Silurus aristotelis. Lineage (NCBI taxonomy): Eukaryota > Metazoa > Chordata > Actinopteri > Siluriformes > Siluridae > Silurus > Silurus aristotelis. The sequence continues at coordinate 18,686,269 of NC_139584.1, forward strand.
TATTGTAAAGTTATTGTGAAGCCCCTCACAATGGCGAAGAGAAAAGTTGATTCTGAAAACAGAACGTTTCAAAACCGATGGGATTCTGAGTTTATGTTTACTGACACTGCCGGTAAATACGTGTGTGTTATTTGTGGAGCGAATGTGGATGTAATTAAGGAATTGAATTTAAGAAGGAACTACAATACAAAACATCAGGAGAAGCTGAAGAACCTAAATGCAGAGCAGAAGATATAGAAAGTAGAAGAGTTAAAGAAAAATCTGACATTTCAGCAGAAGTTTTTCACCAAAGCAAAATCACGAAGTGAAGCTGGTGTGAAAACAGAGGAGAAATCAGAGTCACATCAGCCGGTAATTTACTGATGGAGAGTTTTTGAAGAGCTGCATGATGAAGCTGTGAGATGTCTGGTGTTTGACAGGAGATATTTTTATGGAGAGCAAAATATTTTAGTTGAATGTTTAAGATAATTTTTTTATAAAATGGCATAAAAGCAAATAAATCTGATTGTTTTGATTTGTTGTTATTTTAACATTTACTTAAAAGCACAATTTTTATTTATTTGTTCAGGGCTTATTCGCAGCATGTTTATATTTCTAACTTGTATAATTTTGACAGGATATATTTTAATGGACAGCTATTTATTTAAAGTTTAAGTTGATTTTATTCTGGAATAATATTCCTGTCTCTTTTTAATTATATTTATGTTCAAAAAACATTGTTTTAGTGTGTTCAATAAATGTTTATACTGTTCGACCCGTGATCTCAAGTGTGCTTTGAGTTTTGGCCCCCCTGTACTAGATGAATATCATTAATTAGATTAGATTAGATTCGATTCGATTTAACTTTATTTTCATTACACATGTACAAGTACAAGGCAACGAAATGCAGTTTGGGTGCTAACCCGAGTGCAATAACAGCAAGTGCAGGATATATAGTTTTTACATGAATATACATAGTTAAATAAAATTAATATAGACTATAAACAGTAATTTAAAGATGTATCTGTACTATAAAAGTAGCATACAGATGAATATATATATATATATATATATATATATATATTATATATATATATATATATATATATATATATATATATATATATATATATAAATATATATGTACTATGAATATAATTACAAATGAATATGAATATATAAGTACTATGAAAATACATATATATATATATATATTATATATATATATATATATATATATATATATATATATATATATATATATATATATATATATATATATATATATTTATATATATATGTATTGTGAACATGATATACAGATGCCTCTTACTATACACAGAGAATGGGTATATATACAATGGTGATAAGTTAATGGTGAGCAGCAATACAAAAAAGAGCAGTGTGCAAATGAGCAAAGGTTTGTGTAAACAGTCCATGCAATAACAAAGTATGAGGTGAAAAATGATCAGTGTCTTGGTGAGCATAAGTTTTTGTTCAGACAGTCCAGCAGGAAAGTGACGGAGTGTGAGGTGTGGGTGGAAATGTGGCTCCTTTGTCTTGGAGGTGTTAAGGAGCAGGTTATTGTTATTGCACCATGTGGCTAGGTGCTGGATCTCCTCCCTGTAGGACAGTCTCATCGTTGTTGGTGATGAGACCGATCACGGTAGTGTCATCTGCAAACTTGATGATGGAGTTAGATCCATTCTCAGGCCTGCAGTCAGAGGTGAAGAGGGAGTAGAGAAGGGGCTCAGCACACAGCCCTGTGGTACACCAGTGTTGAGTGTGATGGTGTTGGTGCAGCTGGAGCCCAGATCGAACCTGCTGGGGTCTGTTGGTCAGAAAGTCCATGACCCAGTTGCAGGAGGAGGTGTTAAGCCCAGATCTAGAAGTTTGGCTATTAACTTAGATGGATTGATGGTATTGAATGCTGAGCTGAAGTCAATTCAAGGTGTGAAACCACCCACTGGTCAATGGCGGTCTCCAGAGCATGGCGAAGGATTCTCGCGCGTTCTAGTCTTTCCTTTCACATTAGATAATAAGATTTGGATTAATGTATTTCTTCATTTTGGTTATTAACCTCTTATCTGACTCCAATTTGATAAAACATAATTAATATTTGCATAGGTTGTTATTTTACTAATAGTATAATTTGGATGGATGTTTGTTTAGTTATTCTGATTAAGCTCTGGCATTACACTCGTTCATTTGGTTCTCATAGTCGCACATGATCCTAGTATGGGCCTTATAATTAATATACTGGTCAAAGGTCGTAAGCGAATCAGTATTGGTCGCTGCCAGAGGTTGGACTATACGCTTCAGCGGCCGCTCTCTGCGTGCTCAACTTTAAACATACTTTATTTAGTCCCCTTAGAGGTGACACTTAATTATTACAATAATTATTTCTAACCAAAGGCAATGAATAGAATAATATTGAAATAATCAGAGGTTGAGGCTGTCACTCCCAACGAAAACCTTAACATCTTCAGCTCTGCTACCTACAGCTCCACCTCATGTCTTCTACTCAATGCCACTCTCTCTAATCCATACAACATCCCAGGTCTCACCACAGTCTTATAAACTTTCCCTTTCATTCTTGCAGATACCCTACTATCACAAATAACTCCTGTCACTCTTCTCCACCCACTTCACCCTGCCTGCACTCTTTTCTTTACTTCTCTAACACACTCTCCATTACATTGCACTGTTGACCGCAGGTACCTGAACTCCTCCACCTTCTCCAACTCTTCTCCCTGCAACCGCACCACTCCACTGCCCTCCCTCTCATTCACACTCTGTCTTACTCCTACTGACTTTCATTCCCCTTCTCTCCAGCGCATATCTCCACCTTTCCAGGCTCAACCTGTCCATCACCACTGCAAACAGGAAAGGGCTCAGGGCCGATCCTTGATGTAGTCCAACCATCACCCTGAACCAGTCTGTCGTTCTTACTGCACACTTTACTGCGGTCACACTGTCCTCATACATGTCCTGCACCACCCTCACATACTTCTCTGACACACCTGACTTCCTCATACAGTACCACAGCTCCTCTCTCGGCACCCTGTCGTACGCTTTCTCTAAATCGACAAATACACAATGCGATTCCTTCTGTCCCCTTCTCTATACTTCTCCATCAACATACTCAAAGCAAAGGATGGTGCTCTTGGATGGTGCTCTTCCTCGGCATGAAACCATACTGTTGCTCACAGATGGTCACCTCTTCTCTCAGCCTGGCTTTTACTACTCTTTCCCATAACTTCATGGTGTGACTGATCAACTTAATTCCCCTGTAGTTACTGCAGGTCTGCACATCTCCCTTATGCTTAAAGATCGGTACCAGCACACTCCTTCTCCATTCCTCAGGCATCCTCCCACCTTCCAGAATCTTGTTAAACAATCTGGTTAAAAACTCCACTGCCATCTCTCCTAAACATCTCCATGCTTCTACAGGTATGTCATCTGGTCCAACCGACTTTCCACTCTTCATCCTCTTAATCGCTGCTCTCACGTCCTCCTTACTAATCCTATCTACATCCTGCTTTACCAACTCCACATCATCCTCTCTCTGAATTTCCTCATTCATCAGATGCTCAAAATACTCCCTCCACCTTCTCAACACACTCTCCTCACTAGTCAACACATTTTTCTCTCCATCCTTTATTGCTCTAACTTGCAGCACATCCTTCCCAGCTCGGTCCCTCTGCCGGGCCAATAATAGTATAAATCCTTTCCTCCTTCCTTAGTGGCCAACCTCTCATACAGCTCCTCATATGCCTTTCCTTGGCTTTCGCCACATCGCTCTTTACCTGCTGCCGCATCTCCTTGTACTCCTTCCTACTTTCCTCATCACTCTGTCTATCCCACTTCTGCTTTGCCAACCTCTTTCTCCTTATGCTCGCCTGCACTTCCTCATTCCACCTCCACGTCTCCTTGCCTTCCTTTCTATTTCCAGATGTCACACCAAGTACTTTTCTAGCTGCCTTCCTTATCACTCCTGCCATAGTTTCCCAATCACCCAACACCTCTTCACCACCACCGAGCCCCTGTCTGACCTCTTCCCTGAACCTCACACTACACTCTTCCTCCTTCAGTTTCCACCATCTTATTCTTCTTTCAGTCCTCACTTTCCTTCTTTTCTTCTACGCCTCCAAAACCATCATACAGACCACCATCCGATGCTGTTTAGCTACCCTGTCCCCTGCCAACACCTTACAGTCTCCAATCTCCTTCAGGTTGCATCTCCTGCATAGAACATAGTCCACCTGTGTTCACCTTCCTCCACTCTTATAGGTCACCCTATGATCCTCCTTCTTCTTAAAATAAGTGTTCACCACTGCCTTTCCATCCTTTTAGCAAAATCTACCACTATCTACCCTTCCACAATTCTCTCCTTAAAACCATACCTACCCATCACCTCTGTTCCCTTCACCAACATGCCCATTAAAGTCTGCCCCAATCACCAATCGTTATTTCCTAGGTACACTATCTACAACTTCATCTAATTCACTCCAGAATCTTTCCTTCTCCTCCATCTCAAAGCCAACTTGTGGAGCATATAGGCACTGATGACATTTATCATCCCTTCAACTTCCATCTTCACGTTCATCACCCTATCAGAAACTCTCTTCACCTCCACTACACTCTTACTGTACTCTTCCTTCAGAATCACCCCTACACCATTTCTTTTTCCAGTTTGAACCCACCTCCAATGTTCCTGGCCTTACTCCCTTTCCACTTGGTCTCCTGAACACACAACATATCTACCTTTCTTCTTTTCATCATATCAGCTATCTCTCTCCCTTTACCCATCATAGTACCAACGTTTAAAGTACCAACCCAAACCTCCACTCTCCTACACTGCTCCTTTTCCTGCCGTCTCTGTAGATGTCTTCCTCTTCTCCTTCTCCTCCTTCGGCCAACAGTAGCCCAATTTCCAATTTCCACCGGTACCCTGTCGGCTAACGATGCCTGTGGCGGTCGTTGTTAACCCGGGTTTCGACCGATCCAGTATGAAATTCTGATTTGTGATCTGCATATTTGATTTGGCACATGTTTTACGCTGGATGCCCTTCCTAACGCAACCTTCCCCATTTACCCGGGCTTGGAACCGACACTAAGAGCACACTGGCTTGTGCCTACCTAATGGCTGGGTTAAAATTTTTTTAATAAAAACAATCACCTTTTTTTTTATAAAAGAATATAAAATTTCTTTTCAAACCATTGATTATCACATTTTGCGATGAATATTTTCACTTTCAATGGTTTTTAGTTAATAATGCTTATGAATATGAAAAGTCATAATTTCACAATAACTTAATAATAAGTAGTTTACCTATTCATTTCATATTTATAAGGGAAAAGTCATTGTTATGTCAAAACATGTTATATCAGGAAACTTTTTTGTTCATTGATTGCACTTTTAACAATTCTTAGTGAAATTATGCTTTTGAATAATTTGCTTTTAAAAATTCATATTTTCACAATAACTTGTAAAAACTTGTTCATTTCACGTTTATCATTGAATTATTGCACTTTTTAACAGTTTTTCGTTAAATGGTGCTTATGAATATGAAAATTCGTATTTTTACTATCACATTTTTTATTAAAAAAAAAGTCATATTTCTGTCACAACGTGATTTGTACTTTTTTGTTTTTCATTCACTTAACTTTTTTAAAGGTTTGCCATGATCACATGATTTAATTTGTTAGTTTTTTTTTTTTTTTTTTAATGAAATTATGATTCATGAAAATTAATATTTTTATAAAAACGCCACTATTTATATGAAAATGTCAAATTCTGGTCATAAAATAATTTGCTATATCATATTTCATTATAAACATGTAAAATTGTCATGGGCAAGTGCATGCTTTCTGTGCAAATACGCTTGTTTCGGAAAACCGCTTTCTCCTCACCCTAGAAGCCTGAGACTTGCAAAATCGCTTTTTACAGCGGCTAAGAAGCTCATTCCTGACAGCACGTAGCATGATTGTCCAAATAAGTGTTGTTGTTACGGTTTTTGGATTTATTATGACTTTTCAACCCATTTTCATTCACTTTTCGCAGTTTTCAACAGTTTTATTTTAATTATGTTTATGAATATGAAAATTTATATTTTTGAAAAAACCATAATAGTTATATGAAAAATGCCATGTTTTGATCGGAAATTGTTTTGTTATAACATATTGCATCATAAACATGTCAAAATATTATGGGGAAATGCATGCTGCTTGTACAAATACGCTTGGTTCGAAAAACCGCTTTCTCTTCGTCCTAGAAGCCTGAGACTTGCGGAATCGCGTTTTCAGCGGTTTAGAAACTCATTCTCGACAGCACGTGGAAGGCTTTGCCAAATATGTGCTGTAGATTCGATTTTGATGATTTATGATTTAATAACACATTTTTCATTCACTTATTGCAGTTTTCTACACTTTTTATGAAATTATGATTATGTATATGAAAATTCATTTTTTTGAAATAACTATAATATTTTTGTGAGAAATATCATATTTTGGACAGGAAATGTTTTGTTATATTATATCTCATCATAAACATGTAAAATTATCATGGACAAATGCGTGCTGCTTGTACAAATACGCTTGGTTCGAAAAACCGCTTTTTCTTCGCCCTAGAAGCCTGAGACTTGCGGAATCGCGTTTTCAGCGGTTTAGAAACTCATTGTAGACAGCACGTATAAGGCTTTGCCAAAAATGTGTTGTTGTTTAGATTTTGATGAATTGTAACTTATAACACATTTTTCATTCACTTATTGCAGTTTTCTACACTTTTTATGAAATTATGATGATGAATATGAAAATTTATTTTTTTTAAATAACTATAATATTTTTGTGAGAAATATCATGTTTTGTTGAGGAAATGTTTTGTTATATTATATCTCATCATAAACATGTAAAATTATCATGGACAAATGCGTGCTGCTTGTACAAATACGCTTGGTTCGAAAAACCGCTTTCTCTTCGCCCTAGAAGCCTGAGACTTGCGGAATCGCGTTTTCAGCGGTTTAGAAACTCATTCTTGACAGCACGTATAAGGCTTTGCCAAATATGTGTTGTTGTTTAGATTTTGATGAATTGTGACTTTATAACACATTTTTCATTCACTTATTGCAGTCATCTTCACTTTTTATGAAATTATGATTATGAATATGAAAATTCATATTTTTTAAATAACTATAATATTTTGTGAGAAATATCATATTTTGTTGAGGAAATATTTTGTTATATTATATCTCATAATAAACATGTAAAATTATCATGGACAAATGCATGCTGCTTGTACAAATACGCTTGGTTCGAAAAACCGCTTTCTCTCTCGTCCTAGAAGCCTGAGACTTGCGGAATCGCGTTTTCAGCGGTTAGGAAACTCATTCTAGACAGCACGTGCAAGGCTTTGCCAAATATGTGCTGTAGATTCGATTTTGATGATTTATGACTTAATAACACATTTTTAATTCACTTATTGCAGTTTTCTACACTTTTTATGAAATTATGATTATGCATATGAAAATTCATATTTTTGAAATAACTAATATTTTTGTGAGAAATATATTTTGGACAGGAAATGTTTTGTTATATTATATCTCATCATAAACATGTAAAATTATCATGGACAAGTTCATGCTGCTTGTACAAATACGCTTGGTTAAAAAAAACGCTTTCTCTTCGTCCTAGAAGCCTGAGACTTGCGGAATCGCTTTTTTAGCGGTTAAGAAACTCATGATGATGAATATTGAGGAAATACGCTTGGTTAGAAAAAAACGCTTTCTTTTCGTCCTAGAAGCCTGAGACTTGCGGAATCGCGTTTTCAGCGGTTAAGAATCTCATTCTCGACAGCACATGGAAAGCTTTGACAAATATGTGCTGTAGATTCGATTTCGATGATTTATGACTTTATAACACATTTTTCATTTACTTATTGCAGATTTCTACACTTTTTATGAAATTATGATTATGAATATGAAAATTCATAATTTTCAAATAACTATAATATTTTTGTGAGAAATATCATATTTTGGACAGGAAATATTTTGTTATATTATATCTCATCATAAACATGTAAAATTATCATGGACAAATGCATGCTGCCCGTACAAATACGCTTGGTTCGAAAAACCGCTTTCTCTTCGTCCTATAAGCCTGAGACTTGGGGAATCGCGTTTTCAGCGGTTTAGAAACTCATTCTTGACAGCACGTATAAGGCTTTGCCAAATATGTGTTGTTGTTTAGATTTTGATGAATTGTGACTTTATAACACATTTTTCATTCACTTATGCAGTCATCTACACTTTTTATGAAATTATGATGATGAATATGAAAATTTGATGAATATTGAGATAACTATAATATTTTGTGAGAAATATCATATTTTGTTGAGGAAATGTTTTGTTATATTATATCTCATCATAAACATGCAAAATTATCATGGACAAGTTCATGCTGCTTGAACAAATTCGCTTGGTCCGAAAAACCGCTTTCTCTTCGTCCTAGAAGTCTGAGAATTGCGGAATCGCGTTTTCAGCGATTAAGAAACTCGTTCTCGACAGCACGTGCAAGGCTTTGCCAAATATGTGCTGTAGATTCGATTTTGATGATTTATGACTTTATAACACATTTTTCATTCACTTATTGCAGTTTTCTACACTTTTTATGAAATTATGATGATGAATATGAAAATTCATTTTTTTTAAATAACTATAATATTTTTGTGAGAAATATCATGTTTTGTTGAGGAAATGTTTTGTTATATTATATATCATCATAAAAATTTAAAATTATCATGGACAAATGCATGCTGCTTGTACAAATAATCTTGGTTCGATAAACCGCTTTCTCTTCGTCCTAGAAGCCTGAGACATGCGGAATCGCGTTTTTAGCGGTTGAGAATCTCATTCTTGACAGCACTTAAAAGACTTTGCCAAATATGTGCTGTTGTATCGATTTTGATGAATTATGACTTTATAACCCATTTTCATTCATTTATTGCAGTTTTCTACACTTTTTATGAAATTATGATTATCAATATGAAACTTCATATTTTTGACATTATTATATTTTTGTGAGAAATATCATATTTTGGTCAGGAAATGTTTTGTTATATTCTATCTCATCATAAACATGTAAAATTATTGTGGGCAAGTGATAAATCAATAACTGTCAAACTCAGTTTCATGTATAAAAAAAAAATAATATTTTCGTCAGTTTATTGCTCACAATATTTAATGATTTTCAATTAAATTATTCTTCTTAATATCAAAAATCACGTTTTAAAAATAATGGTTATCTTTTTATGAAAAATTGTCTTATTTTTGTCTAAACATGTTAGGTTTATCTTTTTTTTCTTTTATGTAATATACATTTATTACGTTTATTTTTAAAATGCTTATGATTTTTTTTTTATGAAAAGAAGCATATTTTTGTTGTCTTTTTCGTTTACTTATCGCAGATTTGAACGGTTTTTAATGAAAATTTGCTTATGAATATGAAAATTCCTATTTTCCCAATAATAATCATATTTTTATAAAAAAAAATATATTGTTTTCAAACTACCGTTTGTCATGTATCATTTTTCGTTCAAGACTTGCACTTTTGGATGGAAAATATCATCTTTTTTGTCAAAACATGATTTGCATGGAAATTTTTTTGTTTTTGATTCACTTATGGCACTTTTTAAAGGTTTTACATGATCATATGATTTATATTTTCAGAATGATTCATATTTTTATGGTAAAGTGAACGTGTTTTAATGAAATTATGTGTTTTTTAATGGGAAATTATATATTTGAATGAAACAATCCATATTTTAATTAAAAAAAAAGTCATTATTAAACCAGTGTCAAGTTTTGTGAAAGGATGCTAATGAATATAAAGTCATATTTTTCACAATTGTTTTTTAAAAACTTGATTTGTCATATAACGTTTCTTTATTACACTATTTCACTTTGTTTAACAGTTTTTCATTAAATTATTCCTTTGTATATAAATTTTTTATTTTTTTTTTCCCAGCTTTTCATGAAATTTCCTTTGGATAAACAAATTCCTATTTTATCAGTTTATTTCATAAAATTATTATTTTTACCAAACATGGTTATCATGAAACCTTTTTCGTTCACTTATTGCACTTTTCTCAATGGATTGGGGCAGACTTTAATGGGCATATGTAGGTGAAGGGAACAGAGGTGATGAGGAGGTGATGGGTAGGTATGGTTTTAAGGAGAGGAATGTAGAAGGGCAGATGGTGGTAGATTTTGCTAAAAGGATGGAAATGGCAGTGGTGAATACATATTTTAAGAAGAAGGATGATCATAGGGTGACCTGTAAGAGTGGAGGAAGGTGCACACAGGTGGACTATGTTCTATGCAGGAGATGCAACCTGAAGGAGATTGGAGACTGTAAGGTGTTGGCGGGGGACAGTGTAGCTAGACAGCATCGGATGGTGGTCTGTAGGATGGTTTTGGAGGCGAAGAAGAAGAGGAGGAGGGTGAGGACTGAAAGAAGAATAAGATGGTGGAAACTGAAGGAGGAAGAGTGTAGTGTGAGGTTGAGGGAAGAGGTCAGACAGGGGCTTGTTGGTGGTGAAGCGGTATTGGATGATTGGGTGACTGCACGAGTGATGAGGATAGCAGCTTGAAAGGTACTTGGTGTGACATCTGGAAATAGAAAGGAAGACAAAGAGACGTGGTGGTGGAATGAGGAAGTGCAGGAGAGCATTAAGGAGAAAGAGGTTGGCAAAACAGAAGTGGGATCGACAGAGTGATGAAAAACGTAGGCAGGAGTACAAGGAGATGCAGCAGGTAAAGAGGGATGTGGCAAAAGCCAAGGAAAAGGCATATGAGGAGCTGTATGAGAGGTTGGACACTAAGAGAGGAGAAAAGGATTGGCCAGGCAGAGGGACCGAGCTGAGAAGGATGCACTGCAAGTTAGAGCAATAAAGGATGAAGATGGAAATGTGTTGACTAGTGGAGTGTTGTGAGAAGGTGGAGGGAGTATTTTGAGCAGGTAATGAATGAGGAAAATCAGAGAGAGAAAAGGTTGGATGATGTGGAGTTGGTGAAGCAGGATGTGGATAGGCTTAGTAAGGAGGAAGTGAGAGCAGCGATTAAGAGGATGAAGAGTGAAAAGTCGATTGGACCAGATGACATACCTGTAGAAGCATGGAGATGTTTAGGAGAGATGGCAGTGGAGTTTTTAACCAGATTGTTTAACACGATTGTGGAAGGTGGGAGGATGCCTGAGGAATGGAGAAGGAGTGTGCTGGTACCGAGCTTTAAGAATAAGGGAGATGTGCAGACCTGCAGTAACTACAGGGGAATTACGTTGACCAGTCACACCATGAAGTTATGGGAAAGAGTAGTGGAAGCCAGGCTGAGAAAAGAAGTGACCATCTGTGAGCAACAGTATGGTTTCATGCTGAGGAAGAGCACCACGTATGCCTTATTTGCTTTGAGGATGTTGATGGAGAAGTATAGAGAAGGACAGAATGAATTGCATTGTGTATTTGTGGATTTAGAGAAAGCGTACGACAGAGTGCCACGAGAGGAGTTGTTGTATTGTATGAGGAAGTCAGGTGTGTCAGAGAAGTATGTGAGGGTGGTGCAGGACATGTATGAGGATGTGCAGTAGGAACGACATACTGGTTCAGGGTGAAGGTTGGACTACATCAAGGATCGGCCCTAAACCCTTTCCTGTTTGCATTGGTGATGGACAGGTTGATGGACGAGGTCAGATAGGAGTCTCCCTAGACTATGATGTTTGCGGATGATATTTTGATTTGTGGTGAGAGTAGTGAGCAGGTTGAGAAGAGCCCGGAGAGGTGGAGATATGCGCTGGAGAGAAGGGGAATGAAAGTCAGTAGGAGTAAGACATGTGCGTAAATGAGAGGGAGGGTGGTGCGGATGAACATGCTATGTGAACATGATGAACATGCTATGTGGGTCCTCGCTTAGGTAACCTTTATACACCAGACAAAAATACCCTGCGGTTTCTAGCCTAGCTAATCCGCTTGTTGTTAAAATTTTGCACACTCAGCAAAACTGCACCGGTTTATTCTGCAATACTATTCTCCAATAAACCTATCATACTCTTATCACAACTATCTCTATTTTGTTTATATTATTTTTGTATTCTACTCTATTTTTATAACTAAAACTAGCTAGAAATGCCAGTAACCCATGGGATCGGGAAAGGCCAGCCCATTAGAATTTTAAAAGGTGACAGTTTAGTAGTTGAAGACAGAGTCATTCTCGATTCTTTGAGTACTGCCGGGAGAACAACAGTTCAATTTCGGCCTGTTTCAAATTTCCTTCTGGTGGCATATGTGTGAAATCGATCTGTAGGTGTTGGAAGGGTTGCTCAGGTCAATGTATGTTAGTTTTGGCACAAGTCAAACCTGAATCTAACACTAGCTTGGTTGTTTTAGCTACATCAGCAATACAGTATGATGAGTTTATAGCCTGTGTGACTTTAGCTGTGCTAATGTGTGACATCCCATGGTAATGCTTCACCAACACTATTAAAGCTAGTTTAGGCAGAGCAATTCTTTTCATCTACATCTCTAATGATACCAGCAGAATATGATTTACATTGTTTAGAAGCCCAATACTTTATGTCCTCCTCCACTTCTGACTCTGAAGTATGTTTTAGGTCAGGATCTCAGGATATTTTCTGTAGTGTCCAAATCTACTGGTTGTTTTGCTGCTTCCTTAGCTACTTTATCCGCTAACGTGTTTCCCCGAATTTCCTCTGAATCACCTGAGGCATGTCCATTAACCTTAACTATGGCCGCTTTGGCAGGAAAATGATCAGCATTTAAGAGGTCCCCTATGAGATTAAAATGTGCTATGGGCTTTCCATCAGCTGTTTTAAAGTGTCTTTGCTTCCATGTTTCGGCAAAATCATGCACAACATCATAATCATACTTAGAATCAGTGTATATAGTCACTACTTTACCTTCAGACAACTGCCATGCTCTTGTAAGTGCGACCAACTCTGCAGCTTGTGCAGATGTGTATGGTAATGGTTTAGCTTCAACTATTTCATCAGGTAAACTTACAACCGCATATCCACATAAATACACATCAGAGGGTTTTGAACAAGATCTATCTACATATAGGCAATCCCCCCTTCCAGGGCCGTATCTAAAAAATCGGGCTTACAAGAGGTCTCTTGTTCAATATGCTTAAGCCAATCGTGTGCGTCAATGAAAGCCATCTAAGATAATAAAGTCTAGCACAGGGGTCACAGGTTGCCCACAAGGACCACACAAGCCTGTTCTAAAAATAGCTGTTTCCTACCCTGTTAAATCATTATTAATAATTATTGTGAGAAATACTGACATACTGAGGTGTCAAACTCAGTGTCAAATCCGGCCCGACGTACAATTATATCCGGCCCGCGAGATGATTTAATAAAGATCTATTATTATTGTTATTAATGTCCCGGCGATATAAAGCGCTGATGACACAAACTACAGATCCCATAGTACAGCGCTTCAGCTGTCTTACCGAACACTAGGCGACCTGGGAAAATTCCAGCGTCAATCGAGTCAAGCTTCTGTTGATGTATTTAACCCTATTGTAAAGTTATTGTGAAGCCCCTCACAATGGCGAAGAGAAAAGTTGATTCTGAAAACAGAACGTTTCAAAACCGATGGGATTCTGAGTTTATGTTTACTGACACTGCCGGTAAATACGTGTGTGTTATTTGTGGAGCGAATGTGGATGTAATTAAGGAATTGAATTTAAGAAGGAACTACAATACAAAACATCAGGAGAAGCTGAAGAACCTAAATGCAGAGCAGAAGATATAGAAAGTAGAAGAGTTAAAGAAAAATCTGACATTTCAGCAGAAGTTTTTCACCAAAGCAAAATCACGAAGTGAAGCTGGTGTGAAAACAGAGGAGAAATCAGAGTCACATCAGCCGGTAATTTACTGATGGAGAGTTTTTGAAGAGCTGCATGATGAAGCTGTGAGATGTCTGGTGTTTGACAGGAGATATTTTTATGGAGAGCAAAATATTTTAGTTGAATGTTTAAGATAATTTTTTTATAAAATGGCATAAAAGCAAATAAATCTGATTGTTTTGATTTGTTGTTATTTTAACATTTACTTAAAAGCACAATTTTTATTTATTTGTTCAGGGCTTATTCGCAGCATGTTTATATTTCTAACTTGTATAATTTTGACAGGATATATTTTAATGGACAGCTATTTATTTAAAGTTTAAGTTGATTTTATTCTGGAATAATATTCCTGTCTCTTTTTAATTATATTTATGTTCAAAAAACATTGTTTTAGTGTGTTCAATAAATGTTTATACTGTTCGACCCGTGATCTCAAGTGTGCTTTGAGTTTTGGCCCCCCTGTACTAGATGAATATCATTAATTAGATTAGATTAGATTCGATTCGATTTAACTTTATTTTCATTACACATGTACAAGTACAAGGCAACGAAATGCAGTTTGGGTGCTAACCCGAGTGCAATAACAGCAAGTGCAGGATATATAGTTTTTACATGAATATACATAGTTAAATAAAATTAAATATAGACTATAAACAGTAATTTAAAGATGTATCTGTACTATAAAAGTAGCATACAGATGAATATATATATATATATATATATATATATATATATATATATATATATATATATATATATATATATATATATATATATATATATAAATATATATGTACTATGAATATAATTACAAATGAATATGAATATATAAGTACTATGAAAATACATATATATATATATATATATATATATATATATATATATATATATATATATATATATATATATATATATATATATATATATATATATATATATATATATGTATTGTGAACATGATATACAGATGCCTCTTACTATACACAGAGAATGGGTATATATACAATGGTGATAAGTTAATGGTGAGCAGCAATACAAAAAAGAGCAGTGTGCAAATGAGCAAAGGTTTGTGTAAACAGTCCATGCAATAACAAAGTATGAGGTGAAAAATGATCAGTGTCTTGGTGAGCATAAGTTTTTGTTCAGACAGTCCAGCAGGAAAGTGACGGAGTGTGAGGTGTGGGTGGAAATGTGGCTCCTTTGTCTTGGAGGTGTTAAGGAGCAGGTTATTGTTATTGCACCATGTGGCTAGGTGCTGGATCTCCTCCCTGTAGGCAGTCTCATCGTTGTTGGTGATGAGACCGATCACGGTAGTGTCATCTGCAAACTTGATGATGGAGTTAGATCCATTCACAGGCCTGCAGTCAGAGGTGAAGAGGGAGTAGAGGAAGGGGCTCAGCACACAGCCCTGTGGTACACCAGTGTTGAGTGTGATGGTGTTGGTGCAGCTGGAGCCAGATCGAACCTGCTGGGGTCTGTTGGTCAGAAAGTCCATGACCCAGTTGCAGGAGGAGGTGTTAATGCCCAGATCTAGAAGTTTGGCTATTAACTTAGATGGATTGATGGTATTGAATGCTGAGCTGAAGTCAATTCAAGGTGTGAAACCACCCACTGGTCCAATGGCGGTCTCCAGAGGCATGGCGAAGGATTCTCGCGCGTTCTAGTCTTTCCTTTCACATTAGATAATAAGATTTGGATTAATGTATTTCTTCATTTTGGTTATTAACCTCTTATCTGACTCCAATTTGATAAAACATAATTAATATTTGCATAGGTTGTTATTTTACTAATAGTATAATTTGGATGGATGTTTGTTTAGTTATTCTGATTAAGCTCTGGCATTACACTCGTTCATTTGGTTCTCATAGTCGCACATGATCCTAGTATGGGCCTTATAATTAATATACTGGTCAAAGGTCGTAAGCGAATCAGTATTGGTCGCTGCCAGAGGTTGGACTATACGCTTCAGCGGCCGCTCTCTGCGTGCTCAACTTTAAACATACTTTATTTAGTCCCCTTAGAGGTGACACTTAATTATTACAATAATTATTTCTAACCAAAGGCAATGAATAGAATAATATTGAAATAATCAGAGGTTGAGGCTGTCACTCCCAACGAAAACCTTAACATCTTCAGCTCTGCTACCTACAGCTCCACCTCATGTCTTCTACTCAATGCCACTCTCTCTAATCCATACAACATCCCAGGTCTCACCACAGTCTTATAAACTTTCCCTTTCATTCTTGCAGATACCCTACTATCACAAATAACTCCTGTCACTCTTCTCCACCCACTTCACCCTGCCTGCACTCTTTTCTTTACTTCTCTAACACACTCTCCATTACATTGCACTGTTGACCGCAGGTACCTGAACTCCTCCACCTTCTCCAACTCTTCTCCCTGCAACCGCACCACTCCACTGCCCTCCCTCTCATTCACACTCTGTCTTACTCCTACTGACTTTCATTCCCCTTCTCTCCAGCGCATATCTCCACCTTTCCAGGCTCAACCTGTCCATCACCACTGCAAACAGGAAAGGGCTCAGGGCCGATCCTTGATGTAGTCCAACCATCACCCTGAACCAGTCTGTCGTTCTTACTGCACACTTTACTGCGGTCACACTGTCCTCATACATGTCCTGCACCACCCTCACATACTTCTCTGACACACCTGACTTCCTCATACAGTACCACAGCTCCTCTCTCGGCACCCTGTCGTACGCTTTCTCTAAATCGACAAATACACAATGCGATTCCTTCTGTCCCCTTCTCTATACTTCTCCATCAACATACTCAAAGCAAAGGATGGTGCTCTTGGATGGTGCTCTTCCTCGGCATGAAACCATACTGTTGCTCACAGATGGTCACCTCTTCTCTCAGCCTGGCTTTTACTACTCTTTCCCATAACTTCATGGTGTGACTGATCAACTTAATTCCCCTGTAGTTACTGCAGGTCTGCACATCTCCCTTATGCTTAAAGATCGGTACCAGCACACTCCTTCTCCATTCCTCAGGCATCCTCCCACCTTCCAGAATCTTGTTAAACAATCTGGTTAAAAACTCCACTGCCATCTCTCCTAAACATCTCCATGCTTCTACAGGTATGTCATCTGGTCCAACCGACTTTCCACTCTTCATCCTCTTAATCGCTGCTCTCACGTCCTCCTTACTAATCCTATCTACATCCTGCTTTACCAACTCCACATCATCCTCTCTCTGAATTTCCTCATTCATCAGATGCTCAAAATACTCCCTCCACCTTCTCAACACACTCTCCTCACTAGTCAACACATTTTTCTCTCCATCCTTTATTGCTCTAACTTGCAGCACATCCTTCCCAGCTCGGTCCCTCTGCCGGGCCAATAATAGTATAAATCCTTTCCTCCTTCCTTAGTGGCCAACCTCTCATACAGCTCCTCATATGCCTTTCCTTGGCTTTCGCCACATCGCTCTTTACCTGCTGCCGCATCTCCTTGTACTCCTTCCTACTTTCCTCATCACTCTGTCTATCCCACTTCTGCTTTGCCAACCTCTTTCTCCTTATGCTCGCCTGCACTTCCTCATTCCACCTCCACGTCTCCTTGCCTTCCTTTCTATTTCCAGATGTCACACCAAGTACTTTTCTAGCTGCCTTCCTTATCACTCCTGCCATAGTTTCCCAATCACCCAACACCTCTTCACCACCACCGAGCCCCTGTCTGACCTCTTCCCTGAACCTCACACTACACTCTTCCTCCTTCAGTTTCCACCATCTTATTCTTCTTTCAGTCCTCACTTTCCTTCTTTTCTTCTACGCCTCCAAAACCATCATACAGACCACCATCCGATGCTGTTTAGCTACCCTGTCCCCTGCCAACACCTTACAGTCTCCAATCTCCTTCAGGTTGCATCTCCTGCATAGAACATAGTCCACCTGTGTTCACCTTCCTCCACTCTTATAGGTCACCCTATGATCCTCCTTCTTCTTAAAATAAGTGTTCACCACTGCCTTTCCATCCTTTTAGCAAAATCTACCACTATCTACCCTTCCACAATTCTCTCCTTAAAACCATACCTACCCATCACCTCTGTTCCCTTCACCAACATGCCCATTAAAGTCTGCCCCAATCACCAATCGTTATTTCCTAGGTACACTATCTACAACTTCATCTAATTCACTCCAGAATCTTTCCTTCTCCTCCATCTCAAAGCCAACTTGTGGAGCATATAGGCACTGATGACATTTATCATCCCTTCAACTTCCATCTTCACGTTCATCACCCTATCAGAAACTCTCTTCACCTCCACTACACTCTTACTGTACTCTTCCTTCAGAATCACCCCTACACCATTTCTTTTTCCAGTTTGAACCCACCTCCAATGTTCCTGGCCTTACTCCCTTTCCACTTGGTCTCCTGAACACACAACATATCTACCTTTCTTCTTTTCATCATATCAGCTATCTCTCTCCCTTTACCCATCATAGTACCAACGTTTAAAGTACCAACCCAAACCTCCACTCTCCTACACTGCTCCTTTTCCTGCCGTCTCTGTAGATGTCTTCCTCTTCTCCTTCTCCTCCTTCGGCCAACAGTAGCCCAATTTCCAATTTCCACCGGTACCCTGTCGGCTAACGATGCCTGTGGCGGTCGTTGTTAACCCGGGTTTCGACCGATCCAGTATGAAATTCTGATTTGTGATCTGCATATTTGATTTGGCACATGTTTTACGCTGGATGCCCTTCCTAACGCAACCTTCCCCATTTACCCGGGCTTGGAACCGACACTAAGAGCACACTGGCTTGTGCCTACCTAATGGCTGGGTTAAAATTTTTTTAATAAAAACAATCACCTTTTTTTTTATAAAAGAATATAAAATTTCTTTTCAAACCATTGATTATCACATTTTGCGATGAATATTTTCACTTTCAATGGTTTTTAGTTAATAATGCTTATGAATATGAAAAGTCATAATTTCACAATAACTTAATAATAAGTAGTTTACCTATTCATTTCATATTTATAAGGGAAAAGTCATTGTTATGTCAAAACATGTTATATCAGGAAACTTTTTTGTTCATTGATTGCACTTTTAACAATTCTTAGTGAAATTATGCTTTTGAATAATTTGCTTTTAAAAATTCATATTTTCACAATAACTTGTAAAAACTTGTTCATTTCACGTTTATCATTGAATTATTGCACTTTTTAACAGTTTTTCGTTAAATGGTGCTTATGAATATGAAAATTCGTATTTTTACTATCACATTTTTTATTAAAAAAAAAGTCATATTTCTGTCACAACGTGATTTGTACTTTTTTGTTTTTCATTCACTTAACTTTTTTAAAGGTTTGCCATGATCACATGATTTAATTTGTTAGTTTTTTTTTTTTTTTTTTAATGAAATTATGATTCATGAAAATTAATATTTTTATAAAAACGCCACTATTTATATGAAAATGTCAAATTCTGGTCATAAAATAATTTGCTATATCATATTTCATTATAAACATGTAAAATTGTCATGGGCAAGTGCATGCTTTCTGTGCAAATACGCTTGTTTCGGAAAACCGCTTTCTCCTCACCCTAGAAGCCTGAGACTTGCAAAATCGCTTTTTACAGCGGCTAAGAAGCTCATTCCTGACAGCACGTAGCATGATTGTCCAAATAAGTGTTGTTGTTACGGTTTTTGGATTTATTATGACTTTTCAACCCATTTTCATTCACTTTTCGCAGTTTTCAACAGTTTTATTTTAATTATGTTTATGAATATGAAAATTTATATTTTTGAAAAAACCATAATAGTTATATGAAAAATGCCATGTTTTGATCGGAAATTGTTTTGTTATAACATATTGCATCATAAACATGTCAAAATATTATGGGGAAATGCATGCTGCTTGTACAAATACGCTTGGTTCGAAAAACCGCTTTCTCTTCGTCCTAGAAGCCTGAGACTTGCGGAATCGCGTTTTCAGCGGTTTAGAAACTCATTCTCGACAGCACGTGGAAGGCTTTGCCAAATATGTGCTGTAGATTCGATTTTGATGATTTATGATTTAATAACACATTTTTCATTCACTTATTGCAGTTTTCTACACTTTTTATGAAATTATGATTATGTATATGAAAATTCATTTTTTTGAAATAACTATAATATTTTTGTGAGAAATATCATATTTTGGACAGGAAATGTTTTGTTATATTATATCTCATCATAAACATGTAAAATTATCATGGACAAATGCGTGCTGCTTGTACAAATACGCTTGGTTCGAAAAACCGCTTTTTCTTCGCCCTAGAAGCCTGAGACTTGCGGAATCGCGTTTTCAGCGGTTTAGAAACTCATTGTAGACAGCACGTATAAGGCTTTGCCAAAAATGTGTTGTTGTTTAGATTTTGATGAATTGTAACTTATAACACATTTTTCATTCACTTATTGCAGTTTTCTACACTTTTTATGAAATTATGATGATGAATATGAAAATTTATTTTTTTTAAATAACTATAATATTTTTGTGAGAAATATCATGTTTTGTTGAGGAAATGTTTTGTTATATTATATCTCATCATAAACATGTAAAATTATCATGGACAAATGCGTGCTGCTTGTACAAATACGCTTGGTTCGAAAAACCGCTTTCTCTTCGCCCTAGAAGCCTGAGACTTGCGGAATCGCGTTTTCAGCGGTTTAGAAACTCATTCTTGACAGCACGTATAAGGCTTTGCCAAATATGTGTTGTTGTTTAGATTTTGATGAATTGTGACTTTATAACACATTTTTCATTCACTTATTGCAGTCATCTTCACTTTTTATGAAATTATGATTATGAATATGAAAATTCATATTTTTTAAATAACTATAATATTTTGTGAGAAATATCATATTTTGTTGAGGAAATATTTTGTTATATTATATCTCATAATAAACATGTAAAATTATCATGGACAAATGCATGCTGCTTGTACAAATACGCTTGGTTCGAAAAACCGCTTTCTCTCTCGTCCTAGAAGCCTGAGACTTGCGGAATCGCGTTTTCAGCGGTTAGGAAACTCATTCTAGACAGCACGTGCAAGGCTTTGCCAAATATGTGCTGTAGATTCGATTTTGATGATTTATGACTTAATAACACATTTTTAATTCACTTATTGCAGTTTTCTACACTTTTTATGAAATTATGATTATGCATATGAAAATTCATATTTTTGAAATAACTAATATTTTTGTGAGAAATATATTTTGGACAGGAAATGTTTTGTTATATTATATCTCATCATAAACATGTAAAATTATCATGGACAAGTTCATGCTGCTTGTACAAATACGCTTGGTTAAAAAAAACGCTTTCTCTTCGTCCTAGAAGCCTGAGACTTGCGGAATCGCTTTTTTAGCGGTTAAGAAACTCATGATGATGAATATTGAGGAAATACGCTTGGTTAGAAAAAAACGCTTTCTTTTCGTCCTAGAAGCCTGAGACTTGCGGAATCGCGTTTTCAGCGGTTAAGAATCTCATTCTCGACAGCACATGGAAAGCTTTGACAAATATGTGCTGTAGATTCGATTTCGATGATTTATGACTTTATAACACATTTTTCATTTACTTATTGCAGATTTCTACACTTTTTATGAAATTATGATTATGAATATGAAAATTCATAATTTTCAAATAACTATAATATTTTTGTGAGAAATATCATATTTTGGACAGGAAATATTTTGTTATATTATATCTCATCATAAACATGTAAAATTATCATGGACAAATGCATGCTGCCCGTACAAATACGCTTGGTTCGAAAAACCGCTTTCTCTTCGTCCTATAAGCCTGAGACTTGGGGAATCGCGTTTTCAGCGGTTTAGAAACTCATTCTTGACAGCACGTATAAGGCTTTGCCAAATATGTGTTGTTGTTTAGATTTTGATGAATTGTGACTTTATAACACATTTTTCATTCACTTATGCAGTCATCTACACTTTTTATGAAATTATGATGATGAATATGAAAATTTGATGAATATTGAGATAACTATAATATTTTGTGAGAAATATCATATTTTGTTGAGGAAATGTTTTGTTATATTATATCTCATCATAAACATGCAAAATTATCATGGACAAGTTCATGCTGCTTGAACAAATTCGCTTGGTCCGAAAAACCGCTTTCTCTTCGTCCTAGAAGTCTGAGAATTGCGGAATCGCGTTTTCAGCGATTAAGAAACTCGTTCTCGACAGCACGTGCAAGGCTTTGCCAAATATGTGCTGTAGATTCGATTTTGATGATTTATGACTTTATAACACATTTTTCATTCACTTATTGCAGTTTTCTACACTTTTTATGAAATTATGATGATGAATATGAAAATTCATTTTTTTTAAATAACTATAATATTTTTGTGAGAAATATCATGTTTTGTTGAGGAAATGTTTTGTTATATTATATATCATCATAAAAATTTAAAATTATCATGGACAAATGCATGCTGCTTGTACAAATAATCTTGGTTCGATAAACCGCTTTCTCTTCGTCCTAGAAGCCTGAGACATGCGGAATCGCGTTTTTAGCGGTTGAGAATCTCATTCTTGACAGCACTTAAAAGACTTTGCCAAATATGTGCTGTTGTATCGATTTTGATGAATTATGACTTTATAACCCATTTTCATTCATTTATTGCAGTTTTCTACACTTTTTATGAAATTATGATTATCAATATGAAACTTCATATTTTTGACATTATTATATTTTTGTGAGAAATATCATATTTTGGTCAGGAAATGTTTTGTTATATTCTATCTCATCATAAACATGTAAAATTATTGTGGGCAAGTGATAAATCAATAACTGTCAAACTCAGTTTCATGTATAAAAAAAAAATAATATTTTCGTCAGTTTATTGCTCACAATATTTAATGATTTTCAATTAAATTATTCTTCTTAATATCAAAAATCACGTTTTAAAAATAATGGTTATCTTTTTATGAAAAATTGTCTTATTTTTGTCTAAACATGTTAGGTTTATCTTTTTTTTCTTTTATGTAATATACATTTATTACGTTTATTTTTAAAATGCTTATGATTTTTTTTTTATGAAAAGAAGCATATTTTTGTTGTCTTTTTCGTTTACTTATCGCAGATTTGAACGGTTTTTAATGAAAATTTGCTTATGAATATGAAAATTCCTATTTTCCCAATAATAATCATATTTTTATAAAAAAAAATATATTGTTTTCAAACTACCGTTTGTCATGTATCATTTTTCGTTCAAGACTTGCACTTTTGGATGGAAAATATCATCTTTTTTGTCAAAACATGATTTGCATGGAAATTTTTTTGTTTTTGATTCACTTATGGCACTTTTTAAAGGTTTTACATGATCATATGATTTATATTTTCAGAATGATTCATATTTTTATGGTAAAGTGAACGTGTTTTAATGAAATTATGTGTTTTTTAATGGGAAATTATATATTTGAATGAAACAATCCATATTTTAATTAAAAAAAAAGTCATTATTAAACCAGTGTCAAGTTTTGTGAAAGGATGCTAATGAATATAAAGTCATATTTTTCACAATTGTTTTTTAAAAACTTGATTTGTCATATAACGTTTCTTTATTACACTATTTCACTTTGTTTAACAGTTTTTCATTAAATTATTCCTTTGTATATAAATTTTTTATTTTTTTTTTCCCAGCTTTTCATGAAATTTCCTTTGGATAAACAAATTCCTATTTTATCAGTTTATTTCATAAAATTATTATTTTTACCAAACATGGTTATCATGAAACCTTTTTCGTTCACTTATTGCACTTTTCTCAATGGATTGGGGCAGACTTTAATGGGCATATGTAGGTGAAGGGAACAGAGGTGATGAGGAGGTGATGGGTAGGTATGGTTTTAAGGAGAGGAATGTAGAAGGGCAGATGGTGGTAGATTTTGCTAAAAGGATGGAAATGGCAGTGGTGAATACATATTTTAAGAAGAAGGATGATCATAGGGTGACCTGTAAGAGTGGAGGAAGGTGCACACAGGTGGACTATGTTCTATGCAGGAGATGCAACCTGAAGGAGATTGGAGACTGTAAGGTGTTGGCGGGGGACAGTGTAGCTAGACAGCATCGGATGGTGGTCTGTAGGATGGTTTTGGAGGCGAAGAAGAAGAGGAGGAGGGTGAGGACTGAAAGAAGAATAAGATGGTGGAAACTGAAGGAGGAAGAGTGTAGTGTGAGGTTGAGGGAAGAGGTCAGACAGGGGCTTGTTGGTGGTGAAGCGGTATTGGATGATTGGGTGACTGCACGAGTGATGAGGATAGCAGCTTGAAAGGTACTTGGTGTGACATCTGGAAATAGAAAGGAAGACAAAGAGACGTGGTGGTGGAATGAGGAAGTGCAGGAGAGCATTAAGGAGAAAGAGGTTGGCAAAACAGAAGTGGGATCGACAGAGTGATGAAAAACGTAGGCAGGAGTACAAGGAGATGCAGCAGGTAAAGAGGGATGTGGCAAAAGCCAAGGAAAAGGCATATGAGGAGCTGTATGAGAGGTTGGACACTAAGAGAGGAGAAAAGGATTGGCCAGGCAGAGGGACCGAGCTGAGAAGGATGCACTGCAAGTTAGAGCAATAAAGGATGAAGATGGAAATGTGTTGACTAGTGGAGTGTTGTGAGAAGGTGGAGGGAGTATTTTGAGCAGGTAATGAATGAGGAAAATCAGAGAGAGAAAAGGTTGGATGATGTGGAGTTGGTGAAGCAGGATGTGGATAGGCTTAGTAAGGAGGAAGTGAGAGCAGCGATTAAGAGGATGAAGAGTGAAAAGTCGATTGGACCAGATGACATACCTGTAGAAGCATGGAGATGTTTAGGAGAGATGGCAGTGGAGTTTTTAACCAGATTGTTTAACACGATTGTGGAAGGTGGGAGGATGCCTGAGGAATGGAGAAGGAGTGTGCTGGTACCGAGCTTTAAGAATAAGGGAGATGTGCAGACCTGCAGTAACTACAGGGGAATTACGTTGACCAGTCACACCATGAAGTTATGGGAAAGAGTAGTGGAAGCCAGGCTGAGAAAAGAAGTGACCATCTGTGAGCAACAGTATGGTTTCATGCTGAGGAAGAGCACCACGTATGCCTTATTTGCTTTGAGGATGTTGATGGAGAAGTATAGAGAAGGACAGAATGAATTGCATTGTGTATTTGTGGATTTAGAGAAAGCGTACGACAGAGTGCCACGAGAGGAGTTGTTGTATTGTATGAGGAAGTCAGGTGTGTCAGAGAAGTATGTGAGGGTGGTGCAGGACATGTATGAGGATGTGCAGTAGGAACGACATACTGGTTCAGGGTGAAGGTTGGACTACATCAAGGATCGGCCCTAAACCCTTTCCTGTTTGCATTGGTGATGGACAGGTTGATGGACGAGGTCAGATAGGAGTCTCCCTAGACTATGATGTTTGCGGATGATATTTTGATTTGTGGTGAGAGTAGTGAGCAGGTTGAGAAGAGCCCGGAGAGGTGGAGATATGCGCTGGAGAGAAGGGGAATGAAAGTCAGTAGGAGTAAGACATGTGCGTAAATGAGAGGGAGGGTGGTGCGGATGAACATGCTATGTGAACATGATGAACATGCTATGTGGGTCCTCGCTTAGGTAACCTTTATACACCAGACAAAAATACCCTGCGGTTTCTAGCCTAGCTAATCCGCTTGTTGTTAAAATTTTGCACACTCAGCAAAACTGCACCGGTTTATTCTGCAATACTATTCTCCAATAAACCTATCATACTCTTATCACAACTATCTCTATTTTGTTTATATTATTTTTGTATTCTACTCTATTTTTATAACTAAAACTAGCTAGAAATGCCAGTAACCCATGGGATCGGGAAAGGCCAGCCCATTAGAATTTTAAAAGGTGACAGTTTAGTAGTTGAAGACAGAGTCATTCTCGATTCTTTGAGTACTGCCGGGAGAACAACAGTTCAATTTCGGCCTGTTTCAAATTTCCTTCTGGTGGCATATGTGTGAAATCGATCTGTAGGTGTTGGAAGGGTTGCTCAGGTCAATGTATGTTAGTTTTGGCACAAGTCAAACCTGAATCTAACACTAGCTTGGTTGTTTTAGCTACATCAGCAATACAGTATGATGAGTTTATAGCCTGTGTGACTTTAGCTGTGCTAATGTGTGACATCCCATGGTAATGCTTCACCAACACTATTAAAGCTAGTTTAGGCAGAGCAATTCTTTTCATCTACATCTCTAATGATACCAGCAGAATATGATTTACATTGTTTAGAAGCCCAATACTTTATGTCCTCCTCCACTTCTGACTCTGAAGTATGTTTTAGGTCAGGATCTCAGGATATTTTCTGTAGTGTCCAAATCTACTGGTTGTTTTGCTGCTTCCTTAGCTACTTTATCCGCTAACGTGTTTCCCCGAATTTCCTCTGAATCACCTGAGGCATGTCCATTAACCTTAACTATGGCCGCTTTGGCAGGAAAATGATCAGCATTTAAGAGGTCCCCTATGAGATTAAAATGTGCTATGGGCTTTCCATCAGCTGTTTTAAAGTGTCTTTGCTTCCATGTTTCGGCAAAATCATGCACAACATCATAATCATACTTAGAATCAGTGTATATAGTCACTACTTTACCTTCAGACAACTGCCATGCTCTTGTAAGTGCGACCAACTCTGCAGCTTGTGCAGATGTGTATGGTAATGGTTTAGCTTCAACTATTTCATCAGGTAAACTTACAACCGCATATCCACATAAATACACATCAGAGGGTTTTGAACAAGATCTATCTACATATAGGCAATCCCCCCTTCCAGGGCCGTATCTAAAAAATCGGGCTTACAAGAGGTCTCTTGTTCAATATGCTTAAGCCAATCGTGTGCGTCAATGAAAGCCATCTAAGATAATAAAGTCTAGCACAGGGGTCACAGGTTGCCCACAAGGACCACACAAGCCTGTTCTAAAAATAGCTGTTTCCTACCCTGTTAAATCATTATTAATAATTATTGTGAGAAATACTGACATACTGAGGTGTCAAACTCAGTGTCAAATCCGGCCCGACGTACAATTATATCCGGCCCGCGAGATGATTTAATAAAGATCTATTATTATTGTTATTAATGTCCCGGCGATATAAAGCGCTGATGACACAAACTACAGATCCCATAGTACAGCGCTTCAGCTGTCTTACCGAACACTAGGCGACCTGGGAAAATTCCAGCGTCAATCGAGTCAAGCTTCTGTTGATGTATTTAACCCTATTGTAAAGTTATTGTGAAGCCCCTCACAATGGCGAAGAGAAAAGTTGATTCTGAAAACAGAACGTTTCAAAACCGATGGGATTCTGAGTTTATGTTTACTGACACTGCCGGTAAATACGTGTGTGTTATTTGTGGAGCGAATGTGGATGTAATTAAGGAATTGAATTTAAGAAGGAACTACAATACAAAACATCAGGAGAAGCTGAAGAACCTAAATGCAGAGCAGAAGATATAGAAAGTAGAAGAGTTAAAGAAAAATCTGACATTTCAGCAGAAGTTTTTCACCAAAGCAAAATCACGAAGTGAAGCTGGTGTGAAAACAGAGGAGAAATCAGAGTCACATCAGCCGGTAATTTACTGATGGAGAGTTTTTGAAGAGCTGCATGATGAAGCTGTGAGATGTCTGGTGTTTGACAGGAGATATTTTTATGGAGAGCAAAATATTTTAGTTGAATGTTTAAGATAATTTTTTTATAAAATGGCATAAAAGCAAATAAATCTGATTGTTTTGATTTGTTGTTATTTTAACATTTACTTAAAAGCACAATTTTTATTTATTTGTTCAGGGCTTATTCGCAGCATGTTTATATTTCTAACTTGTATAATTTTGACAGGATATATTTTAATGGACAGCTATTTATTTAAAGTTTAAGTTGATTTTATTCTGGAATAATATTCCTGTCTCTTTTTAATTATATTTATGTTCAAAAAACATTGTTTTAGTGTGTTCAATAAATGTTTATACTGTTCGACCCGTGATCTCAAGTGTGCTTTGAGTTTTGGCCCCCCTGTACTAGATGAATATCATTAATTAGATTAGATTAGATTCGATTCGATTTAACTTTATTTTCATTACACATGTACAAGTACAAGGCAACGAAATGCAGTTTGGGTGCTAACCCGAGTGCAATAACAGCAAGTGCAGGATATATAGTTTTTACATGAATATACATAGTTAAATAAAATTAAATATAGACTATAAACAGTAATTTAAAGATGTATCTGTACTATAAAAGTAGCATACAGATGAATATATATATATATATATATATATATATATATATATATATATATATATATATATATATATATATATATATATATATATATATATAAATATATATGTACTATGAATATAATTACAAATGAATATGAATATATAAGTACTATGAAAATACATATATATATATATATATATATATATATATATATATATATATATATATATATATATATATATATATATATATATATATATATATATATATATATATATGTATTGTGAACATGATATACAGATGCCTCTTACTATACACAGAGAATGGGTATATATACAATGGTGATAAGTTAATGGTGAGCAGCAATACAAAAAAGAGCAGTGTGCAAATGAGCAAAGGTTTGTGTAAACAGTCCATGCAATAACAAAGTATGAGGTGAAAAATGATCAGTGTCTTGGTGAGCATAAGTTTTTGTTCAGACAGTCCAGCAGGAAAGTGACGGAGTGTGAGGTGTGGGTGGAAATGTGGCTCCTTTGTCTTGGAGGTGTTAAGGAGCAGGTTATTGTTATTGCACCATGTGGCTAGGTGCTGGATCTCCTCCCTGTAGGCAGTCTCATCGTTGTTGGTGATGAGACCGATCACGGTAGTGTCATCTGCAAACTTGATGATGGAGTTAGATCCATTCACAGGCCTGCAGTCAGAGGTGAAGAGGGAGTAGAGGAAGGGGCTCAGCACACAGCCCTGTGGTACACCAGTGTTGAGTGTGATGGTGTTGGTGCAGCTGGAGCCAGATCGAACCTGCTGGGGTCTGTTGGTCAGAAAGTCCATGACCCAGTTGCAGGAGGAGGTGTTAATGCCCAGATCTAGAAGTTTGGCTATTAACTTAGATGGATTGATGGTATTGAATGCTGAGCTGAAGTCAATTCAAGGTGTGAAACCACCCACTGGTCCAATGGCGGTCTCCAGAGGCATGGCGAAGGATTCTCGCGCGTTCTAGTCTTTCCTTTCACATTAGATAATAAGATTTGGATTAATGTATTTCTTCATTTTGGTTATTAACCTCTTATCTGACTCCAATTTGATAAAACATAATTAATATTTGCATAGGTTGTTATTTTACTAATAGTATAATTTGGATGGATGTTTGTTTAGTTATTCTGATTAAGCTCTGGCATTACACTCGTTCATTTGGTTCTCATAGTCGCACATGATCCTAGTATGGGCCTTATAATTAATATACTGGTCAAAGGTCGTAAGCGAATCAGTATTGGTCGCTGCCAGAGGTTGGACTATACGCTTCAGCGGCCGCTCTCTGCGTGCTCAACTTTAAACATACTTTATTTAGTCCCCTTAGAGGTGACACTTAATTATTACAATAATTATTTCTAACCAAAGGCAATGAATAGAATAATATTGAAATAATCAGAGGTTGAGGCTGTCACTCCCAACGAAAACCTTAACATCTTCAGCTCTGCTACCTACAGCTCCACCTCATGTCTTCTACTCAATGCCACTCTCTCTAATCCATACAACATCCCAGGTCTCACCACAGTCTTATAAACTTTCCCTTTCATTCTTGCAGATACCCTACTATCACAAATAACTCCTGTCACTCTTCTCCACCCACTTCACCCTGCCTGCACTCTTTTCTTTACTTCTCTAACACACTCTCCATTACATTGCACTGTTGACCGCAGGTACCTGAACTCCTCCACCTTCTCCAACTCTTCTCCCTGCAACCGCACCACTCCACTGCCCTCCCTCTCATTCACACTCTGTCTTACTCCTACTGACTTTCATTCCCCTTCTCTCCAGCGCATATCTCCACCTTTCCAGGCTCAACCTGTCCATCACCACTGCAAACAGGAAAGGGCTCAGGGCCGATCCTTGATGTAGTCCAACCATCACCCTGAACCAGTCTGTCGTTCTTACTGCACACTTTACTGCGGTCACACTGTCCTCATACATGTCCTGCACCACCCTCACATACTTCTCTGACACACCTGACTTCCTCATACAGTACCACAGCTCCTCTCTCGGCACCCTGTCGTACGCTTTCTCTAAATCGACAAATACACAATGCGATTCCTTCTGTCCCCTTCTCTATACTTCTCCATCAACATACTCAAAGCAAAGGATGGTGCTCTTGGATGGTGCTCTTCCTCGGCATGAAACCATACTGTTGCTCACAGATGGTCACCTCTTCTCTCAGCCTGGCTTTTACTACTCTTTCCCATAACTTCATGGTGTGACTGATCAACTTAATTCCCCTGTAGTTACTGCAGGTCTGCACATCTCCCTTATGCTTAAAGATCGGTACCAGCACACTCCTTCTCCATTCCTCAGGCATCCTCCCACCTTCCAGAATCTTGTTAAACAATCTGGTTAAAAACTCCACTGCCATCTCTCCTAAACATCTCCATGCTTCTACAGGTATGTCATCTGGTCCAACCGACTTTCCACTCTTCATCCTCTTAATCGCTGCTCTCACGTCCTCCTTACTAATCCTATCTACATCCTGCTTTACCAACTCCACATCATCCTCTCTCTGAATTTCCTCATTCATCAGATGCTCAAAATACTCCCTCCACCTTCTCAACACACTCCACTAGTCAACACATTTCCATCTTCATCCTTTATTGCTCTAACTTGCAGTGCATCCTTCTCAGCTCGGTCCCTCTGCCGGGCCAATAATAGTATAAATCCTTTCCTCCTTCCTTAGTGGCCAACCTCTCATACAGCTCCTCATATGCCTTTCCTTGGCTTTCGCCACATCGCTCTTTACCTGCTGCCGCATCTCCTTGTACTCCTTCCTACTTTCCTCATCACTCTGTCTATCCCACTTCTGCTTTGCCAACCTCTTTCTCCTTATGCTCGCCTGCACTTCCTCATTCCACCTCCACGTCTCCTTGCCTTCCTTTCTATTTCCAGATGTCACACCAAGTACTTTTCTAGCTGCCTTCCTTATCACTCCTGCCATAGTTTCCCAATCACCCAACACCTCTTCACCACCACCGAGCCCCTGTCTGACCTCTTCCCTGAACCTCACACTACACTCTTCCTCCTTCAGTTTCCACCATCTTATTCTTCTTTCAGTCCTCACTTTCCTTCTTTTCTTCTACGCCTCCAAAACCATCATACAGACCACCATCCGATGCTGCTTAGCTACACTGTCCCCTGCCAACACCTTACAGTCTCCAATCTCCTTCAGGTTGCATCTCCTGCATAGAACATAGTCCACCTGTGTTCACCTTCCTCCACTCTTATAGGTCACCCTATGATCCTCCTTCTTCTTAAAATAAGTGTTCACCACTGCCTTTCCATCCTTTTAGCAAAATCTACCACTATCTACCCTTCCACAATTCTCTCCTTAAAACCATACCTACCCATCACCTCTGTTCCCTTCACCAACATGCCCATTAAAGTCTGCCCCAATCACCAATCGTTATTTCCTAGGTACACTATCTACAACTTCATCTAATTCACTCCAGAATCTTTCCTTCTCCTCCATCTCAAAGCCAACTTGTGGAGCATATAGGCACTGATGACATTTATCATCCCTTCAACTTCCATCTTCACGTTCATCACCCTATCAGAAACTCTCTTCACCTCCACTACACTCTTACTGTACTCTTCCTTCAGAATCACCCCTACACCATTTCTTTTTCCAGTTTGAACCCACCTCCAATGTTCCTGGCCTTACTCCCTTTCCACTTGGTCTCCTGAACACACAACATATCTACCTTTCTTCTTTTCATCATATCAGCTATCTCTCTCCCTTTACCCATCATAGTACCAACGTTTAAAGTACCAACCCAAACCTCCACTCTCCTACACTGCTCCTTTTCCTGCCGTCTCTGTAGATGTCTTCCTCTTCTCCTTCTCCTCCTTCGGCCAACAGTAGCCCAATTTCCAATTTCCACCGGTACCCTGTCGGCTAACGATGCCTGTGGCGGTCGTTGTTAACCCGGGTTTCGACCGATCCAGTATGAAATTCTGATTTGTGATCTGCATATTTGATTTGGCACATGTTTTACGCTGGATGCCCTTCCTAACGCAACCTTCCCCATTTACCCGGGCTTGGAACCGACACTAAGAGCACACTGGCTTGTGCCTACCTAATGGCTGGGTTAAATTTTTTTTAATAAAAACAATCACCTTTTTTTTTATAAAAGAATATAAAATTTCTTTTCAAACCATTGATTATCACATTTTGCGATGAATATTTTCACTTTCAATGGTTTTTAGTTAATAATGCTTATGAATATGAAAAGTCATAATTTCACAATAACTTAATAATAAGTAGTTTACCTATTCATTTCATATTTATAAGGGAAAAGTCATTGTTATGTCAAAACATGTTATATCAGGAAACTTTTTTGTTCATTGATTGCACTTTTAACAATTCTTAGTGAAATTATGCTTTTGAATAATTTGCTTTTAAAAATTCATATTTTCACAATAACTTGTAAAAACTTGTTCATTTCACGTTTATCATTGAATTATTGCACTTTTTAACAGTTTTTCGTTAAATGGTGCTTATGAATATGAAAATTCGTATTTTTACTATCACATTTTTTATTAAAAAAAAAGTCATATTTCTGTCACAACGTGATTTGTACTTTTTTGTTTTTCATTCACTTAACTTTTTTAAAGGTTTGCCATGATCACATGATTTAATTTGTTAGTTTTTTTTTTTTTTTTTTAATGAAATTATGATTCATGAAAATTAATATTTTTATAAAAACGCCACTATTTATATGAAAATGTCAAATTCTGGTCATAAAATAATTTGCTATATCATATTTCATTATAAACATGTAAAATTGTCATGGGCAAGTGCATGCTTTCTGTGCAAATACGCTTGTTTCGGAAAACCGCTTTCTCCTCACCCTAGAAGCCTGAGACTTGCAAAATCGCTTTTTACAGCGGCTAAGAAGCTCATTCTTGACAGCACGTAGCATGATTGTCCAAATAAGTGTTGTTGTTACGGTTTTTGGATTTATTATGACTTTTCAACCCATTTTCATTCACTTTTCGCAGTTTTCAACAGTTTTATTTTAATTATGTTTATGAATATGAAAATTTATATTTTTGAAAAAACCATAATAGTTATATGAAAAATGCCATGTTTTGATCGGAAATTGTTTTGTTATAACATATTGCATCATAAACATGTCAAAATATTATGGGGAAATGCATGCTGCTTGTACAAATACGCTTGGTTCGAAAAACCGCTTTCTCTTCGTCCTAGAAGCCTGAGACTTGCGGAATCGCGTTTTCAGCGGTTTAGAAACTCATTCTCGACAGCACGTGGAAGGCTTTGCCAAATATGTGCTGTAGATTCGATTTTGATGATTTATGATTTAATAACACATTTTTCATTCACTTATTGCAGTTTTCTACACTTTTTATGAAATTATGATTATGTATATGAAAATTCATTTTTTTGAAATAACTATAATATTTTTGTGAGAAATATCATATTTTGGACAGGAAATGTTTTGTTATATTATATCTCATCATAAACATGTAAAATTATCATGGACAAATGCGTGCTGCTTGTACAAATACGCTTGGTTCGAAAAACCGCTTTTTCTTCGCCCTAGAAGCCTGAGACTTGCGGAATCGCGTTTTCAGCGGTTTAGAAACTCATTGTAGACAGCACGTATAAGGCTTTGCCAAAAATGTGTTGTTGTTTAGATTTTGATGAATTGTAACTTATAACACATTTTTCATTCACTTATTGCAGTTTTCTACACTTTTTATGAAATTATGATGATGAATATGAAAATTTATTTTTTTTAAATAACTATAATATTTTTGTGAGAAATATCATGTTTTGTTGAGGAAATGTTTTGTTATATTATATCTCATCATAAACATGTAAAATTATCATGGACAAATGCGTGCTGCTTGTACAAATACGCTTGGTTCGAAAAACCGCTTTCTCTTCGCCCTAGAAGCCTGAGACTTGCGGAATCGCGTTTTCAGCGGTTTAGAAACTCATTCTTGACAGCACGTATAAGGCTTTGCCAAATATGTGTTGTTGTTTAGATTTTGATGAATTGTGACTTTATAACACATTTTTCATTCACTTATTGCAGTCATCTTCACTTTTTATGAAATTATGATTATGAATATGAAAATTCATATTTTTTAAATAACTATAATATTTTGTGAGAAATATCATATTTTGTTGAGGAAATATTTTGTTATATTATATCTCATCATAAACATGTAAAATTATCATGGACAAGTTCATGCTGCTTGTACAAATACGCTTGGTTAAAAAAAACGCTTTCTCTTCGTCCTAGAAGCCTGAGACTTGCGGAATCGCTTTTTTAGCGGTTAAGAAACTCATGATGATGAATATTGAGGAAATACGCTTGGTTAGAAAAAAACGCTTTCTTTTCGTCCTAGAAGCCTGAGACTTGCGGAATCGCGTTTTCAGCGGTTAAGAATCTCATTCTCGACAGCACATGGAAAGCTTTGACAAATATGTGCTGTAGATTCGATTTCGATGATTTATGACTTTATAACACATTTTTCATTTACTTATTGCAGATTTCTACACTTTTTATGAAATTATGATTATGAATATGAAAATTCATAATTTTCAAATAACTATAATATTTTTGTGAGAAATATCATATTTTGGACAGGAAATATTTTGTTATATTATATCTCATCATAAACATGTAAAATTATCATGGACAAATGCATGCTGCCCGTACAAATACGCTTGGTTCGAAAAACCGCTTTCTCTTCGTCCTATAAGCCTGAGACTTGGGGAATCGCGTTTTCAGCGGTTTAGAAACTCATTCTTGACAGCACGTATAAGGCTTTGCCAAATATGTGTTGTTGTTTAGATTTTGATGAATTGTGACTTTATAACACATTTTTCATTCACTTATGCAGTCATCTACACTTTTTATGAAATTATGATGATGAATATGAAAATTTGATGAATATTGAGATAACTATAATATTTTGTGAGAAATATCATATTTTGTTGAGGAAATGTTTTGTTATATTATATCTCATCATAAACATGCAAAATTATCATGGACAAGTTCATGCTGCTTGAACAAATTCGCTTGGTCCGAAAAACCGCTTTCTCTTCGTCCTAGAAGTCTGAGAATTGCGGAATCGCGTTTTCAGCGATTAAGAAACTCATTCTCGACAGCACGTGCAAGGCTTTGCCAAATATGTGCTGTAGATTCGATTTTGATGATTTATGACTTTATAACACATTTTTCATTCACTTATTGCAGTTTTCTACACTTTTTATGAAATTATGATGATGAATATGAAAATTCATTTTTTTTAAATAACTATAATATTTTTGTGAGAAATATCATGTTTTGTTGAGGAAATGTTTTGTTATATTATATATCATCATAAAAATTTAAAATTATCATGGACAAATGCATGCTGCTTGTACAAATAATCTTGGTTCGATAAACCGCTTTCTCTTCGTCCTAGAAGCCTGAGACATGCGGAATCGCGTTTTTAGCGGTTGAGAATCTCATTCTTGACAGCACTTAAAAGACTTTGCCAAATATGTGCTGTTGTATCGATTTTGATGAATTATGACTTTATAACCCATTTTCATTCATTTATTGCAGTTTTCTACACTTTTTATGAAATTATGATTATCAATATGAAACTTCATATTTTTGACATTATTATATTTTTGTGAGAAATATCATATTTTGGTCAGGAAATGTTTTGTTATATTCTATCTCATCATAAACATGTAAAATTATTGTGGGCAAGTGATAAATCAATAACTGTCAAACTCAGTTTCATGTATAAAAAAAAAATAATATTTTCGTCAGTTTATTGCTCACAATATTTAATGATTTTCAATTAAATTATTCTTCTTAATATCAAAAATCACGTTTTAAAAATAATGGTTATCTTTTTATGAAAAATTGTCTTATTTTTGTCTAAACATGTTAGGTTTATCTTTTTTTTCTTTTATGTAATATACATTTATTACGTTTATTTTTAAAATGCTTATGATTTTTTTTTATGAAAAGAAGCATATTTTTGTCGTCTTTTTCGTTTACTTATCGCAGATTTGAACGGTTTTTAATGAAAATTTGCTTATGAATATGAAAATTCCTATTTTCCCAATAATAATCATATTTTTATAAAAAAAAATATATTGTTTTCAAACTACCGTTTGTCATGTATCATTTTTCGTTCAAGACTTGCACTTTTGGATGGAAAATATCATCTTTTTTGTCAAAACATGATTTGCATGGAAATTTTTTTGTTTTTGATTCACTTATGGCACTTTTTAAAGGTTTTACATGATCATATGATTTATATTTTCAGAATGATTCATATTTTTATGGTAAAGTGAACGTGTTTTAATGAAATTATGTGTTTTTTAATGGGAAATTATATATTTGAATGAAACAATCCATATTTTAATTAAAAAAAAAGTCATTATTAAACCAGTGTCAAGTTTTGTGAAAGGATGCTAATGAATATAAAGTCATATTTTTCACAATTGTTTTTTAAAAACTTGATTTGTCATATAACGTTTCTTTATTACACTATTTCACTTTGTTTAACAGTTTTTCATTAAATTATTCCTTTGTATATAAATTTTTTATTTTTTTTTTCCCAGCTTTTCATGAAATTTCCTTTGGATAAACAAATTCCTATTTTATCAGTTTATTTCATAAAATTATTATTTTTACCAAACATGGTTATCATGAAACCTTTTTCGTTCACTTATTGCACTTTTCTCAATGGATTGGGGCAGACTTTAATGGGCATATGTAGGTGAAGGGAACAGAGGTGATGAGGAGGTGATGGGTAGGTATGGTTTTAAGGAGAGGAATGTAGAAGGGCAGATGGTGGTAGATTTTGCTAAAAGGATGGAAATGGCAGTGGTGAATACATATTTTAAGAAGAAGGATGATCATAGGGTGACCTGTAAGAGTGGAGGAAGGTGCACACAGGTGGACTATGTTCTATGCAGGAGATGCAACCTGAAGGAGATTGGAGACTGTAAGGTGTTGGCGGGGGACAGTGTAGCTAGACAGCATCGGATGGTGGTCTGTAGGATGGTTTTGGAGGCGAAGAAGAAGAGGAGGAGGGTGAGGACTGAAAGAAGAATAAGATGGTGGAAACTGAAGGAGGAAGAGTGTAGTGTGAGGTTGAGGGAAGAGGTCAGTCTGGAAATAGAAAGGAAGACAAAGAGACGTGGTGGTGGAATGAGGAAGTGCAGGAGAGCATTAAGGAGAAAGAGGTTGGCAAAACAGAAGTGGGATCGACAGAGTGATGAAAAACGTAGGCAGGAGTACAAGGAGATGCAGCAGGTAAAGAGGGATGTGGCAAAGCCAAGGAAAAGGCATATGAGGAGCTGTATGAGAGGTTGGACACTAAGAGAGGAGAAAAGGATTGGCCAGGCAGAGGGACCGAGCTGAGAAGGATGCACTGCAAGTTAGAGCAATAAAGGATGAAGATGGAAATGTGTTGACTAGTGGAGTGTTGTGAGAAGGTGGAGGGAGTATTTTGAGCAGGTAATGAATGAGGAAAATCAGAGAGAGAAAAGGTTGGATGATGTGGAGTTGGTGAAGCAGGATGTGGATAGGCTTAGTAAGGAGGAAGTGAGAGCAGCGATTAAGAGGATGAAGAGTGAAAAGTCGATTGGACCAGATGACATACCTGTAGAAGCATGGAGATGTTTAGGAGAGATGGCAGTGGAGTTTTTA
The DNA here is from genome assembly GCF_946808225.1 of Silurus aristotelis. Taxonomy (NCBI): domain Eukaryota; kingdom Metazoa; phylum Chordata; class Actinopteri; order Siluriformes; family Siluridae; genus Silurus; species Silurus aristotelis. Next base: position 18,724,142 of record NC_139584.1, read on the forward strand.
ACCAGATTGTTTAACACGATTGTGGAAGGTGGGAGGATGCCTGAGGAATGGAGAAGGAGTGTGCTGGTACCGAGCTTTAAGAATAAGGGAGATGTGCAGACCTGCAGTAACTACAGGGGAATTACGTTGACCAGTCACACCATGAAGTTATGGGAAAGAGTAGTGGAAGCCAGGCTGAGAAAAGAAGTGACCATCTGTGAGCAACAGTATGGTTTCATGCTGAGGAAGAGCACCACGTATGCCTTATTTGCTTTGAGGATGTTGATGGAGAAGTATAGAGAAGGACAGAATGAATTGCATTGTGTATTTGTGGATTTAGAGAAAGCGTACGACAGAGTGCCACGAGAGGAGTTGTTGTATTGTATGAGGAAGTCAGGTGTGTCAGAGAAGTATGTGAGGGTGGTGCAGGACATGTATGAGGATGTGCAGTAGGAACGACATACTGGTTCAGGGTGAAGGTTGGACTACATCAAGGATCGGCCCTAAACCCTTTCCTGTTTGCATTGGTGATGGACAGGTTGATGGACGAGGTCAGATAGGAGTCTCCCTAGACTATGATGTTTGCGGATGATATTTTGATTTGTGGTGAGAGTAGTGAGCAGGTTGAGAAGAGCCCGGAGAGGTGGAGATATGCGCTGGAGAGAAGGGGAATGAAAGTCAGTAGGAGTAAGACATGTGCGTAAATGAGAGGGAGGGTGGTGCGGATGAACATGCTATGTGAACATGATGAACATGCTATGTGGGTCCTCGCTTAGGTAACCTTTATACACCAGACAAAAATACCCTGCGGTTTCTAGCCTAGCTAATCCGCTTGTTGTTAAAATTTTGCACACTCAGCAAAACTGCACCGGTTTATTCTGCAATACTATTCTCCAATAAACCTATCATACTCTTATCACAACTATCTCTATTTTGTTTATATTATTTTTGTATTCTACTCTATTTTTATAACTAAAACTAGCTAGAAATGCCAGTAACCCATGGGATCGGGAAAGGCCAGCCCATTAGAATTTTAAAAGGTGACAGTTTAGTAGTTGAAGACAGAGTCATTCTCGATTCTTTGAGTACTGCCGGGAGAACAACAGTTCAATTTCGGCCTGTTTCAAATTTCCTTCTGGTGGCATATGTGTGAAATCGATCTGTAGGTGTTGGAAGGGTTGCTCAGGTCAATGTATGTTAGTTTTGGCACAAGTCAAACCTGAATCTAACACTAGCTTGGTTGTTTTAGCTACATCAGCAATACAGTATGATGAGTTTATAGCCTGTGTGACTTTAGCTGTGCTAATGTGTGACATCCCATGGTAATGCTTCACCAACACTATTAAAGCTAGTTTAGGCAGAGCAATTCTTTTCATCTACATCTCTAATGATACCAGCAGAATATGATTTACATTGTTTAGAAGCCCAATACTTTATGTCCTCCTCCACTTCTGACTCTGAAGTATGTTTTAGGTCAGGATCTCAGGATATTTTCTGTAGTGTCCAAATCTACTGGTTGTTTTGCTGCTTCCTTAGCTACTTTATCCGCTAACGTGTTTCCCCGAATTTCCTCTGAATCACCTGAGGCATGTCCATTAACCTTAACTATGGCCGCTTTGGCAGGAAAATGATCAGCATTTAAGAGGTCCCCTATGAGATTAAAATGTGCTATGGGCTTTCCATCAGCTGTTTTAAAGTGTCTTTGCTTCCATGTTTCGGCAAAATCATGCACAACATCATAATCATACTTAGAATCAGTGTATATAGTCACTACTTTACCTTCAGACAACTGCCATGCTCTTGTAAGTGCGACCAACTCTGCAGCTTGTGCAGATGTGTATGGTAATGGTTTAGCTTCAACTATTTCATCAGGTAAACTTACAACCGCATATCCACATAAATACACATCAGAGGGTTTTGAACAAGATCTATCTACATATAGGCAATCCCCCCTTCCAGGGCCGTATCTAAAAAATCGGGCTTACAAGAGGTCTCTTGTTCAATATGCTTAAGCCAATCGTGTGCGTCAATGAAAGCCATCTAAGATAATAAAGTCTAGCACAGGGGTCACAGGTTGCCCACAAGGACCACACAAGCCTGTTCTAAAAATAGCTGTTTCCTACCTTGTTAAATCATTATTAATAATTATTGTGAGAAATACTGACATACTGAGGTGTCAAACTCAGTGTCAAATCCGGCCCGACGTACAATTATATCCGGCCCGCGAGATGATTTAATAAAGATCTATTATTATTGTTATTAATGTCCCGGCGATATAAAGCGCTGATGACACAAACTACAGATCCCATAGTACAGCGCTTCAGCTGTCTTACCGAACACTAGGCGACCTGGGAAAATTCCAGCGTCAATCGAGTCAAGCTTCTGTTGATGTATTTAACCCTATTGTAAAGTTATTGTGAAGCCCCTCACAATGGCGAAGAGAAAAGTTGATTCTGAAAACAGAACGTTTCAAAACCGATGGGATTCTGAGTTTATGTTTACTGACACTGCCGGTAAATACGTGTGTGTTATTTGTGGAGCGAATGTGGATGTAATTAAGGAATTGAATTTAAGAAGGAACTACAATACAAAACATCAGGAGAAGCTGAAGAACCTAAATGCAGAGCAGAAGATATAGAAAGTAGAAGAGTTAAAGAAAAATCTGACATTTCAGCAGAAGCTTTTCACCAAAGCAAAATCACGAAGTGAAGCTGGTGTGAAAACAGAGGAGAAATCAGAGTCACATCAGCCGGTAATTTACTGATGGAGAGTTTTTGAAGAGCTGCATGATGAAGCTGTGAGATGTCTGGTGTTTGACAGGAGATATTTTTATGGAGAGCAAAATATTTTAGTTGAATGTTTAAGATAATTTTTTTATAAAATGGCATAAAAGCAAATAAATCTGATTGTTTTGATTTGTTGTTATTTTAACATTTACTTAAAAGCACAATTTTTATTTATTTGTTCAGGGCTTATTCGCAGCATGTTTATATTTCTAACTTGTATAATTTTGACAGGATATATTTTAATGGACAGCTATTTATTTAAAGTTTAAGTTGATTTTATTCTGGAATAATATTCCTGTCTCTTTTTAATTATATTTATGTTCAAAAAACATTGTTTTAGTGTGTTCAATAAATGTTTATCCTGTTCGACCCGTGATCTCAAGTGTGCTTTGAGTTTTGGCCCCCCTGTACTAGATGAATATCATTAATTAGATTAGATTAGATTCGATTCGATTTAACTTTATTTTCATTACACATGTACAAGTACAAGGCAACGAAATGCAGTTTGGGTGCTAACCCGAGTGCAATAACAGCAAGTGCAGGATATATAGTTTTTACATGAATATACATAGTTAAATAAAATTAAATATAGACTATAAACAGTAATTTAAAGATGTATCTGTACTATAAAAGTAGCATACAGATGAATATATATATATATATATATATATATATATATATATATATATATATATATATATATATATATATATATATATATAAATATATATGTACTATGAATATAATTACAAATGAATATGAATATATAAGTACTATGAAAATACATATATATATATATATATATATATATATATATATATATATATATATATATATATATATATATATATATGTATTGTGAACATGATATACAGATGCCTCTTACTATACACAGAGAATGGGTATATATACAATGGTGATAAGTTAATGGTGAGCAGCAATACAAAAAAGAGCAGTGTGCAAATGAGCAAAGGTTTGTGTAAACAGTCCATGCAATAACAAAGTATGAGGTGAAAAATGATCAGTGTCTTGGTGAGCATAAGTTTTTGTTCAGACAGACCAGCAGGAAAGTGACGGAGTGTGAGGTGTGGGTGGAAATGTGGCTCCTTTGTCTTGGAGGTGTTAAGGAGCAGGTTATTGTTATTGCACCATGTGGCTAGGTGCTGGATCTCCTCCCTGTAGGCAGTCTCATCGTTGTTGGTGATGAGACCGATCACGGTAGTGTCATCTGCAAACTTGATGATGGAGTTAGATCCATTCACAGGCCTGCAGTCAGAGGTGAAGAGGGAGTAGAGGAAGGGGCTCAGCACACAGCCCTGTGGTACACCAGTGTTGAGTGTGATGGTGTTGGTGCAGCTGGAGCCAGATCGAACCTGCTGGGGTCTGTTGGTCAGAAAGTCCATGACCCAGTTGCAGGAGGAGGTGTTAATGCCCAGATCTAGAAGTTTGGCTATTAACTTAGATGGATTGATGGTATTGAATGCTGAGCTGAAGTCAATTCAAGGTGTGAAACCACCCACTGGTCCAATGGCGGTCTCCAGAGGCATGGCGAAGGATTCTCGCGCGTTCTAGTCTTTCCTTTCACATTAGATAATAAGATTTGGATTAATGTATTTCTTCATTTTGGTTATTAACCTCTTATCTGACTCCAATTTGATAAAACATAATTAATATTTGCATAGGTTGTTATTTTACTAATAGTATAATTTGGATGGATGTTTGTTTAGTTATTCTGATTAAGCTCTGGCATTACACTCGTTCATGTGGTTCTCATAGTCGCACATGATCCTAGTATGGGCCTTATAATTAATATACTGGTCAAAGGTCGTAAGCGAATCAGTATTGGTCGCTGCCAGAGGTTGGACTATACGCTTCAGCGGCCGCTCTCTGCGTGCTCAACTTTAAACATACTTTATTTAGTCCCCTTAGAGGTGACACTTAATTATTACAATAATTATTTCTAACCAAAGGCAATGAATAGAATAATATTGAAATAATCAGAGGTTGAGGCTGTCACTCCCAACGAAAACCTTAACATCTTCAGCTCTGCTACCTACAGCTCCACCTCATGTCTTCTACTCAATGCCACTCTCTCTAATCCATACAACATCCCAGGTCTCACCACAGTCTTATAAACTTTCCCTTTCATTCTTGCAGATACCCTACTATCACAAATAACTCCTGTCACTCTTCTCCACCCACTTCACCCTGCCTGCACTCTTTTCTTTACTTCTCTAACACACTCTCCATTACATTGCACTGTTGACCGCAGGTACCTGAACTCCTCCACCTTCTCCAACTCTTCTCCCTGCAACCGCACCACTCCACTGCCCTCCCTCTCATTCACACTCTGTCTTACTCCTACTGACTTTCATTCCCCTTCTCTCCAGCGCATATCTCCACCTTTCCAGGCTCAACCTGTCCATCACCACTGCAAACAGGAAAGGGCTCAGGGCCGATCCTTGATGTAGTCCAACCATCACCCTGAACCAGTCTGTCGTTCTTACTGCACACTTTACTGCGGTCACACTGTCCTCATACATGTCCTGCACCACCCTCACATACTTCTCTGACACACCTGACTTCCTCATACAGTACCACAGCTCCTCTCTCGGCACCCTGTCGTACGCTTTCTCTAAATCGACAAATACACAATGCGATTCCTTCTGTCCCCTTCTCTATACTTCTCCATCAACATACTCAAAGCAAAGGATGGTGCTCTTGGATGGTGCTCTTCCTCGGCATGAAACCATACTGTTGCTCACAGATGGTCACCTCTTCTCTCAGCCTGGCTTTTACTACTCTTTCCCATAACTTCATGGTGTGACTGATCAACTTAATTCCCCTGTAGTTACTGCAGGTCTGCACATCTCCCTTATGCTTAAAGATCGGTACCAGCACACTCCTTCTCCATTCCTCAGGCATCCTTCCACCTTCCAGAATCTTGTTAAACAATCTGGTTAAAAACTCCACTGCCATCTCTCTTAAACATCATGCTTCTACAGGTATGTCATCTGGTCCAACCGACTTTCCACTCTTCATCCTCTTAATCGCTGCTCTCACGTCCTCCTTACTAATCCTATCTACATCCTGCTTTACCAACTCCACATCATCCTCTCTCTGAATTTCCTCATTCATCAGATGCTCAAAATACTCCCTCCACCTTCTCAACACACTCTCCTCACTAGTCAACATATTTTTCTCTCCATCCTTTATTGCTCTAACTTGCAGCACATCCTTCCCAGCTCGGTCCCTCTGCCGGGCCAATAATAGTATAAATCCTTTCCTCCTTCCTTAGTGGCCAACCTCTCATACAGCTCCTCATATGCCTTTCCTTGGCTTTCGCCACATCGCTCTTTACCTGCTGCCGCATCTCCTTGTACTCCTTCCTACTTTCCTCATCACTCTGTCTATCCCACTTCTGCTTTGCCAACCTCTTTCTCCTTATGCTCGCCTGCACTTCCTCATTCCACCTCCACGTCTCCTTGCTTTCCTTTCTATTTCCAGATGTCACACCAAGTACTTTTCTAGCTGCCTTCCTTATCACTCCTGCCATAGTTTCCCAATCACCCAACACCTCTTCACCACCACCGAGCCCCTGTCTGACCTCTTCCCTGAACCTCACACTACACTCTTCCTCCTTCAGTTTCCACCATCTTATTCTTCTTTCAGTCCTCACTTTCCTTCTTTTCTTCTACGCCTCCAAAACCATCATACAGACCACCATCCTATGCTGCTTAGCTACACTGTCCCCTGCCAACACCTTACAGTCTCCAATCTCCTTCAGGTTGCATCTCCTGCATAGAACATAGTCCACCTGTGTTCACCTTCCTCCACTCTTATAGGTCACCCTATGATCCTCCTTCTTCTTAAAATAAGTGTTCACCACTGCCTTTCCATCCTTTTAGCAAAATCTACCACTATCTACCCTTCCACAATTCTCTCCTTAAAACCATACCTACCCATCACCTCTGTTCCCTTCACCAACATGCCCATTAAAGTCTGCCCCAATCACCAATCGTTATTTCCTAGGTACACTATCTACAACTTCATCTAATTCACTCCAGAATCTTTCCTTCTCCTCCATCTCAAAGCCAACTTGTGGAGCATATAGGCACTGATGACATTTATCATCCCTTCAACTTCCATCTTCACGTTCATCACCCTATCAGAAACTCTCTTCACCTCCACTACACTCTTACTGTACTCTTCCTTCAGAATCACCCCTACACCATTTCTTTTTCCAGTTTGAACCCACCTCCAATGTTCCTGGCCTTACTCCCTTTCCACTTGGTCTCCTGAACACACAACATATCTACCTTTCTTCTTTTCATCATATCAGCTATCTCTCTCCCTTTACCCGTCATAGTACCAACGTTTAAAGTACCAACCCAAACCTCCACTCTCCTACACTGCTCCTTTTCCTGCCGTCTCTGTAGATGTCTTCCTCTTCTCCTTCTCCTCCTTCGGCCAACAGTAGCCCAATTTCCAATTTCCACCGGTACCCTGTCGGCTAACGATGCCTGTGGCGGTCGTTGTTAACCCGGGTTTCGACCGATCCAGTATGAAATTCTGATTTGTGATCTGCATATTTGATTTGGCACGTTTTACGCTGGATGCCCTTCCTAACGCAACCTTCCCCATTTACCCGGGCTTGGAACCGACACTAAGAGCACACTGGCTTGTGCCTACCTAATGGCTGGGTTAAAAATTTTTTAATAAAAACAATCACCTTTTTTTTTATAAAAGAATATAAAATTTCTTTTCAAACCATTGATTATCACATTTTGCGATGAATATTTTCACTTTCAATGGTTTTTAGTTAATAATGCTTATGAATATGAAAAGTCATAATTTCACAATAACTTAATAATAAGTAGTTTACCTATTCATTTCATATTTATAACGGAAAAGTCATTGTTATGTCAAAACATGTTATATCAGGAAACTTTTTCGTTCATTGATTGCACTTTTAACAATTCTTAGTGAAATTATGCTTTTGAATAATTTGCTTTTAAAAATTCATATTTTCACAATAACTTGTAAAAACTTGTTCATTTCACGTTTATCATTGAATTATTGCACTTTTTAACAGTTTTTCGTTAAATGGTGCTCATGAATATGAAAATTCGTATTTTTACTATCACATTTTTTATTAAAAAAAAAGTCATATTTCTGTCACAACGTGATTTGTACTTTTTTGTTTTTCATTCACTTAACTTTTTTAAAGGTTTGCCATGATCACATGATTTAATTTGTTAGTTTTTTTTTTTTTTTTTTATGAAATTATGATTCATGAAAATTAATATTTTTATAAAAACGCCACTATTTATATGAAAATGTCAAATTCTGGTCATAAAATAATTTGCTATATCATATTTCATTATAAACATGTAAAATTGTCATGGGCAAGTGCATGCTTTCTGTGCAAATACGCTTGTTTCGGAAAACCGCTTTCTCCTCACCCTAGAAGCCTGAGACTTGCAAAATCGCTTTTTACAGCGGCTAAGAAGCTCATTCTTGACAGCACATAGCATGATTGTCCAAATAAGTGTTGTTGTTACGGTTTTTGGATTTATTATGACTTTTCAACCCATTTTCATTCACTTTTCGCAGTTTTCAACAGTTTTATTTTAATTATGTTTATGAATATGAAAATTTATATTTTTGAAAAAACCATAATAGTTATATGAAAAATGCCATGTTTTGATCGGAAATTGTTTTGTTATAACATATTGCATCATAAACATGTCAAAATATTATGGGGAAATGCATGCTGCTTGTACAAATACGCTTGGTTCGAAAAACCGCTTTCTCTTCGTCCTAGAAGCCTGAGACTTGCGGAATCGCGTTTTCAACAGTTAAAAAACTCATTCTTGACAGCACGTAAAAGGCGTTGCCAAATATGTGTTGTTGTTTAGATTTTGATGAATTGTGACTTTATAACACATTTTTCATTCACTTATTGCAGTTTTCAACACTTTTAATGAAATTATGATTATGAATATGAAAATTCATATTTTTTAAATAACTAATATTTTTGTGAAAAATATCATATTTTGTTGAGGAAATGTTTTATTATATTATTATCTCATCATAAAAATGTAAAATTATCGTGGACAAGTTCATGCTGCTTGTACAAATACGCTTGGTTCGAAAAACCGCTTTCTCTTCGTCCTAGAAGCCTGAGACTTGCGGAATCGCGTTTTCAGCGGTTTAGAAACTCATTCTCGACAGCACGTGGAAGGCTTTGCCAAATATGTGCTGTGGATTCGATTTTGATGATTTATGATTTAATAACACATTTTTCATTCACTTATTGCAGTTTTCTACACTTTTTATGAAATTATGATTATGAATATGAAAATTCATATTTTTAAAAATAACTATAATATTTTTGTGAGAAATATCATGTTTTGTTGAGGAAATGTTTTGTTATATTATATCTCATCATAAAAATGTAAAATTATCATGGACAAGTTCATGCTGCTTGTACAAATACGCTTGGTTCGAAAAACCGCTTTCTCTTCGTCCTAGAAGCCTGAGACTTGCGGAATCGCGTTTTCAGCGGTTTAGAAACTCATTCTTGACAGCACGTATAAGGCTTTCCCAAAAATGTGCTGTTGTATCGATTTTGATGAATTATGACTTTAAAACCCATTTTCATTCATTTTTTGCAGTTTTCTACACTTTTTATGAAATTATGATTATGAATATGAAAATTCAGATTTTTTAAATAACTATAATATTTTTGTGAGAAATATCATATTTTGTTGAGGAAATGTTTTGTTATATTATATATCATCATAAAAATGTAAAATTTTCATGGACAAATGCATGCTGCTTGTACAAATAATCTTGGTTCGATAAACCGCTTTCTCCTCGTCCTAGAAGCCTGAGACATGCGGAATCGCGTTTTTAGCGGTTGAGAATCTCATTCTTGACAGCACTTAAAAGACTTTGCCAAATATGTGCTGTTGTATCGATTTTGATGAATTATGACTTTATAACCCATTTTCATTCATTTATTGCAGTTTTCTACACTTTTTATGAAATTATGATTATCAATATGAAACTTCATATTTTTGACATTATTATATTTTTGTGAGAAATATCATATTTTGGTCAGGAAATGTTTTGTTATATTACATCTCATCATAAACATGTAAAATTATCATGGACAAATGCGTGCTGCTTGTACAAATACGCTTGGTTCGAAAAACCGCTTTCTCTTCGCCCTAGAAGCCTGAGACTTGCGGAATCGCGTTTTCAGCGGTTTAGAAACTCATTCTTGACAGCACGTATAAGGCTTTGCCAAATATGTGTTGTTGTTTAGATTTTGATGAATTGTGACTTTATAACACATTTTTCATTCACTTATTGCAGTCATCTTCACTTTTTATGAAATTATGATTATGAATATGAAAATTCATATTTTTTAAATAACTATAATATTTTGTGAGAAATATCATATTTTGTTGAGGAAATATTTTGTTATATTATATCTCATAATAAACATGTAAAATTATCATGGACAAATGCATGCTGCTTGTACAAATACGCTTGGTTCGAAAAACCGCTTTCTCTTCGTCCTAGAAGCCTGAGACTTGCGGAATCGCGTTTTCAGCGGTTAGGAAACTCATTCTAGACAGCACGTGCAAGGCTTTGCCAAATATGTGCTGTAGATTCGATTTTGATGATTTATGACTTAATAACACATTTTTCATTCACTTATTGCAGTTTTCTACACTTTTTATGAAATTATGATTATGCATATGAAAATTCATATTTTTGAAATAACTATAATATTTTTGTGAGAAATATATTTTGGACAGGAAATGTTTTGTTATATTATATCTCATCATAAACATGTAAAATTATCATGGACAAGTTCATGCTGCTTGTACAAATACGCTTGGTTAAAAAAAACGCTTTCTCTTCGTCCTAGAAGCCTGAGACTTGCGGAATCGCTTTTTTAGCGGTTAAGAAACTCATGATGATGAATATTGAGGAAATACGCTTGGTTAGAAAAAAACGCTTTCTTTTCGTCCTAGAAGCCTGAGACTTGCGGAATCGCGTTTTCAGCGGTTAAGAATCTCATTCTCGACAACACATGGAAAGCTTTGACAAATATGTGCTGTAGATTCGATTTCGATGATTTATGACTTTATAACACATTTTTCATTTACTTATTGCAGATTTCTACACTTTTTATGAAATTATGATTATGAATATGAAAATTCATAATTTTCAAATAACTATAATATTTTTGTGAGAAATATCATATTTTGGACAGGAAATATTTTGTTATATTATATCTCATCATAAACATGTAAAATTATCATGGACAAATGCATGCTGCCCGTACAAATACGCTTGGTTCGAAAAACCGCTTTCTCTTCGTCCTATAAGCCTGAGACTTGGGGAATCGCGTTTTCAGCGGTTTAGAAACTCATTCTTGACAGCACGTATAAGGCTTTGCCAAATATGTGTTGTTGTTTAGATTTTGATGAATTGTGACTTTATAACACATTTTTCATTCACTTATGCAGTCATCTACACTTTTTATGAAATTATGATGATGAATATGAAAATTTGATGAATATTGAGATAACTATAATATTTTGTGAGAAATATCATATTTTGTTGAGGAAATGTTTTGTTATATTATATCTCATCATAAACATGCAAAATTATCATGGACAAGTTCATGCTGCTTGAACAAATTCGCTTGGTCCGAAAAACCGCTTTCTCTTCGTCCTAGAAGTCTGAGAATTGCGGAATCGCGTTTTCAGCGATTAAGAAACTCATTCTCGACAGCACGTGCAAGGCTTTGCCAAATATGTGCTGTAGATTCGATTTTGATGATTTATGACTTTATAACACATTTTTCATTCACTTATTGCAGTTTTCTACACTTTTTATGAAATTATGATGATGAATATGAAAATTCATTTTTTTTAAATAACTATAATATTTTTGTGAGAAATATCATGTTTTGTTGAGGAAATGTTTTGTTATATTATATATCATCATAAAAATTTAAAATTATCATGGACAAATGCATGCTGCTTGTACAAATAATCTTGGTTCGATAAACCGCTTTCTCTTCGTCCTAGAAGCCTGAGACATGCGGAATCGCGTTTTTAGCGGTTGAGAATCTCATTCTTGACAGCACTTAAAAGACTTTGCCAAATATGTGCTGTTGTATCGATTTTGATGAATTATGACTTTATAACCCATTTTCATTCATTTATTGCAGTTTTCTACACTTTTTATGAAATTATGATTATCAATATGAAACTTCATATTTTTGACATTATTATATTTTTGTGAGAAATATCATATTTTGGTCAGGAAATGTTTTGTTATATTCTATCTCATCATAAACATGTAAAATTATTGTGGGCAAGTGATAAATCAATAACTGTCAAACTCAGTTTCATGTATAAAAAAAAAATAATATTTTCGTCAGTTTATTGCTCACAATATTTAATGATTTTCAATTAAATTATTCTTCTTAATATCAAAAATCACGTTTTAAAAATAATGGTTATCTTTTTATGAAAAATTGTCTTATTTTTGTCTAAACATGTTAGGTTTATCTTTTTTTTCTTTTATGTAATATACATTTATTACGTTTATTTTTAAAATGCTTATGATTTTTTTTTATGAAAAGAAGCATATTTTTGTCGTCTTTTTCGTTTACTTATCGCAGATTTGAACGGTTTTTAATGAAAATTTGCTTATGAATATAAAAAATTCCTATTTTCCCAATAATAATCATATTTTTATTAAAAAAAATATATTGTTTTCAAACTACCGTTTGTCATGTATCATTTTTCGTTCAAGACTTGCACTTTTGGATGGAAAATATCATCTTTTTTGTCAAAACATGATTTGCATGGAAATTTTTTTGTTTTTGATTCACTTATGGCACTTTTTAAAGGTTTTACATGATCATATGATTTATATTTTCAGAATGATTCATATTTTTATGGTAAAGTGAACGTGTTTTAATGAAATTATGTGTTTTTTAATGGGAAATTATATATTTGAATGAAACAATCCATATTTTAATTAAAAAAAAAGTCATTATTAAACCAGTGTCAAGTTTTGTGAAAGGATGCTAATGAATATAAAGTCATATTTTTCACAATTGTTTTTTAAAAACTTGATTTGTCATATAACGTTTCTTTATTACACTATTTCACTTTGTTTGACAGTTTTTCATTAAATTATTCCTTTGTATATAAATTTTTTATTTTTTTTTCCCAGCTTTTCATGAAATTTCCTTTGGATAAACAAATTCCTATTTTATCAGTTTATTTCATAAAATTATTATTTTTACCAAACATGGTTATCATGAAACCTTTTTCGTTCACTTATTGCACTTTTCTCAATGGATTGGGGCAGACTTTAATGGGCATATGTAGGTGAAGGGAACAGAGGTGATGAGGAGGTGATGGGTAGGTATGGTTTTAAGGAGAGGAATGTAGAAGGGCAGATGGTGGTAGATTTTGCTAAAAGGATGGAAATGGCAGTGGTGAATACATATTTTAAGAAGAAGGATGATCATAGGGTGACCTGTAAGAGTGGAGGAAGGTGCACACAGGTGGACTATGTTCTATGCAGGAGATGCAACCTGAAGGAGATTGGAGACTGTAAGGTGTTGGCGGGGGACAGTGTAGCTAGACAGCATCGGATGGTGGTCTGTAGGATGGTTTTGGAGGCGAAGAAGAAGAGGAGGAGGGTGAGGACTGAAAGAAGAATAAGATGGTGGAAACTGAAGGAGGAAGAGTGTAGTGTGAGGTTGAGGGAAGAGGTCAGACAGGGGCTTGTTGGTGGTGAAGCGGTATTGGATGATTGGGTAATAACTGCACGAGTGATGAGGATAGCAGCTTGAAAGGTACTTGGTGTGACATCTGGAAATAGAAAGGAAGACAAAGAGACGTGGTGGTGGAATGAGGAAGTGCAGGAGAGCATTAAGGAGAAAGAGGTTGGCAAAACAGAAGTGGGATCGACAGAGTGATGAAAAACGTAGGCAGGAGTACAAGGAGATGCAGCAGGTAAAGAGGGATGTGGCAAAAGCCAAGGAAAAGGCATATGAGGAGCTGTATGAGAGGTTGGACACTAAGAGAGGAGAAAAGGATTGGCCAGGCAGAGGGACCGAGCTGAGAAGGATGCACTGCAAGTTAGAGCAATAAAGGATGAAGATGGAAATGTGTTGACTAGTGGAGTGTTGTGAGAAGGTGGAGGGAGTATTTTGAGCAGGTAATGAATGAGGAAAATCAGAGAGAGAAAAGGTTGGATGATGTGGAGTTGGTGAAGCAGGATGTGGATAGGCTTAGTAAGGAGGAAGTGAGAGCAGCGATTAAGAGGATGAAGAGTGAAAAGTCGATTGGACCAGATGACATACCTGTAGAAGCATGGAGATGTTTAGGAGAGATGGCAGTGGAGTTTTTAACCAGATTGTTTAACACGATTGTGGAAGGTGGGAGGATGCCTGAGGAATGGAGAAGGAGTGTGCTGGTACCGAGCTTTAAGAATAAGGGAGATGTGCAGACCTGCAGTAACTACAGGGGAATTACGTTGACCAGTCACACCATGAAGTTATGGGAAAGAGTAGTGGAAGCCAGGCTGAGAAAAGAAGTGACCATCTGTGAGCAACAGTATGGTTTCATGCTGAGGAAGAGCACCACGTATGCCTTATTTGCTTTGAGGATGTTGATGGAGAAGTATAGAGAAGGACAGAATGAATTGCATTGTGTATTTGTGGATTTAGAGAAAGCGTACGACAGAGTGCCACGAGAGGAGTTGTTGTATTGTATGAGGAAGTCAGGTGTGTCAGAGAAGTATGTGAGGGTGGTGCAGGACATGTATGAGGATGTGCAGTAGGAACGACATACTGGTTCAGGGTGAAGGTTGGACTACATCAAGGATCGGCCCTAAACCCTTTCCTGTTTGCATTGGTGATGGACAGGTTGATGGACGAGGTCAGATAGGAGTCTCCCTAGACTATGATGTTTGCGGATGATATTTTGATTTGTGGTGAGAGTAGTGAGCAGGTTGAGAAGAGCCCGGAGAGGTGGAGATATGCGCTGGAGAGAAGGGGAATGAAAGTCAGTAGGAGTAAGACATGTGCGTAAATGAGAGGGAGGGTGGTGCGGATGAACATGCTATGTGAACATGATGAACATGCTATGTGGGTCCTCGCTTAGGTAACCTTTATACACCAGACAAAAATACCCTGCGGTTTCTAGCCTAGCTAATCCGCTTGTTGTTAAAATTTTGCACACTCAGCAAAACTGCACCGGTTTATTCTGCAATACTATTCTCCAATAAACCTATCATACTCTTATCACAACTATCTCTATTTTGTTTATATTATTTTTGTATTCTACTCTATTTTTATAACTAAAACTAGCTAGAAATGCCAGTAACCCATGGGATCGGGAAAGGCCAGCCCATTAGAATTTTAAAAGGTGACAGTTTAGTAGTTGAAGACAGAGTCATTCTCGATTCTTTGAGTACTGCCGGGAGAACAACAGTTCAATTTCGGCCTGTTTCAAATTTCCTTCTGGTGGCATATGTGTGAAATCGATCTGTAGGTGTTGGAAGGGTTGCTCAGGTCAATGTATGTTAGTTTTGGCACAAGTCAAACCTGAAGCTAACACTAGCTTGGTTGTTTTAGCTACATCAGCAATACAGTATGATGAGTTTATAGCCTGTGTGACTTTAGCTGTGCTAATGTGTGACATCCCATGGTAATGCTTCACCAACACTATTAAAGCTAGTTTAGGCAGAGCAATTCTTTTCATCTACATCTCTAATGATACCAGCAGAATATGATTTACATTGTTTAGAAGCCCAATACTTTATGTCCTCCTCCACTTCTGACTCTGAAGTATGTTTTAGGTCAGGATCTCAGGATATTTTCTGTAGTGTCCAAATCTACTGGTTGTTTTGCTGCTTCCTTAGCTACTTTATCCGCTAACGTGTTTCCCCGAATTTCCTCTGAATCACCTGAGGCATGTCCATTAACCTTAACTATGGCCGCTTTGGCAGGAAAATGATCAGCATTTAAGAGGTCCCCTATGAGATTAAAATGTGCTATGGGCTTTCCATCAGCTGTTTTAAAGTGTCTTTGCTTCCATGTTTCGGCAAAATCATGCACAACATCATAATCATACTTAGAATCAGTGTATATAGTCACTACTTTACCTTCAGACAACTGCCATGCTCTTGTAAGTGCGACCAACTCTGCAGCTTGTGCAGATGTGTATGGTAATGGTTTAGCTTCAACTATTTCATCAGGTAAACTTACAACCGCATATCCACATAAATACACATCAGAGGGTTTTGAACAAGATCTATCTACATATAGGCAATCCCCCCTTCCAGGGCCGTATCTAAAAAATCGGGCTTACAAGAGGTCTCTTGTTCAATATGCTTAAGCCAATCGTGTGCGTCAATGAAAGCCATCTAAGATAATAAAGTCTAGCACAGGGGTCACAGGTCGCCCACAAGGACCACACAAGCCTGTTCTAAAAATAGCTGTTTCCTACCTTGTTAAATCATTATTAATAATTATTGTGAGAAATACTGACATACTGAGGTGTCAAACTCAGTGTCAAATCCGGCCCGACGTACAATTATATCCGGCCCGCGAGATGATTTAATAAAGATCTATTATTATTGTTATTAATGTCCCGGCGATATAAAGCGCTGATGACACAAACTACAGATCCCATAGTACAGCGCTTCAGCTGTCTTACCGAACACTAGGCGACCTGGGAAAATTCCAGCGTCAATCGAGTCAAGCTTCTGTTGATGTATTTAACCCTATTGTAAAGTTATTGTGAAGCCCCTCACAATGGCGAAGAGAAAAGTTGATTCTGAAAACAGAACGTTTCAAAACCGATGGGATTCTGAGTTTATGTTTACTGACACTGCCGGTAAATACGTGTGTGTTATTTGTGGAGCGAATGTGGATGTAATTAAGGAATTGAATTTAAGAAGGAACTACAATACAAAACATCAGGAGAAGCTGAAGAACCTAAATGCAGAGCAGAAGATATAGAAAGTAGAAGAGTTAAAGAAAAATCTGACATTTCAGCAGAAGCTTTTCACCAAAGCAAAATCACGAAGTGAAGCTGGTGTGAAAACAGAGGAGAAATCAGAGTCACATCAGCCGGTAATTTACTGATGGAGAGTTTTTGAAGAGCTGCATGATGAAGCTGTGAGATGTCTGGTGTTTGACAGGAGATATTTTTATGGAGAGCAAAATATTTTAGTTGAATGTTTAAGATAATTTTTTTATAAAATGGCATAAAAGCAAATAAATCTGATTGTTTTGATTTGTTGTTATTTTAACATTTACTTAAAAGCACAATTTTTATTTATTTGTTCAGGGCTTATTCGCAGCATGTTTATATTTCTAACTTGTATAATTTTGACAGGATATATTTTAATGGACAGCTATTTATTTAAAGTTTAAGTTGATTTTATTCTGGAATAATATTCCTGTCTCTTTTTAATTATATTTATGTTCAAAAAACATTGTTTTAGTGTGTTCAATAAATGTTTATCCTGTTCGACCCGTGATCTCAAGTGTGCTTTGAGTTTTGGCCCCCCTGTACTAGATGAATATCATTAATTAGATTAGATTAGATTCGATTCGATTTAACTTTATTTTCATTACACATGTACAAGTACAAGGCAACGAAATGCAGTTTGGGTGCTAACCCGAGTGCAATAACAGCAAGTGCAGGATATATAGTTTTTACATGAATATACATAGTTAAATAAAATTAAATATAGACTATAAACAGTAATTTAAAGATGTATCTGTACTATAAAAGTAGCATACAGATGAATATATATATATATATATATATATATATATATATATATATATATATATATATATATATATAAATATATATGTACTATGAATATAATTACAAATGAATATGAATATATAAGTACTATGAAAATACATATATATATATATATATATATATATATATATATATATATATATATATATATATATATATATATATATATATATATATATATATGTATTGTGAACATGATATACAGATGCCTCTTACTATACACAGAGAATGGGTATATATACAATGGTGATAAGTTAATGGTGAGCAGCAATACAAAAAAGAGCAGTGTGCAAATGAGCAAAGGTTTGTGTAAACAGTCCATGCAATAACAAAGTATGAGGTGAAAAATGATCAGTGTCTTGGTGAGCATAAGTTTTTGTTCAGACAGTCCAGCAGGAAAGTGACGGAGTGTGAGGTGTGGGTGGAAATGTGGCTCCTTTGTCTTGGAGGTGTTAAGGAGCAGGTTATTGTTATTGCACCATGTGGCTAGGTGCTGGATCTCCTCCCTGTAGGCAGTCTCATCGTTGTTGGTGATGAGACCGATCACGGTAGTGTCATCTGCAAACTTGATGATGGAGTTAGATCCATTCACAGGCCTGCAGTCAGAGGTGAAGAGGGAGTAGAGGAAGGGGCTCAGCACACAGCCCTGTGGTACACCAGTGTTGAGTGTGATGGTGTTGGTGCAGCTGGAGCCAGATCGAACCTGCTGGGGTCTGTTGGTCAGAAAGTCCATGACCCAGTTGCAGGAGGAGGTGTTAATGCCCAGATCTAGAAGTTTGGCTATTAACTTAGATGGATTGATGGTATTGAATGCTGAGCTGAAGTCAATTCAAGGTGTGAAACCACCCACTGGTCCAATGGCGGTCTCCAGAGGCATGGCGAAGGATTCTCGCGCGTTCTAGTCTTTCCTTTCACATTAGATAATAAGATTTGGATTAATGTATTTCTTCATTTTGGTTATTAACCTCTTATCTGACTCCAATTTGATAAAACATAATTAATATTTGCATAGGTTGTTATTTTACTAATAGTATAATTTGGATGGATGTTTGTTTAGTTATTCTGATTAAGCTCTGGCATTACACTCGTTCATGTGGTTCTCATAGTCGCACATGATCCTAGTATGGGCCTTATAATTAATATACTGGTCAAAGGTCGTAAGCGAATCAGTATTGGTCGCTGCCAGAGGTTGGACTATACGCTTCAGCGGCCGCTCTCTGCGTGCTCAACTTTAAACATACTTTATTTAGTCCCCTTAGAGGTGACACTTAATTATTACAATAATTATTTCTAACCAAAGGCAATGAATAGAATAATATTGAAATAATCAGAGGTTGAGGCTGTCACTCCCAACGAAAACCTTAACATCTTCAGCTCTGCTACCTACAGCTCCACCTCATGTCTTCTACTCAATGCCACTCTCTCTAATCCATACAACATCCCAGGTCTCACCACAGTCTTATAAACTTTCCCTTTCATTCTTGCAGATACCCTACTATCACAAATAACTCCTGTCACTCTTCTCCACCCACTTCACCCTGCCTGCACTCTTTTCTTTACTTCTCTAACACACTCTCCATTACATTGCACTGTTGACCGCAGGTACCTGAACTCCTCCACCTTCTCCAACTCTTCTCCCTGCAACCGCACCACTCCACTGCCCTCCCTCTCATTCACACTCTGTCTTACTCCTACTGACTTTCATTCCCCTTCTCTCCAGCGCATATCTCCACCTTTCCAGGCTCAACCTGTCCATCACCACTGCAAACAGGAAAGGGCTCAGGGCCGATCCTTGATGTAGTCCAACCATCACCCTGAACCAGTCTGTCGTTCTTACTGCACACTTTACTGCGGTCACACTGTCCTCATACATGTCCTGCACCACCCTCACATACTTCTCTGACACACCTGACTTCCTCATACAGTACCACAGCTCCTCTCTCGGCACCCTGTCGTACGCTTTCTCTAAATCGACAAATACACAATGCGATTCCTTCTGTCCCCTTCTCTATACTTCTCCATCAACATACTCAAAGCAAAGGATGGTGCTCTTGGATGGTGCTCTTCCTCGGCATGAAACCATACTGTTGCTCACAGATGGTCACCTCTTCTCTCAGCCTGGCTTTTACTACTCTTTCCCATAACTTCATGGTGTGACTGATCAACTTAATTCCCCTGTAGTTACTGCAGGTCTGCACATCTCCCTTATGCTTAAAGATCGGTACCAGCACACTCCTTCTCCATTCCTCAGGCATCCTTCCACCTTCCAGAATCTTGTTAAACAATCTGGTTAAAAACTCCACTGCCATCTCTCTTAAACATCATGCTTCTACAGGTATGTCATCTGGTCCAACCGACTTTCCACTCTTCATCCTCTTAATCGCTGCTCTCACGTCCTCCTTACTAATCCTATCTACATCCTGCTTTACCAACTCCACATCATCCTCTCTCTGAATTTCCTCATTCATCAGATGCTCAAAATACTCCCTCCACCTTCTCAACACACTCTCCTCACTAGTCAACATATTTTTCTCTCCATCCTTTATTGCTCTAACTTGCAGCACATCCTTCCCAGCTCGGTCCCTCTGCCGGGCCAATAATAGTATAAATCCTTTCCTCCTTCCTTAGTGGCCAACCTCTCATACAGCTCCTCATATGCCTTTCCTTGGCTTTCGCCACATCGCTCTTTACCTGCTGCCGCATCTCCTTGTACTCCTTCCTACTTTCCTCATCACTCTGTCTATCCCACTTCTGCTTTGCCAACCTCTTTCTCCTTATGCTCGCCTGCACTTCCTCATTCCACCTCCACGTCTCCTTGCTTTCCTTTCTATTTCCAGATGTCACACCAAGTACTTTTCTAGCTGCCTTCCTTATCACTCCTGCCATAGTTTCCCAATCACCCAACACCTCTTCACCACCACCGAGCCCCTGTCTGACCTCTTCCCTGAACCTCACACTACACTCTTCCTCCTTCAGTTTCCACCATCTTATTCTTCTTTCAGTCCTCACTTTCCTTCTTTTCTTCTACGCCTCCAAAACCATCATACAGACCACCATCCTATGCTGCTTAGCTACACTGTCCCCTGCCAACACCTTACAGTCTCCAATCTCCTTCAGGTTGCATCTCCTGCATAGAACATAGTCCACCTGTGTTCACCTTCCTCCACTCTTATAGGTCACCCTATGATCCTCCTTCTTCTTAAAATAAGTGTTCACCACTGCCTTTCCATCCTTTTAGCAAAATCTACCACTATCTACCCTTCCACAATTCTCTCCTTAAAACCATACCTACCCATCACCTCTGTTCCCTTCACCAACATGCCCATTAAAGTCTGCCCCAATCACCAATCGTTATTTCCTAGGTACACTATCTACAACTTCATCTAATTCACTCCAGAATCTTTCCTTCTCCTCCATCTCAAAGCCAACTTGTGGAGCATATAGGCACTGATGACATTTATCATCCCTTCAACTTCCATCTTCACGTTCATCACCCTATCAGAAACTCTCTTCACCTCCACTACACTCTTACTGTACTCTTCCTTCAGAATCACCCCTACACCATTTCTTTTTCCAGTTTGAACCCACCTCCAATGTTCCTGGCCTTACTCCCTTTCCACTTGGTCTCCTGAACACACAACATATCTACCTTTCTTCTTTTCATCATATCAGCTATCTCTCTCCCTTTACCCGTCATAGTACCAACGTTTAAAGTACCAACCCAAACCTCCACTCTCCTACACTGCTCCTTTTCCTGCCGTCTCTGTAGATGTCTTCCTCTTCTCCTTCTCCTCCTTCGGCCAACAGTAGCCCAATTTCCAATTTCCACCGGTACCCTGTCGGCTAACGATGCCTGTGGCGGTCGTTGTTAACCCGGGTTTCGACCGATCCAGTATGAAATTCTGATTTGTGATCTGCATATTTGATTTGGCACGTTTTACGCTGGATGCCCTTCCTAACGCAACCTTCCCCATTTACCCGGGCTTGGAACCGACACTAAGAGCACACTGGCTTGTGCCTACCTAATGGCTGGGTTAAAAATTTTTTAATAAAAACAATCACCTTTTTTTTTATAAAAGAATATAAAATTTCTTTTCAAACCATTGATTATCACATTTTGCGATGAATATTTTCACTTTCAATGGTTTTTAGTTAATAATGCTTATGAATATGAAAAGTCATAATTTCACAATAACTTAATAATAAGTAGTTTACCTATTCATTTCATATTTATAAGGGAAAAGTCATTGTTATGTCAAAACATGTTATATCAGGAAACTTTTTCGTTCATTGATTGCACTTTTAACAATTCTTAGTGAAATTATGCTTTTGAATAATTTGCTTTTAAAAATTCATATTTTCACAATAACTTGTAAAAACTTGTTCATTTCACGTTTATCATTGAATTATTGCACTTTTTAACAGTTTTTCGTTAAATGGTGCTCATGAATATGAAAATTCGTATTTTTACTATCACATTTTTTATTAAAAAAAAAGTCATATTTCTGTCACAACGTGATTTGTACTTTTTTGTTTTTCATTCACTTAACTTTTTTAAAGGTTTGCCATGATCACATGATTTAATTTGTTAGTTTTTTTTTTTTTTTTTTTTTATGAAATTATGATTCATGAAAATTAATATTTTTATAAAAACGCCACTATTTATATGAAAATGTCAAATTCTGGTCATAAAATAATTTGCTATATCATATTTCATTATAAACATGTAAAATTGTCATGGGCAAGTGCATGCTTTCTGTGCAAATACGCTTGTTTCGGAAAACCGCTTTCTCCTCACCCTAGAAGCCTGAGACTTGCAAAATCGCTTTTTACAGCGGCTAAGAAGCTCATTCTTGACAGCACATAGCATGATTGTCCAAATAAGTGTTGTTGTTACGGTTTTTGGATTTATTATGACTTTTCAACCCATTTTCATTCACTTTTCGCAGTTTTCAACAGTTTTATTTTAATTATGTTTATGAATATGAAAATTTATATTTTTGAAAAAACCATAATAGTTATATGAAAAATGCCATGTTTTGATCGGAAATTGTTTTGTTATAACATATTGCATCATAAACATGTCAAAATATTATGGGGAAATGCATGCTGCTTGTACAAATACGCTTGGTTCGAAAAACCGCTTTCTCTTCGTCCTAGAAGCCTGAGACTTGCGGAATCGCGTTTTCAACAGTTAAAAAACTCATTCTTGACAGCACGTAAAAGGCGTTGCCAAATATGTGTTGTTGTTTAGATTTTGATGAATTGTGACTTTATAACACATTTTTCATTCACTTATTGCAGTTTTCAACACTTTTAATGAAATTATGATTATGAATATGAAAATTCATATTTTTTAAATAACTAATATTTTTGTGAAAAATATCAAATTTTGTTGAGGAAATGTTTTATTATATTATTATCTCATCATAAAAATGTAAAATTATCGTGGACAAGTTCATGCTGCTTGTACAAATACGCTTGGTTCGAAAAACCGCTTTCTCTTCGTCCTAGAAGCCTGAGACTTGCGGAATCGCGTTTTCAGCGGTTTAGAAACTCATTCTCGACAGCACGTGCAAGGCTTTGCCAAATATGTGCTGTGGATTCGATTTTGATGATTTATGATTTAATAACACATTTTTCATTCACTTATTGCAGTTTTCTACACTTTTTATGAAATTATGATTATGAATATGAAAATTCATATTTTTAAAAATAACTATAATATTTTTGTGAGAAATATCATGTTTTGTTGAGGAAATGTTTTGTTATATTATATCTCATCATAAAAATGTAAAATTATCATGGACAAGTTCATGCTGCTTGTACAAATACGCTTGGTTCGAAAAACCGCTTTCTCTTCGTCCTAGAAGCCTGAGACTTGCGGAATCGCGTTTTCAGCGGTTTAGAAACTCATTCTTGACAGCACGTATAAGGCTTTCCCAAAAATGTGCTGTTGTATCGATTTTGATGAATTATGACTTTAAAACCCATTTTCATTCATTTTTTGCAGTTTTCTACACTTTTTATGAAATTATGATTATGAATATGAAAATTCAGATTTTTTAAATAACTATAATATTTTTGTGAGAAATATCATATTTTGTTGAGGAAATGTTTTGTTATATTATATATCATCATAAAAATGTAAAATTTTCATGGACAAATGCATGCTGCTTGTACAAATAATCTTGGTTCGATAAACCGCTTTCTCCTCGTCCTAGAAGCCTGAGACATGCGGAATCGCGTTTTTAGCGGTTGAGAATCTCATTCTTGACAGCACTTAAAAGACTTTGCCAAATATGTGCTGTTGTATCGATTTTGATGAATTATGACTTTATAACCCATTTTCATTCATTTATTGCAGTTTTCTACACTTTTTATGAAATTATGATTATCAATATGAAACTTCATATTTTTGACATTATTATATTTTTGTGAGAAATATCATATTTTGGTCAGGAAATGTTTTGTTATATTACATCTCATCATAAACATGTAAAATTATCATGGACAAATGCGTGCTGCTTGTACAAATACGCTTGGTTCGAAAAACCGCTTTCTCTTCGCCCTAGAAGCCTGAGACTTGCGGAATCGCGTTTTCAGCGGTTTAGAAACTCATTCTCGACAGCACGTATAAGGCTTTGCCAAATATGTGTTGTTGTTTAGATTTTGATGAATTGTGACTTTATAACACATTTTTCATTCACTTATTGCAGTCATCTTCACTTTTTATGAAATTATGATTATGAATATGAAAATTCATATTTTTTAAATAACTATAATATTTTGTGAGAAATATCATATTTTGTTGAGGAAATATTTTGTTATATTATATCTCATAATAAACATGTAAAATTATCATGGACAAATGCATGCTGCTTGTACAAATACGCTTGGTTCGAAAAACCGCTTTCTCTTCGTCCTAGAAGCCTGAGACTTGCGGAATCGCGTTTTCAGCGGTTAGGAAACTCATTCTAGACAGCACGTGCAAGGCTTTGCCAAATATGTGCTGTAGATTCGATTTTGATGATTTATGACTTAATAACACATTTTTCATTCACTTATTGCAGTTTTCTACACTTTTTATGAAATTATGATTATTTATATGAAAATTCATATTTTTGAAATAACTATAATATTTTTGTGAGAAATATATTTTGGACAGGAAATGTTTTGTTATATTATATCTCATCATAAACATGTAAAATTATCATGGACAAGTTCATGCTGATTGTACAAATACGCTTGGTTAAAAAAAACGCTTTCTCCTCGTCCTAGAAGCCTGAGACTTGCGGAATCGCTTTTTTAGCGGTTAAGAAACTCATGATGATGAATATTGAGGAAATACGCTTGGTTAGAAAAAAACGCTTTCTTTTCGTCCTAGAAGCCTGAGACTTGCGGAATCGCGTTTTCAGCGGTTAAGAATCTCATTCTCGACAGCACATGGAAAGCTTTGACAAATATGTGCTGTAGATTCGATTTCGATGATTTATGACTTTATAACACATTTTTCATTTACTTATTGCAGATTTCTACACTTTTTATGAAATTATGATTATGAATATGAAAATTCAAAATTTTCAAATAACTATAATATTTTTGTGAGAAATATCATATTTTGGACAGGAAATATTTTGTTATATTATATCTCATCATAAACATGTAAAATTATCATGGACAAATGCATGCTGCCCGTACAAATACGCTTGGTTCGAAAAACCGCTTTCTCTTCGTCCTATAAGCCTGAGACTTGGGGAATCGCGTTTTCAGCGGTTTAGAAACTCATTCTTGACAGCACGTATAAGGCTTTGCCAAATATGTGTTGTTGTTTAGATTTTGATGAATTGTGACTTTATAACACATTTTTCATTCACTTATGCAGTCATCTACACTTTTTATGAAATTATGATGATGAATATGAAAATTTGATGAATATTGAGATAACTATAATATTTTGTGAGAAATATCATATTTTGTTGAGGAAATGTTTTGTTATATTATATCTCATCATAAACATGCAAAATTATCATGGACAAGTTCATGCTGCTTGAACAAATTCGCTTGGTCCGAAAAACCGCTTTCTCTTCGTCCTAGAAGTCTGAGAATTGCGGAATCGCGTTTTCAGCGATTAAGAAACTCATTCTCGACAGCACGTGCAAGGCTTTGCCAAATATGTGCTGTAGATTCGATTTTGATGATTTATGACTTTATAACACATTTTTCATTCACTTATTGCAGTTTTCTACACTTTTTATGAAATTATGATGATGAATATGAAAATTCATTTTTTTTAAATAACTATAATATTTTTGTGAGAAATATCATGTTTTGTTGAGGAAATGTTTTGTTATATTATATATCATCATAAAACTTTAAAATTATCATGGACAAATGCATGCTGCTTGTACAAATAATCTTGGTTCGATAAACCGCTTTCTCTTCGTCCTAGAAGCCTGAGACATGCGGAATCGCGTTTTTAGCGGTTGAGAATCTCATTCTTGACAGCACTTAAAAGACTTTGCCAAATATGTGCTGTTGTATCGATTTTGATGAATTATGACTTTATAACCCATTTTCATTCATTTATTGCAGTTTTCTACACTTTTTATGAAATTATGATTATCAATATGAAACTTCATATTTTTGACATTATTATATTTTTGTGAGAAATATCATATTTTGGTCAGGAAATGTTTTGTTATATTCTATCTCATCATAAACATGTAAAATTATTGTGGGCAAGTGATAAATCAATAACTGTCAAACTCAGTTTCATGTATAAAAAAAAAATAATATTTTCGTCAGTTTATTGCTCACAATATTTAATGATTTTCAATTAAATTATTCTTCTTAATATCAAAAATCACGTTTTAAAAATAATGGTTATCTTTTTATGAAAAATTGTCTTATTTTTGTCTAAACATGTTAGGTTTATCTTTTTTTTCTTTTATGTAATATACATTTATTACGTTTATTTTTAAAATGCTTATGATTTTTTTTTATGAAAAGAAGCATATTTTTGTCGTCTTTTTCGTTTACTTATCGCAGATTTGAACGGTTTTTAATGAAAATTTGCTTATGAATATAAAAAATTCCTATTTTCCCAATAATAATCATATTTTTATTAAAAAAAATATATTGTTTTCAAACTACCGTTTGTCATGTATCATTTTTCGTTCAAGACTTGCACTTTTGGATGGAAAATATCATCTTTTTTGTCAAAACATGATTTGCATGGAAATTTTTTTGTTTTTGATTCACTTATGGCACTTTTTAAAGGTTTTACATGATCATATGATTTATATTTTCAGAATGATTCATATTTTTATGGTAAAGTGAACGTGTTTTAATGAAATTATGTGTTTTTTAATGGGAAATTATATATTTGAATGAAACAATCCATATTTTAATTAAAAAAAAAGTCATTATTAAACCAGTGTCAAGTTTTGTGAAAGGATGCTAATGAATATAAAGTCATATTTTTCACAATTGTTTTTTAAAAACTTGATTTGTCATATAACGTTTCTTTATTACACTATTTCACTTTGTTTAACAGTTTTTCATTAAATTATTCCTTTGTATATAAATTTTTTATTTTTTTTTCCCAGCTTTTCATGAAATTTCCTTTGGATAAACAAATTCCTATTTTATCAGTTTATTTCATAAAATTATTATTTTTACCAAACATGGTTATCATGAAACCTTTTTCGTTCACTTATTGCACTTTTCTCAATGGATTGGGGCAGACTTTAATGGGCATATGTAGGTGAAGGGAACAGAGGTGATGAGGAGGTGATGGGTAGGTATGGTTTTAAGGAGAGGAATGTAGAAGGGCAGATGGTGGTAGATTTTGCTAAAAGGATGGAAATGGCAGTGGTGAATACATATTTTAAGAAGAAGGATGATCATAGGGTGACCTGTAAGAGTGGAGGAAGGTGCACACAGGTGGACTATGTTCTATGCAGGAGATGCAACCTGAAGGAGATTGGAGACTGTAAGGTGTTGGCGGGGGACAGTGTAGCTAGACAGCATCGGATGGTGGTCTGTAGGATGGTTTTGGAGGCGAAGAAGAAGAGGAGGAGGGTGAGGACTGAAAGAAGAATAAGATGGTGGAAACTGAAGGAGGAAGAGTGTAGTGTGAGGTTGAGGGAAGAGGTCAGACAGGGGCTTGTTGGTGGTGAAGCGGTATTGGATGATTGGGTAATAACTGCACGAGTGATGAGGATAGCAGCTTGAAAGGTACTTGGTGTGACATCTGGAAATAGAAAGGAAGACAAAGAGACGTGGTGGTGGAATGAGGAAGTGCAGGAGAGCATTAAGGAGAAAGAGGTTGGCAAAACAGAAGTGGGATCGACAGAGTGATGAAAAACGTAGGCAGGAGTACAAGGAGATGCAGCAGGTAAAGAGGGATGTGGCAAAAGCCAAGGAAAAGGCATATGAGGAGCTGTATGAGAGGTTGGACACTAAGAGAGGAGAAAAGGATTGGCCAGGCAGAGGGACCGAGCTGAGAAGGATGCGCTGCAAGTTAGAGCAATAAAGGATGAAGATGGAAATGTGTTGACTAGTGGAGTGTTGTGAGAAGGTGGAGGGAGTATTTTGAGCAGGTAATGAATGAGGAAAATCAGAGAGAGAAAAGGTTGGATGATGTGGAGTTGGTGAAGCAGGATGTGGATAGGCTTAGTAAGGAGGAAGTGAGAGCAGCGATTAAGAGGATGAAGAGTGAAAAGTCGATTGGACCAGATGACATACCTGTAGAAGCATGGAGATGTTTAGGAGAGATGGCAGTGGAGTTTTTAACCAGATTGTTTAACACGATTGTGGAAGGTGGGAGGATGCCTGAGGAATGGAGAAGGAGTGTGCTGGTACCGAGCTTTAAGAATAAGGGAGATGTGCAGACCTGCAGTAACTACAGGGGAATTACGTTGACCAGTCACACCATGAAGTTATGGGAAAGAGTAGTGGAAGCCAGGCTGAGAAAAGAAGTGACCATCTGTGAGCAACAGTATGGTTTCATGCTGAGGAAGAGCACCACGTATGCCTTATTTGCTTTGAGGATGTTGATGGAGAAGTATAGAGAAGGACAGAATGAATTGCATTGTGTATTTGTGGATTTAGAGAAAGCGTACGACAGAGTGCCACGAGAGGAGTTGTTGTATTGTATGAGGAAGTCAGGTGTGTCAGAGAAGTATGTGAGGGTGGTGCAGGACATGTATGAGGATGTGCAGTAGGAACGACATACTGGTTCAGGGTGAAGGTTGGACTACATCAAGGATCGGCCCTAAACCCTTTCCTGTTTGCATTGGTGATGGACAGGTTGATGGACGAGGTCAGATAGGAGTCTCCCTAGACTATGATGTTTGCGGATGATATTTTGATTTGTGGTGAGAGTAGTGAGCAGGTTGAGAAGAGCCCGGAGAGGTGGAGATATGCGCTGGAGAGAAGGGGAATGAAAGTCAGTAGGAGTAAGACATGTGCGTAAATGAGAGGGAGGGTGGTGCGGATGAACATGCTATGTGAACATGATGAACATGCTATGTGGGTCCTCGCTTAGGTAACCTTTATACACCAGACAAAAATACCCTGCGGTTTCTAGCCTAGCTAATCCGCTTGTTGTTAAAATTTTGCACACTCAGCAAAACTGCACCGGTTTATTCTGCAATACTATTCTCCAATAAACCTATCATACTCTTATCACAACTATCTCTATTTTGTTTATATTATTTTTGTATTCTACTCTATTTTTATAACTAAAACTAGCTAGAAATGCCAGTAACCCATGGGATCGGGAAAGGCCAGCCCATTAGAATTTTAAAAGGTGACAGTTTAGTAGTTGAAGACAGAGTCATTCTCGATTCTTTGAGTACTGCCGGGAGAACAACAGTTCAATTTCGGCCTGTTTCAAATTTCCTTCTGGTGGCATATGTGTGAAATCGATCTGTAGGTGTTGGAAGGGTTGCTCAGGTCAATGTATGTTAGTTTTGGCACAAGTCAAACCTGAAGCTAACACTAGCTTGGTTGTTTTAGCTACATCAGCAATACAGTATGATGAGTTTATAGCCTGTGTGACTTTAGCTGTGCTAATGTGTGACATCCCATGGTAATGCTTCACCAACACTATTAAAGCTAGTTTAGGCAGAGCAATTCTTTTCATCTACATCTCTAATGATACCAGCAGAATATGATTTACATTGTTTAGAAGCCCAATACTTTATGTCCTCCTCCACTTCTGACTCTGAAGTATGTTTTAGGTCAGGATCTCAGGATATTTTCTGTAGTGTCCAAATCTACTGGTTGTTTTGCTGCTTCCTTAGCTACTTTATCCGCTAACGTGTTTCCCCGAATTTCCTCTGAATCACCTGAGGCATGTCCATTAACCTTAACTATGGCCGCTTTGGCAGGAAAATGATCAGCATTTAAGAGGTCCCCTATGAGATTAAAATGTGCTATGGGCTTTCCATCAGCTGTTTTAAAGTGTCTTTGCTTCCATGTTTCGGCAAAATCATGCACAACATCATAATCATACTTAGAATCAGTGTATATAGTCACTACTTTACCTTCAGACAACTGCCATGCTCTTGTAAGTGCGACCAACTCTGCAGCTTGTGCAGATGTGTATGGTAATGGTTTAGCTTCAACTATTTCATCAGGTAAACTTACAACCGCATATCCACATAAATACACATCAGAGGGTTTTGAACAAGATCTATCTACATATAGGCAATCCCCCCTTCCAGGGCCGTATCTAAAAAATCGGGCTTACAAGAGGTCTCTTGTTCAATATGCTTAAGCCAATCGTGTGCGTCAATGAAAGCCATCTAAGATAATAAAGTCTAGCACAGGGGTCACAGGTCGCCCACAAGGACCACACAAGCCTGTTCTAAAAATAGCTGTTTCCTACCTTGTTAAATCATTATTAATAATTATTGTGAGAAATACTGACATACTGAGGTGTCAAACTCAGTGTCAAATCCGGCCCGACGTACAATTATATCCGGCCCGCGAGATGATTTAATAAAGATCTATTATTATTGTTATTAATGTCCCGGCGATATAAAGCGCTGATGACACAAACTACAGATCCCATAGTACAGCGCTTCAGCTGTCTTACCGAACACTAGGCGACCTGGGAAAATTCCAGCGTCAATCGAGTCAAGCTTCTGTTGATGTATTTAACCCTATTGTAAAGTTATTGTGAAGCCCCTCACAATGGCGAAGAGAAAAGTTGATTCTGAAAACAGAACGTTTCAAAACCGATGGGATTCTGAGTTTATGTTTACTGACACTGCCGGTAAATACGTGTGTTATTTGTGGAGCGAATGTGGATGTAATTAAGGAATTGAATTTAAGAAGGAACTACAATACAAAACATCAGGAGAAGCTGAAGAACCTAAATGCAGAGCAGAAGATATAGAAAGTAGAAGAGTTAAAGAAAAATCTGACATTTCAGCAGAAGTTTTTCACCAAAGCAAAATCACGAAGTGAAGCTGGTGTGAAAACAGAGGAGAAATCAGAGTCACATCAGCCGGTAATTTACTGATGGAGAGTTTTTGAAGAGCTGCATGATGAAGCTGTGAGATGTCTGGTGTTTGACAGGAGATATTTTTATGGAGAGCAAAATATTTTAGTTGAATGTTTAAGATAATTTTTTTATAAAATGGCATAAAAGCAAATAAATCTGATTGTTTTGATTTGTTGTTATTTTAACATTTACTTAAAAGCACAATTTTTATTTATTTGTTCAGGGCTTATTCGCAGCATGTTTATATTTCTAACTTGTATAATTTTGACAGGATATATTTTAATGGACAGCTATTTATTTAAAGTTTAAGTTGATTTTATTCTGGAATAATATTCCTGTCTCTTTTTAATTATATTTATGTTCAAAAAACATTGTTTTAGTGTGTTCAATAAATGTTTATCCTGTTCGACCCGTGATCTCAAGTGTGCTTTGAGTTTTGGCCCCCCTGTACTAGATGAATATCATTAATTAGATTAGATTAGATTCGATTCGATTTAACTTTATTTTCATTACACATGTACAAGTACAAGGCAACGAAATGCAGTTTGGGTGCTAACCCGAGTGCAATAACAGCAAGTGCAGGATATATAGTTTTTACATGAATATACATAGTTAAATAAAATTAAATATAGACTATAAACAGTAATTTAAAGATGTATCTGTACTATAAAAGTAGCATACAGATGAATATATATATATATATATATATATATATATATATATATATATATATATATATATATATATATATATATAAATATATATGTACTATGAATATAATTACAAATGAATATGAATATATAAGTACTATGAAAATACATATATATATATGTATTTAGGTTTAGGTTGTTATTTTACTAATAGTATAATTTGGATGGATGTTTGTTTAGTTTTTCTGATTAAGCTCTGGCATTACACTCGTTCATTTGGTTCTCATAGTCGCACATGATCCTAGTATGGGCCTTATAATTAATATACTGGTCAAAGGTCGTAAGCGAATCAGTATTGGTCGCTGCCAGAGGTTGGACTATACGCTTCAGCGGCCGCTCTCTGCGTGCTCAACTTTAAACATACTTTATTTAGTCCCCTTAGAGGTGACACTTAATTATTACAATAATTATTTCTAACCAAAGGCAATGAATAGAATAATATTGAAATAATCAGAGGTTGAGGCTGTCACTCCCAACGAAAACCTTAACATCTTCAGCTCTGCTACCTACAGCTCCACCTCATGTCTTCTACTCAATGCCACTCTCTCTAATCCATACAACATCCCAGGTCTCACCACAGTCTTATAAACTTTCCCTTTCATTCTTGCAGATACCCTACTATCACAAATAACTCCTGTCACTCTTCTCCACCCACTTCACCCTGCCTGCACTCTTTTCTTTACTTCTCTAACACACTCTCCATTACATTGCACTGTTGACCGCAGGTACCTGAACTCCTCCACCTTCTCCAACTCTTCTCCCTGCAACCGCACCACTCCACTGCCCTCCCTCTCATTCACACTCTGTCTTACTCCTACTGACTTTCATTCCCCTTCTCTCCAGCGCATATCTCCACCTTTCCAGGCTCAACCTGTCCATCACCACTGCAAACAGGAAAGGGCTCAGGGCCGATCCTTGATGTAGTCCAACCATCACCCTGAACCAGTCTGTCGTTCTTACTGCACACTTTACTGCGGTCACACTGTCCTCATACATGTCCTGCACCACCCTCACATACTTCTCTGACACACCTGACTTCCTCATACAGTACCACAGCTCCTCTCTCGGCACCCTGTCGTACGCTTTCTCTAAATCGACAAATACACAATGCGATTCCTTCTGTCCCCTTCTCTATACTTCTCCATCAACATACTCAAAGCAAAGGATGGTGCTCTTGGATGGTGCTCTTCCTCGGCATGAAACCATACTGTTGCTCACAGATGGTCACCTCTTCTCTCAGCCTGGCTTTTACTACTCTTTCCCATAACTTCATGGTGTGACTGATCAACTTAATTCCCCTGTAGTTACTGCAGGTCTGCACATCTCCCTTATGCTTAAAGATCGGTACCAGCACACTCCTTCTCCATTCCTCAGGCATCCTCCAACCTTCCAGAATCTTGTTAAACAATCTGGTTAAAAACTCCACTGCCATCTCTCTTAAACATCATGCTTCTACAGGTATGTCATCTGGTCCAACCGACTTTCCACTCTTCATCCTCTTAATCGCTGCTCTCACGTCCTCCTTACTAATCCTATCTACATCCTGCTTTACCAACTCCACATCATCCTCTCTCTGAATTTCCTCATTCATCAGATGCTCAAAATACTCCCTCCACCTTCTCAACACACTCTCCTCACTAGTCAACATATTTTTCTCTCCATCCTTTATTGCTCTAACTTGCAGCACATCCTTCCCAGCTCGGTCCCTCTGCCGGGCCAATAATAGTATAAATCCTTTCCTCCTTCCTTAGTGGCCAACCTCTCATACAGCTCCTCATATGCCTTTCCTTGGCTTTCGCCACATCGCTCTTTACCTGCTGCCGCATCTCCTTGTACTCCTTCCTACTTTCCTCATCACTCTGTCTATCCCACTTCTGCTTTGCCAACCTCTTTCTCCTTATGCTCGCCTGCACTTCCTCATTCCACCTCCACGTCTCCTTGCCTTCCTTTCTATTTCCAGATGTCACACCAAGTACTTTTCTAGCTGCCTTCCTTATCACTCCTGCCATAGTTTCCCAATCACCCAACACCTCTTCACCACCACCGAGCCCCTGTCTGACCTCTTCCCTGAACCTCACACTACACTCTTCCTCCTTCAGTTTCCACCATCTTATTCTTCTTTCAGTCCTCACTTTCCTTCTTTTCTTCTACGCCTCCAAAACCATCATACAGACCACCATCCTATGCTGCTTAGCTACACTGTCCCCTGCCAACACCTTACAGTCTCCAATCTCCTTCAGGTTGCATCTCCTGCATAGAACATAGTCCACCTGTGTTCACCTTCCTCCACTCTTATAGGTCACCCTATGATCCTCCTTCTTCTTAAAATAAGTGTTCACCACTGCCTTTCCATCCTTTTAGCAAAATCTACCACTATCTACCCTTCCACAATTCTCTCCTTAAAACCATACCTACCCATCACCTCTGTTCCCTTCACCAACATGCCCATTAAAGTCTGCCCCAATCACCAATCGTTATTTCCTAGGTACACTATCTACAACTTCATCTAATTCACTCCAGAATCTTTCCTTCTCCTCCATCTCAAAGCCAACTTGTGGAGCATATAGGCACTGATGACATTTATCATCCCTTCAACTTCCATCTTCACGTTCATCACCCTATCAGAAACTCTCTTCACCTCCACTACACTCTTACTGTACTCTTCCTTCAGAATCACCCCTACACCATTTCTTTTTCCAGTTTGAACCCACCTCCAATGTTCCTGGCCTTACTCCCTTTCCACTTGGTCTCCTGAACACACAACATATCTACCTTTCTTCTTTTCATCATATCAGCTATCTCTCTCCCTTTACCCGTCATAGTACCAACGTTTAAAGTACCAACCCAAACCTCCACTCTCCTACACTGCTCCTTTTCCTGCCGTCTCTGTAGATGTCTTCCTCTTCTCCTTCTCCTCCTTCGGCCAACAGTAGCCCAATTTCCAATTTCCACCGGTACCCTGTCGGCTAACGATGCCTGTGGCGGTCGTTGTTAACCCGGGTTTCGACCGATCCAGTATGAAATTCTGATTTGTGATCTGCATATTTGATTTGGCACGTTTTACGCTGGATGCCCTTCCTAACGCAACCTTCCCCATTTACCCGGGCTTGGAACCGACACTAAGAGCACACTGGCTTGTGCCTACCTAATGGCTGGGTTAAAAATTTTTTAATAAAAACAATCACCTTTTTTTTTTATAAAAGAATATAAAATTTCTTTTCAAACCATTGATTATCACATTTTGCGATGAATATTTTCACTTTCAATGGTTTTTAGTTAATAATGCTTATGAATATGAAAAGTCATAATTTCACAATAACTTAATAAGTAGTTTACCTATTCATTTCATATTTATAAGGGAAAAGTCATTGTTATGTCAAAACATGTTATATCAGGAAACTTTTTCGTTCATTGATTGCACTTTTAACAATTCTTAGTGAAATTATGCTTTTGAATAATTTGCTTTTAAAAATTCATATTTTCACAATAACTTGTAAAAACTTGTTCATTTCACGTTTATCATTGAATTATTGCACTTTTTAACAGTTTTTCGTTAAATGGTGCTCATGAATATGAAAATTCGTATTTTTACTATCACATTTTTTATTAAAAAAAAAGTCATATTTCTGTCACAACGTGATTTGTACTTTTTTGTTTTTCATTCACTTAACTTTTTTAAAGGTTTGCCATGATCACATGATTTAATTTGTTAGTTTTTTTTTTTTTTTTTTTTTTATGAAATTATGATTCATGAAAATTAATATTTTTATAAAAACGCCACTATTTATATGAAAATGTCAAATTCTGGTCATAAAATAATTTGCTATATCATATTTCATTATTAACATGTAAAATTGTCATGGGCAAGTGCATGCTTTCTGTGCAAATACGCTTGTTTCGGAAAACCGCTTTCTCCTCACCCTAGAATCCTGAGACTTGCAAAATCGCTTTTTACAGCGGCTAAGAAGCTCATTCTTGACAGCACGTAGGCATGATTGTCCAAATAAGTGTTGTTGTTACGGTTTTTGGATTTATTATGACTTTTCAACCCATTTTCATTCACTTTTCGCAGTTTTCAACAGTTTTATTTTAATTATGTTTATGAATATGAAAATTTATATTTTTGAAAAAACCATAATAGTTATATGAAAAATGCCATGTTTTGATCGGAAATTGTTTTGTTATAACATATTGCATCATAAACATGTCAAAATATTATGGGGAAATGCATGCTGCTTGTACAAATACGCTTGGTTCGAAAAACCGCTTTCTCTTCGTCCTAGAAGCCTGAGACTTGCGGAATCGCGTTTTCAACAGTTAAAAAACTCATTCTTGACAGCACGTAAAAGGCGTTGCCAAATATGTGTTGTTGTTTAGATTTTGATGAATTGTGACTTTATAACACATTTTTCATTCACTTATTGCAGTTTTCAACACTTTTAATGAAATTATGATTATGAATATGAAAATTCATATTTTTTAAATAACTAATATTTTTGTGAAAAATATCATATTTTGTTGAGGAAATGTTTTATTATATTATTATCTCATCATAAAAATGTAAAATTATCGTGGACAAGTTCATGCTGCTTGTACAAATACGCTTGGTTCGAAAAACCGCTTTCTCTTCGTCCTAGAAGCCTGAGACTTGCGGAATCGCGTTTTCAGCGGTTTAGAAACTCATTCTCGACAGCACGTGGAAGGCTTTGCCAAATATGTGCTGTGGATTCGATTTTGATGATTTATGATTTAATAACACATTTTTCATTCACTTATTGCAGTTTTCTACACTTTTTATGAAATTATGATTATAAATATAAAAATTCATATTTTTGAAATAACTAATATTTTTGTGAAAAATATCATATTTTGGACAGGAAATGTTTTGTTATATTATATCTCATCATAAACATGTAAAATTATCATGGACAAATGCGTGCTGCTTGTACAAATACGCTTGGTTCGAAAAACCGCTTTCTCTTCGCCCTAGAAGCCTGAGACTTGCGGAATCGCGTTTTCTGCGGTTAGGAAACTCATTCTCGACAGCACGTGCAAGGCTTTGCCAAATATTTGCTGTAGATTCGATTTCGATGAATTATGACTTTATAACACATTTTTCATTCACTTATTGCAGTTTTCTACACTTTTTATGAAATTATGATTATGAATATGAAAATTCATATTTTTAAAAATAACTATAATATTTTTGTGAGAAATATCATGTTTTGTTGAGGAAATGTTTTGTTATATTATATCTCATCATAAAAATGTAAAATTATCATGGACAAGTTCATGCTGCTTGTACAAATACGCTTGGTTCGAAAAACCGCTTTCTCTTCGTCCTAGAAGCCTGAGACTTGCGGAATCGCGTTTTCAGCGGTTTAGAAACTCATTCTTGACAGCACGTATAAGGCTTTCCCAAAAATGTGCTGTTGTATCGATTTTGATGAATTATGACTTTAAAACCCATTTTCATTCATTTTTTGCAGTTTTCTACACTTTTTATGAAATTATGATGATGAATATGAAAATTCATTTTTTTTAAATAACTATAATATTTTTGTGAGAAATATCATGTTTTGTTGAGGAAATGTTTTGTTATATTATATATCATCATAAAAATGTAAAATTATCATGGACAAATGCATGCTGCTTGTACAAATAATCTTGGTTCGATAAACCGCTTTCTCCTCGTCCTAGAAGCCTGAGACATGCGGAATCGCGTTTTTAGCGGTTGAGAATCTCATTCTTGACAGCACTTAAAAGACTTTGCCAAATATGTGCTGTTGTATCGATTTTGATGAATTATGACTTTATAACCCATTTTCATTCATTTATTGCAGTTTTCTACACTTTTTATGAAATTATGATTATCAATATGAAACTTCATATTTTTGACATTATTATATTTTTGTGAGAAATATCATATTTTGGTCAGGAAATGTTTTGTTATATTCTATCTCATCATAAACATGTAAAATTATTGTGGGCAAGTGATAAATCAATAACTGTCAAACTCAGTTTCATGTATAAAAAAAAAAAAATATTTTCGTCAGTTTATTGCTCACAATATTTAATGATTTTCAATTAAATTATTCTTCTTAATATCAAAAATCACGTTTTAAAAATAATGGTTATCTTTTTATGAAAAATTGTCTTATTTTTGTCTAAACATGTTAGGTTTATCTTTTTTTTCTTTTATGTAATATACATTTATTACGTTTATTTTTAAAATGCTTATGATTTTTTTTTATGAAAAGAAGCATATTTTTGTCGTCTTTTTCGTTTACTTATCGCAGATTTGAACGGTTTTTAATGAAAATTTGCTTATGAATATGAAAATTCCTATTTTCCCAATAATAATCATATTTTTATAAAAAAAAATATATTGTTTTCAAACTACCGTTTGTCATGTATCATTTTTCGTTCAAGACTTGCACTTTTGGATGGAAAATATCATCTTTTTTGTCAAAACATGATTTGCATGGAAATTTTTTTGTTTTTGATTCACTTATGGCACTTTTTAAAGGTTTTACATGATCATATGATTTATATTTTCAGAATGATTCATATTTTTATGGTAAAGTGAACGTGTTTTAATGAAATTATGTGTTTTTTAATGGGAAATTATATATTTGAATGAAACAATCCATATTTTAATTAAAAAAAAAAGTCATTATTAAACCAGTGTCAAGTTTTGTGAAAGGATGCTAATGAATATAAAGTCATATTTTTCACAATTGTTTTTTAAAAACTTGATTTGTCATATAACGTTTCTTTATTACACTATTTCACTTTGTTTAACAGTTTTTCATTAAATTATTCCTTTGTATATAAATTTTTTATTTTTTTTTTCCCAGCTTTTCATGAAATTTCCTTTGGATAAACAAATTCCTATTTTATCAGTTTATTTCATAAAATTATTATTTTTACCAAACATGGTTATCATGAAACCTTTTTCGTTCACTTATTGCACTTTTCTCAATGGATTGGGGCAGACTTTAATGGGCATATGTAGGTGAAGGGAACAGAGGTGATGAGGAGGTGATGGGTAGGTATGGTTTTAAGGAGAGGAATGTAGAAGGGCAGATGGTGGTAGATTTTGCTAAAAGGATGGAAATGGCAGTGGTGAATACATATTTTAAGAAGAAGGATGATCATAGGGTGACCTGTAAGAGTGGAGGAAGGTGCACACAGGTGGACTATGTTCTATGCAGGAGATGCAACCTGAAGGAGATTGGAGACTGTAAGGTGTTGGCGGGGGACAGTGTAGCTAGACAGCATCGGATGGTGGTCTGTAGGATGGTTTTGGAGGCGAAGAAAAAGAGGAGGAGGGTGAGGACTGAAAGAAGAATAAGATGGTGGAAACTGAAGGAGGAAGAGTGTAGTGTGAGGTTGAGGGAAGAGGTCAGACAGGGGCTTGTTGGTGGTAAAGCGGTATTGGATGATTGGGTAATAACTGCACGAGTGATGAGGATAGCAGCTTGAAAGGTACTTGGTGTGACATCTGGAAATAGAAAGGAAGACAAAGAGACGTGGTGGTGGAATGAGGAAGTGCAGGAGAGCATTAAGGAGAAAGAGGTTGGCAAAACAGAAGTGGGATCGACAGAGTGATGAAAAACGTAGGCAGGAGTACAAGGAGATGCAGCAGGTAAAGAGGGATGTGGCAAAAGCCAAGGAAAAGGCATATGAGGAGCTGTATGAGAGGTTGGACACTAAGAGAGGAGAAAAGGATTGGCCAGGCAGAGGGACCGAGCTGAGAAGGATGCACTGCAAGTTAGAGCAATAAAGGATGAAGATGGAAATGTGTTGACTAGTGGAGTGTTGTGAGAAGGTGGAGGGAGTATTTTGAGCAGGTAATGAATGAGGAAAATCAGAGAGAGAAAAGGTTGGATGATGTGGAGTTGGTGAAGCAGGATGTGGATAGGCTTAGTAAGGAGGAAGTGAGAGCAGCGATTAAGAGGATGAAGAGTGAAAAGTCGATTGGACCAGATGACATACCTGTAGAAGCATGGAGATGTTTAGGAGAGATGGCAGTGGAGTTTTTAACCAGATTGTTTAACACGATTGTGGAAGGTGGGAGGATGCCTGAGGAATGGAGAAGGAGTGTGCTGGTACCGAGCTTTAAGAATAAGGGAGATGTGCAGACCTGCAGTAACTACAGGGGAATTACGTTGACCAGTCACACCATGAAGTTATGGGAAAGAGTAGTGGAAGCCAGGCTGAGAAAAGAAGTGACCATCTGTGAGCAACAGTATGGTTTCATGCTGAGGAAGAGCACCACGTATGCCTTATTTGCTTTGAGGATGTTGATGGAGAAGTATAGAGAAGGACAGAATGAATTGCATTGTGTATTTGTGGATTTAGAGAAAGCGTACGACAGAGTGCCACGAGAGGAGTTGTTGTATTGTATGAGGAAGTCAGGTGTGTCAGAGAAGTATGTGAGGGTGGTGCAGGACATGTATGAGGATGTGCAGTAGGAACGACATACTGGTTCAGGGTGAAGGTTGGACTACATCAAGGATCGGCCCTAAACCCTTTCCTGTTTGCATTGGTGATGGACAGGTTGATGGACGAGGTCAGATAGGAGTCTCCCTAGACTATGATGTTTGCGGATGATATTTTGATTTGTGGTGAGAGTAGTGAGCAGGTTGAGAAGAGCCCGGAGAGGTGGAGATATGCGCTGGAGAGAAGGGGAATGAAAGTCAGTAGGAGTAAGACATGTGCGTAAATGAGAGGGAGGGTGGTGCGGATGAACATGCTATGTGAACATGATGAACATGCTATGTGGGTCCTCGCTTAGGTAACCTTTATACACCAGACAAAAATACCCTGCGGTTTCTAGCCTAGCTAATCCGCTTGTTGTTAAAATTTTGCACACTCAGCAAAACTGCACCGGTTTATTCTGCAATACTATTCTCCAATAAACCTATCATACTCTTATCACAACTATCTCTATTTTGTTTATATTATTTTTGTATTCTACTCTATTTTTATAACTAAAACTAGCTAGAAATGCCAGTAACCCATGGGATCGGGAAAGGCCAGCCCATTAGAATTTTAAAAGGTGACAGTTTAGTAGTTGAAGACAGAGTCATTCTCGATTCTTTGAGTACTGCCGGGAGAACAACAGTTCAATTTCGGCCTGTTTCAAATTTCCTTCTGGTGGCATATGTGTGAAATCGATCTGTAGGTGTTGGAAGGGTTGCTCAGGTCAATGTATGTTAGTTTTGGCACAAGTCAAACCTGAAGCTAACACTAGCTTGGTTGTTTTAGCTACATCAGCAATACAGTATGATGAGTTTATAGCCTGTGTGACTTTAGCTATGCTAATGTGTGACATCCCATGGTAATGCTTCACCAACACTATTAAAGCTAGTTTAGGCAGAGCAATTCTTTTCATCTACATCTCTAATGATACCAGCAGAATATGATTTACATTGTTTAGAAGCCCAATACTTTATGTCCTCCTCCACTTCTGACTCTGAAGTATGTTTTAGGTCAGGATCTCAGGATATTTTCTGTAGTGTCCAAATATACTGGTTGTTTTGCTGCTTCCTTAGCTACTTTATCCGCTAACGTGTTTCCCCGAATTTCCTCTGAATCACCTGAGGCATGTCCATTAACCTTAACTATGGCCGCTTTGGCAGGAAAATGATCAGCATTTAAGAGGTCCCCTATGAGATTAAAATGTGCTATGGGCTTTCCATCAGCTGTTTTAAAGTGTCTTTGCTTCCATGTTTCGGCAAAATCATGCACAACATCATAATCATACTTAGAATCAGTGTATATAGTCACTACTTTACCTTCAGACAACTGCCATGCTCTTGTAAGTGCGACCAACTCTGCAGCTTGTGCAGATGTGTATGGTAATGGTTTAGCTTCAACTATTTCATCAGGTAAACTTACAACCGCATATCCACATAAATACACATCAGAGGGTTTTGAACAAGATCTATCTACATATAGGCAATCCCCCCTTCCAGGGCCGTATCTAAAAAATCGGGCTTACAAGAGGTCTCTTGTTCAATATGCTTAAGCCAATCGTGTGCGTCAATGAAAGCCATCTAAGATAATAAAGTCTAGCACAGGGGTCACAGGTCGCCCACAAGGACCACACAAGCCTGTTCTAAAAATAGCTGTTTCCTACCTTGTTAAATCATTATTAATAATTATTGTGAGAAATACTGACATACTGAGGTGTCAAACTCAGTGTCAAATCCGGCCCGACGTACAATTATATCCGGCCCGCGAGATGATTTAATAAAGATCTATTATTATTGTTATTAATGTCCCGGCGATATAAAGCGCTGATGACACAAACTACAGATCCCATAGTACAGCGCTTCAGCTGTCTTACCGAACACTAGGCGACCTGGGAAAATTCCAGCGTCAATCGAGTCAAGCTTCTGTTGATGTATTTAACCCTATTGTAAAGTTATTGTGAAGCCCCTCACAATGGCGAAGAGAAAAGTTGATTCTGAAAACAGAACGTTTCAAAACCGATGGGATTCTGAGTTTATGTTTACTGACACTGCCGGTAAATACGTGTGTGTTATTTGTGGAGCGAATGTGGATGTAATTAAGGAATTGAATTTAAGAAGGAACTACAATACAAAACATCAGGAGAAGCTGAAGAACCTAAATGCAGAGCAGAAGATATAGAAAGTAGAAGAGTTAAAGAAAAATCTGACATTTCAGCAGAAGTTTTTCACCAAAGCAAAATCACGAAGTGAAGCTGGTGTGAAAACAGAGGAGAAATCAGAGTCACATCAGCCGGTAATTTACTGATGGAGAGTTTTTGAAGAGCTGCATGATGAAGCTGTGAGATGTCTGGTGTTTGACAGGAGATATTTTTATGGAGAGCAAAATATTTTAGTTGAATGTTTAGTTGAAAATGTTGAAAGATTTATGACCAAACTTTTGATGTCACCCATATGAGGATGGGTTCCCCTTTGAGTCTGGTTCCTCTCAAGGTTTCTTCCTCATATCATCTAAGGGAGTTTTTCCTTGCCACTGTCGCCACGGCTGCTCATCAGGGACAAACGC
Source organism: Silurus aristotelis (assembly GCF_946808225.1). Classification (NCBI taxonomy): domain Eukaryota; kingdom Metazoa; phylum Chordata; class Actinopteri; order Siluriformes; family Siluridae; genus Silurus; species Silurus aristotelis. The sequence goes on from NC_139584.1 coordinate 18,767,091, forward strand.
ACACCATTCACCTTCACTGTTGTTTTCTGTAAAGCTGCTTTGAGACAATGTCTGTTGTGAAAAGCGCTATACAAATAAACGACTTGACTTGACTTGAATGTTTAAGATGATTTTTTTATAAAATGGCATAAAAGCAAATAAATCTGATTGTTTTGATTTGTTGTTATTTTAACATTTACTTAAAAGCACAATTTTTATTTATTTGTTCAGGGCTTATTCGCAGCATGTTTATATTTCTAACTTGTATAATTTTGACAGGATATATTTTAATGGACAGCTATTTATTTAAAGTTTAAGTTGATTTTATTCTGGAATAATATTCCTGTCTCTTTTTAATTATATTTATGTTCAAAAAACATTGTTTTAGTGTGTTCAATAAATGTTTATCCTGTTCGACCCGTGATCTCAAGTGTGCTTTGAGTTTTGGCACCCCTGTACTAGATAAATATCATTAATTAGATTAGATTAGATTAGATTCGATTCAACTTTATTTTCATTACACATGTACAAGTACAAGGCAACGAAATGCAGTTTGGGTGCTAACCCGAGTGCAATAACAGCAAGTGCAGGATATATAGTTTTTACATGAATATACATAGTTAAATAAAATTAAATATAGACTATAAACAGTAATTTAAAGATGTATCTGTACTATAAAAGTAGCATACAGATGAATATATATATATATATATATATATATATATATATATATATATATATATATATATATATATATATATATATATATATATAAATATATATGTACTATGAATATAATTACAAATGAATATGAATATATAAGTACTATGAAAATACATATATATATATATATATATATATATATATATAAATATATATATATATATATATATATATATATATATATATATATATATATATATATATATATATATATATATATATATATATAAATATATATGTACTATGAATATAATTACAAATGAATATGAATGTATAAGTACTATGAATATAATTACAGATGAATATGAATATATATGTACTATGAACAATAATATACAGATGATTTATATATATATATATATATATATATATATATATATATATATATATATATATATATATATATATATATATATATATATTTATATACATATATATGTATTGTGAACATGATATACAGATGCCTCTTACTATACACAGAGAATGGGTATATATACAATGGTGATAAGTTAATGGTGAGCAGCAATACAAAAAAGAGCAGTGTGCAAATGAGCAAAGGTTTGTGTAAACAGTCCGTGCAATAACAAAGTATGAGGTGAAAAATGATCAGTGTCTTGGTGAGCATAAGTTTTTGTTCAGACAGTCCAGCAGGAAAGTGACGGAGTGTGAGGTGTGGGTGGAAATGTGGCTCCTTTGTCTTGGAGGTGTTAAGGAGCAGGTTATTGTTATTGCACCATGTGGCTAGGTGCTGGATCTCCTCCCTGTAGGCAGTCTCATCGTTGTTGGTGATGAGACCGATCACGGTAGTGTCATCTGCAAACTTGATGATGGAGTTAGATCCATTCACAGGCCTGCAGTCAGAGGTGAAGAGGGTGTAGAGGAAGGGGCTCAGCACACAGCCCTGTGGTACACCAGTGTTGAGTGTGATGGTGTTGGTGCAGCTGGAGCCAGATCGAACCTGCTGGGGTCTGTTGGTCAGAAAGTCCATGACCCAGTTGCAGGAGGAGGTGTTAATGCCCAGATCTAGAAGTTTGGCTATTAACTTAGATGGATTGATGGTATTGAATGCTGAGATGAAGTCAATTCAAGGTGTGAAACCACCCACTGGTCCAATGGCGGTCTCCAGAGGCATGGCGAAGGATTCTCGCGCGTTCTAGTCTTTCCTTTCACATTAGATAATAAGATTTGGATTAATGTATTTCTTCATTTTGGTTATTAACCTCTTATCTGACTCCAATTTGATAAAACATAATTAATATTTGCATAGGTTGTTATTTTACTAATAGTATAATTTGGATGGATGTTTGTTTAGTTATTCTGATTAAGCTCTTGCATTACACTCGTTCATTTGGTTCTCATAGTCGCACATGATCCTAGTATGGGCCTTATAATTAATATACTGGTCAAAGGTCGTAAGCGAATCAGTATTGGTCGCTGCCAGAGGTTGGACTATACGCTTCAGCGGCCGCTCTCTGCGTGCTCAACTTTAAACATACTTTATTTAGTCCCCTTAGAGGTGACACTTAATTATTACAATAATTATTTCTAACCAAAGGCAATGAATAGAATAATATTGAAATAATCAGAGGTTGAGCTCTGCTACCTACAGCTCCACCTCATGTCTTCTACTCAATGCCACTCTCTCTAATCCATACAACATCCCAGGTCTCACCACAGTCTTATAAACTTTCCCTTTCATTCTTGCAGATACCCTACTATCACAAATAACTCCTGTCACTCTTCTCCACCCACTTCACCCTGCCTGCACTCATTTCTTTACTTCTCTAACACACTCTCCATTACATTGCACTGTTGACCGCAGGTACCTGAACTCCTCCACCTTCTCCAACTCTTCTCCCTGCAACCGCACCACTCCACTGCCCTCCCTCTCATTCACACTCTGTCTTACTCCTACTGACTTTCATTCCCCTTCTCTCCAGCGCATATCTCCACCTTTCCAGGCTCAACCTGTCCATCACCACTGCAAACAGGAAAGGGCTCAGGGCCGATCCTTGATGTAGTCCAACCATCACCCTGAACCAGTCTGTCGTTCTTACTGCACACTTTACTGCGGTCACACTGTCCTCATACATGTCCTGCACCACCCTCACATACTTCTCTGACACACCTGACTTCCTCATACAGTACCACAGCTCCTCTCTCGGCACCCTGTCGTACGCTTTCTCTAAATCGACAAATACACAATGCGATTCCTTCTGTCCCCTTCTCTATACTTCTCCATCAACATACTCAAAGCAAAGGATGGTGCTCTTGGATGGTGCTCTTCCTCGGCATGAAACCATACTGTTGCTCACAGATGGTCACCTCTTCTCTCAGCCTGGCTTTTACTACTCTTTCCCATAACTTCATGGTGTGACTGATCAACTTAATTCCCCTGTAGTTACTGCAGGTCTGCACATCTCCCTTATGCTTAAAGATCGGTACCAGCACACTCCTTCTCCATTCCTCAGGCATCCTCCCACCTTCCAGAATCTTGTTAAACAATCTGGTTAAAAACTCCACTGCCATCTCTCCTAAACATCTCCATGCTTCTACAGGTATGTCATCTGGTCCAACCGACTTTCCACTCTTCATCCTCTTAATCGCTGCTCTCACGTCCTCCTTACTAATCCTATCTACATCCTGCTTTACCAACTCCACATCATCCTCTCTCTGAATTTCCTCATTCATCAGATGCTCAAAATACTCCCTCCACCTTCTCAACACACTCTCCTCACTAGTCAACACATTTTTCTCTCCATCCTTTATTGCTCTAACTTGCAGCACATCCTTCCCAGCTCGGTCCCTCTGCCGGGCCAATAATAGTATAAATCCTTTCCTCCTTCCTTAGTGGCCAACCTCTCATACAGCTCCTCATATGCCTTTCCTTGGCTTTCGCCACATCGCTCTTTACCTGCTGCCGCATCTCCTTGTACTCCTTCCTACTTTCCTCATCACTCTGTCTATCCCACTTCTGCTTTGCCAACCTCTTTCTCCTTATGCTCGCCTGCACTTCCTCATTCCACCTCCACGTCTCCTTGCCTTCCTTTCTATTTCCAGATGTCACACCAAGTACTTTTCTAGCTGCCTTCCTTATCACTCCTGCCATAGTTTCCCAATCACCCAACACCTCTTCACCACCACCGAGCCCCTGTCTGACCTCTTCCCTGAACCTCACACTACACTCTTCCTCCTTCAGTTTCCACCATCTTATTCTTCTTTCAGTCCTCACTTTCCTTCTTTTCTTCTACGCCTCCAAAACCATCATACAGACCACCATCCGATGCTGCTTAGCTACACTGTCCCCTGCCAACACCTTACAGTCTCCAATCTCCTTCAGGTTGCATCTCCTGCATAGAACATAGTCCACCTGTGTTCACCTTCCTCCACTCTTATAGGTCACCCTATGATCCTCCTTCTTCTTAAAATAAGTGTTCACCACTGCCTTTCCATCCTTTTAGCAAAATCTACCACTATCTACCCTTCCACAATTCTCTCCTTAAAACCATACCTACCCATCACCTCTGTTCCCTTCACCAACATGCCCATTAAAGTCTGCCCCAATCACCAATCGTTATTTCCTAGGTACACTATCTACAACTTCATCTAATTCACTCCAGAATCTTTCCTTCTCCTCCATCTCAAAGCCAACTTGTGGAGCATATAGGCACTGATGACATTTATCATCCCTTCAACTTCCATCTTCACGTTCATCACCCTATCAGAAACTCTCTTCACCTCCACTACACTCTTACTGTACTCTTCCTTCAGAATCACCCCTACACCATTTCTTTTTCCAGTTTGAACCCACCTCCAATGTTCCTGGCCTTACTCCCTTTCCACTTGGTCTCCTGAACACACAACATATCTACCTTTCTTCTTTTCATCATATCAGCTATCTCTCTCCCTTTACCCATCATAGTACCAACGTTTAAAGTACCAACCCAAACCTCCACTCTCCTACACTGCTCCTTTTCCTGCCGTCTCTGTAGATGTCTTCCTCTTCTCCTTCTCCTCCTTCGGCCAACAGTAGCCCAATTTCCAATTTCCACCGGTACCCTGTCGGCTAACGATGCCTGTGGCGGTCGTTGTTAACCCGGGTTTCGACCGATCCAGTATGAAATTCTGATTTGTGATCTGCATATTTGATTTGGCACATGTTTTACGCTGGATGCCCTTCCTAACGCAACCTTCCCCATTTACCCGGGCTTGGAACCGACACTAAGAGCACACTGGCTTGTGCCTACCTAATGGCTGGGTTAAAATTTTTTTAATAAAAACAATCACCTTTTTTTTTATAAAAGAATATAAAATTTCTTTTCAAACCATTGATTATCACATTTTGCGATGAATATTTTCACTTTCAATGGTTTTTAGTTAATAATGCTTATGAATATGAAAAGTCATAATTTCACAATAACTTAATAATAAGTAGTTTACCTATTCATTTCATATTTATAAGGGAAAAGTCATTGTTATGTCAAAACATGTTATATCAGGAAACTTTTTTGTTCATTGATTGCACTTTTAACAATTCTTAGTGAAATTATGCTTTTGAATAATTTGCTTTTAAAAATTCATATTTTCACAATAACTTGTAAAAACTTGTTCATTTCACGTTTATCATTGAATTATTGCACTTTTTAACAGTTTTTCGTTAAATGGTGCTTATGAATATGAAAATTCGTATTTTTACTATCACATTTTTTATTTAAAAAAGTCATATTTCTGTCACAACGTGATTTGTACTTTTTTGTTTTTCATTCACTTAACTTTTTTAAAGGTTTGCCATGATCACATGATTTAATTTGTTAGTTTTTTTTTTTTTTTTTAATGAAATTATGATTCATGAAAATTAATATTTTTATAAAAACGCCACTATTTATATGAAAATGTCAAATTCTGGTCATAAAATAATTTGCTATATCATATTTCATTATAAACATGTAAAATTGTCATGGGCAAGTGCATGCTTTCTGTGCAAATACGCTTGTTTCGGAAAACCGCTTTCTCCTCACCCTAGAAGCCTGAGACTTGCAAAATCGCTTTTTACAGCGGCTAAGAAGCTCATTCTTGACAGCACGTAGCATGATTGTCCAAATAAGTGTTGTTGTTACGGTTTTTGGATTTATTATGACTTTTCAACCCATTTTCATTCACTTTTCGCAGTTTTCAACAGTTTTATTTTAATTATGTTTATGAATATGAAAATTTATATTTTTGAAAAAACCATAATAGTTATATGAAAAATGCCATGTTTTGATCGGAAATTGTTTTGTTATAACATATTGCATCATAAACATGTCAAAATATTATGGGGAAATGCATGCTGCTTGTACAAATACGCTTGGTTCGAAAAACCGCTTTCTCTTCGTCCTAGAAGCCTGAGACTTGCGGAATCGCGTTTTCAGCGGTTTAGAAACTCATTCTCGACAGCACGTGGAAGGCTTTGCCAAATATGTGCTGTAGATTCGATTTTGATGATTTATGATTTAATAACACATTTTTCATTCACTTATTGCAGTTTTCTACACTTTTTATGAAATTATGATTATGTATATGAAAATTCATTTTTTTGAAATAACTAATATTTTTGTGAGAAATATCATATTTTGGACAGGAAATGTTTTGTTATATTATATCTCATCATAAACATGTAAAATTATCATGGACAAATGCGTGCTGCTTGTACAAATACGCTTGGTTCGAAAAACCGCTTTTTCTTCGCCCTAGAAGCCTGAGACTTGCGGAATCGCGTTTTCAGCGGTTTAGAAACTCATTGTAGACAGCACGTATAAGGCTTTGCCAAAAATGTGTTGTTGTTTAGATTTTGATGAATTGTAACTTATAACACATTTTTCATTCACTTATTGCAGTTTTCTACACTTTTTATGAAATTATGATGATGAATATGAAAATTTATTTTTTTTAAATAACTATAATATTTTTGTGAGAAATATCATGTTTTGTTGAGGAAATGTTTTGTTATATTATATCTCATCATAAACATGTAAAATTATCATGGACAAATGCGTGCTGCTTGTACAAATACGCTTGGTTCGAAAAACCGCTTTCTCTTCGCCCTAGAAGCCTGAGACTTGCGGAATCGCGTTTTCAGCGGTTTAGAAACTCATTCTTGACAGCACGTATAAGGCTTTGCCAAATATGTGTTGTTGTTTAGATTTTAATGAATTGTGACTTTATAACACATTTTTCATTCACTTATTGCAGTCATCTTCACTTTTTATGAAATTATGATTATGAATATGAAAATTCATATTTTTTAAATAACTATAATATTTTGTGAGAAATATCATATTTTGTTGAGGAAATATTTTGTTATATTATATCTCATCATAAACATGTAAAATTATCATGGACAAGTTCATGCTGCTTGTACAAATACGCTTGGTTAAAAAAAACGCTTTCTCTTCGTCCTAGAAGCCTGAGACTTGCGGAATCGCTTTTTTAGCGGTTAAGAAACTCATGATGATGAATATTGAGGAAATACGCTTGGTTAGAAAAAACCGCTTTCTTTTCGTCCTAGAAGCCTGAGACTTGCGGAATCGCGTTTTCAGCGGTTAAGAATCTCATTCTCGACAGCACATGGAAAGCTTTGACAAATATGTGCTGTAGATTCGATTTCGATGATTTATGACTTTATAACACATTTTTCATTTACTTATTGCAGATTTCTACACTTTTTATGAAATTATGATTATGAATATGAAAATTCATAATTTTCAAATAACTATAATATTTTTGTGAGAAATATCATATTTTGGACAGGAAATATTTTGTTATATTATATCTCATCATAAACATGTAAAATTATCATGGACAAATGCATGCTGCCCGTACAAATACGCTTGGTTCGAAAAACCGCTTTCTCTTCGTCCTATAAGCCTGAGACTTGGGGAATCGCGTTTTCAGCGGTTTAGAAACTCATTCTTGACAGCACGTATAAGGCTTTGCCAAATATGTGTTGTTGTTTAGATTTTGATGAATTGTGACTTTATAACACATTTTTCATTCACTTATGCAGTCATCTACACTTTTTATGAAATTATGATGATGAATATGAAAATTTGATGAATATTGAGATAACTATAATATTTTGTGAGAAATATCATATTTTGTTGAGGAAATGTTTTGTTATATTATATCTCATCATAAACATGCAAAATTATCATGGACAAGTTCATGCTGCTTGAACAAATTCGCTTGGTTCGAAAAACCGCTTTCTCTTCGTCCTAGAAGTCTGAGAATTGCGGAATCGCGTTTTCAGCGATTAAGAAACTCATTCTCGACAGCACGTGCAAGGCTTTGCCAAATATGTGCTGTAGATTCGATTTTGATGATTTATGACTTTATAACACATTTTTCATTCACTTATTGCAGTTTTCTACACTTTTTATGAAATTATGATGATGAATATGAAAATTCATTTTTTTTAAATAACTATAATATTTTTGTGAGAAATATCATGTTTTGTTGAGGAAATGTTTTGTTATATTATATCTCATCATAAACATGTAAAATTATCATGGACAAATGCGTGCTGCTTGTACAAATACGCTTGGTTCGAAAAACCGCTTTCTCTTCGCCCTAGAAGCCTGAGACTTGCGGAATCGCGTTTTCAGCGGTTTAGAAACTCATTCTTGACAGCACGTATAAGGCTTTGCCAAATATGTGTTGTTGTTTAGATTTTGATGAATTGTGACTTTATAACACATTTTTCATTCACTTATTGCAGTCATCTTCACTTTTTATGAAATTATGATTATGAATATGAAAATTCATATTTTTTAAATAACTATAATATTTTGTGAGAAATATCATATTTTGTTGAGGAAATATTTTGTTATATTATATCTCATAATAAACATGTAAAATTATCATGGACAAATGCATGCTGCTTGTACAAATACGCTTGGTTCGAAAAACCGCTTTCTCTTCGTCCTAGAAGCCTGAGACTTGCGGAATCCCGTTTTCAGCGGTTAGGAAACTCATTCTAGACAGCACGTGCAAGGCTTTGCCAAATATGTGCTGTAGATTCGATTTTGATGATTTATGACTTAATAACACATTTTTCATTCACTTATTGCAGTTTTCTACACTTTTTATGAAATTATAATTATGCATATGAAAATTCATATTTTTGAAATAACTAATATTTTTGTGAGAAATATCATATTTTGGACAGGAAATGTTTTGTTATATTATATCTCATCATAAACATGTAAAATTATCATGGACAAGTTCATGCTGCTTGTACAAATACGCTTGGTTAAAAAAAACGCTTTCTCTTCGTCCTAGAAGCCTGAGACTTGCGGAATCGCTTTTTTAGCGATTAAGAAACTCATTCTCGACAGCACGTGGAAGGCTTTGCCAAATATGTGCTGTAGATTCGATTTTGATGATTTATGTCTTTATAACACATTTTTCATTCACTTATTGCAGTTTTCTACACTTTTTATGAAATTATGATTATGTATATGAAAATTCATATTTTTGAAATAACTATAATATTTTTGTGAGAAATATCAGATTTTGGACAGGAAATGTTTTGTTATATTATATCTCATCATAAATATGTAAAATTATCATGGACAAATGCATGCTGCTTGTACAAATACGCTTGTTTCGAAAAACCGCTTTCTCTTCGTCCTAGAAGCCTGAGACTTGCGGAATCGCGTTTTTAGCGGTTAAGAATCTCATTCTTGACAGCACTTAAAAGACTTTGCCAAATATGTGCTGTTGTATCGATTTTGATGAATTATGACTTTATAACCCATTTTCATTCACTTATTGCAGTTTTCTACACTTTTTATGAAATTATGATTATCAATATGAAACTTCATATTTTTGACATTATATTTTTGTGAGAAATATCATATTTTGGTCAGGAAATGTTTTGTTATATTCTATCTCATCATAAACATGTAAAATTATTGTGGGCAAGTGATAAATCAATAACTGTCAAACTCAGTTTCATGTATAAAAAAAAAAAAATATTTTCGTCAGTTTATTGCTCACAATATTTAATGATTTTCAATTAAATTATTCTTATTAATATCAAAAATCACGTTTTAAAAATAATGGTTACATTTTTGTCTAAACATGTTAGGTTTATCTTTTTTTTCTTTTATGTAATATACATTTATTACGTTTATTTTTAAAATGCTTATGATTTTTTTTTTATGAAAAGAAGCATATTTTTGTCCTTTTTTTGTCGTCTTTTTCGTTTACTTATCGCAGATTTGAACGGTTTTTAATGAAAATTTGCTTATGAATATGAAAATTCCTATTTTCCCAATAATAATCATATTTTTATAAAAAAAAATATATTGTTTTCAAACTACCGTTTGTCATGTATCATTTTTCGTTCAAGACTTGCACTTTTGGATGGAAAATATCATCTTTTTTGTCAAAACATGATTTGCATGGACATTTTTTTGTTTTTGACTCACTTATGGCACTTTTTTAAAGGTTTTACATGATCATATGATTTATATTTTCAGAATGATTCATATTTTTATGGTAAAGGTTAACGTGTTTTAATGAAATTATGTTTTTTTTAATGGGAAATTATATATTTGAATGAAACAATCCATATTTTAATTTTAAAAAAAAGTCATTATTAAACCAGTGTCAAGTTTTGTGTAAGGATGCTAATGAATATAAAGTCATATTTTTCACAATTGTTTTTTAAAAACTTGATTTGTCATATAACGTTTCTTTATTAAACTATTTCACTTTGTTTAACAGTTTTTCATTAAATTATTCCTTTGTATATAAATTTTTTTTTTTTTCCCAGCTTTTCATGAAATTTCCTTTGGATAAACAAATTCCTATTTTATCAGTTTATTTCATAAAATGATTATTTTTACCAAACATGGTTATCATGAAACCTTTTTCGTTCACTTATTGCACTTTTCTCAATGGATTGGGGCAGACTTTAATGGGCATATGTAGGTGAAGGGAACAGAGGTGATGAGAAGGTGATGGGTAGGTATGGTTTTAAGGAGAGGAATGTAGAAGGGCAGATGGTGGTAGATTTTGCTAAAAGGATGGAAATGGCAGTGGTGAATACATATTTTAAGAAGAAGGATGATCATAGGGTGACCTATAAGAGTGGAGGAAGGTGCACACAGGTGGACTATGTTCTATGCAGGAGATGCAACCTGAAGGAGATTGGAGACTGTAAGGTGTTGGCGGGGGACAGTGTAGCTAGACAGCATCGGATGGTGGTCTGTAGGATGGTTTTGGAGGCGAAGAAGAAGAGGAGGAGGGTGAGGACTGAAAGAAGAATAAGATGGTGGAAACTGAAGGAGGAAGAGTGTAGTGTGAGGTTGAAGGAAGAGGTCAGACAGGGGCTTGTTGGTGGTGAAGCGGTATTGGATGATTGGGTAATAACTGCACGAGTGATGAGGATAGCAGCTTGAAAGGTACTTGGTGTGACATCTGGAAATAGAAAGGGAGACAAAGAGACGTGGTGGTGGAATGAGGAAGTGCAGGAGAGCATTAAGGAGAAAGAGGTTGGCAAAACAGAAGTGGGATCGACAGAGTGATGAAAAACGTAGGCAGGAGTACAAGGAGATACAGCAGGTAAAGAGGGATGTGGCAAAAGCCAAGGAAAAGGCATATGAGGAGCTGTATGAGAGGTTGGACACTAAGAGAGGAGAAAAGGATTGGCCAGGCAGAGGGACCGAGCTGAGAAGGATGCACTGCAAGTTAGAGCAATAAAGGATGAAGATGGAAATGTGTTGACTAGTGGAGTGTTGTGAGAAGGTGGAGGGAGTATTTTGAGCAGGTAATGAATGAGGAAAATCAGAGGTTGGATGATGTGGAGTTGGTGAAGCAGGATGTGGATAGGCTTAGTAAGGAGGAAGTGAGAGCAGCGATTAAGAGGATGAAGAGTGAAAAGTCGATTGGACCAGATGACATACCTGTAGAAGCATGGAGATGTTTAGGAGAGATTGCAGTGGAGTTTTTAACCAGATTGTTTAAGACGATTGTGGAAGGTGGGAGGATGCCTGAGGAATGGAGAAGGAGTGTGCTGGTACCGAGCTTTAAGAATAAGGGAGATGTGCAGAACTGCAGTAACTACAGGGGAATTACGTTGACCAGTCACACCATGAAGTTATGGGAAAGAGTAGTGGAAGCCAGGCTGAGAAAAGAAGTGACCATCTGTGAGCAACAGTATGGTTTCATGCTGAGGAAGAGCACCACGTATGCCTTATTTGCCTTGAGGATGTTGATGGAGAAGTATAGAGAAGGACAGAATGAATTGCATTGTGTATTTGTGGATTTAGAGAAAGCGTACGACAGAGTGCCACGAGAGGAGTTGTTGTATTGTATGAGGAAGTCAGGTGTGTCAGAGAAGTACGTGAGGGTGGTGCAGGACATGTATGAGGATGTGCAGTAGGAACGACATACTGGTTCAGGGTGAAGGTTGGACTACATCAAGGATCGGCCCTAAACCCGATGCGGATGATATTTTGATTTGTGGTGAGAGTAGTGAGCAGGTTGAGAAGAGCCCGGAGAGGTGGAGATATGCGCTGGAGAGAAGGGGAATGAAAGTCAGTAGGAGTAAGACATGTGCGTAAATGAGAGGGAGGGTGGTGCGGATGAACATGCTATGTGAACATGATGAACATGCTATGTGGGTCCTCGCTTAGGTAACCTTTATACACCAGACAAAAATACCCTGCGGTTTCTAGCCTAGCTAATCCGCTTGTTGTTAAAATTTTGCACACTCAGCAAAACTGCACCGGTTTATTCTGCAATACTATTCTCCAATAAACCTATCATACTCTTATCACAACTATCTCTATTTTGTTTGTATTATTTTTGTATTCTACTCTATTTTTATAACTAAAACTAGCTAGAAATGCCAGTAACCCATGGGATCGGGAAAGGCCAGCCCATTAGAATTTTAAAAGGTGACAGTTTAGTAGTTGAAGACAGAGTCATTCTCGATTCTTTGAGTACTGCCGGGAGAACAACAGTTCAATTTCGGCCTGTTTCAAATTTCCTTCTGGTGGCATATGTGTGAAATCGATCTGTAGGTGTTGGAAAGGTTGCTCAGGTCAATGTATGTTAGTTTTGGCACAAGTCAAACCTGAATCTAACACTAGCTTGGTTGTTTTAGCTACATCAGCAATACAGTATGATGAGTTTATAGCCTGTGTGACTTTAGCTGTGCTAATGTGTGACATCCCATGGTAATGCTTCACCAACACTATTAAAGCTAGTTTAGGCAGAGCAATTCTTTTCATCTACATCTCTAATGATACCAGCAGAATATGATTTACATTGTTTAGAAGCCCAATACTTTATGTCCTCCTCCACTTCTGACTCTGAAGTATGTGTTAGGTCAGGATCTCAGGATATTTTCTGTACTGTGTCCAAATCTACTGGTTGTTTTGCTGCTTCCTTAGCTACTTTATCCGCTAACGTGTTTCCCCGAATTTCCTCTGAATCACCTGAGGCATGTCCATTAACCTTAACTATGGCCGCTTTGGCAGGAAAATGATCAGCATTTAAGAGGTCCCCTATGAGATTAAAATGTGCTATGGGCTTTCCATCAGCTGTTTTAAATTGTCTTTGCTTCCATGTTTCGGCAAAATCATGCACAACATCATAATCATACTTAGAATCAGTGTATATAGTCACTACTTAACCTTCAGACAACTACCATGCTCTTGTAAGTGCGACCAACTCTGCAGCTTGTGCAGATGTGTATGGTAATGGTTTAGCTTCAACTATTTCATCAGGTAAACTTACAACTGCATATCCACATAAATACACATCAGAGGGTTTTGAACAAGATCTATCTACATATAGGCAATCCCCCCTTCCAGGGCCGTATCTAAAAGATCGGGCTTACAAGAGGTCTCTTGTTCAATATGCTTAAGCCAATCGTGTGCGTCAATGAAAGCCATCTAAGATAATAAAGTCTAGCACAGGGGTCACAGGTCGCCCACAAGGACCACACAAGCCTGTTCTAAAAATAGCTGTTTCCTACCTTGTTAAATCATTATTAATAATTATTGTGAGAAATACTGACATACTGAGGTGTCAAACTCAGTGTCAAATCCGGCCCGACGTACAATTATATCCGGCCCGCGAGATGATTTAATAAAGATCTATTATTATTGTTATTAATGTCCCGGCGATATAAAGCGCTGATGACACAAACTACAGATCCCATAGTACAGCGCTTCAGCTGTCTTACCGAACACAAGGCGACCAGGGAAAATTCCAGCGTCAATCGAGTCAAGCTTCTGTTGATGTATTTAACCCTATTGTAAAGTTATTGTGAAGCCCCTCACAATGGCGAAGAGAAAAGTTGATTCTGAAAACAGAACGTTTCAAAACCGATGGGATTCTGAGTTTATGTTTACTGACACTGCCGGTAAATACGTGTGTGTTATTTGTGGAGCGAATGTGGATGTAATTAAGGAATTGAATCTAAGAAGGAACTACAATACAAAACATCAGGAGAAGCTGAAGAACCTAAATGCAGAGCAGAAGATATAGAAAGTAGAAGAGTTAAAGAAAAATCTGACATTTCAGCAGAAGTTTTTCACCAAAGCAAAATCACGAAGTGAAGCTGGTGTGAAAACAGAGGAGAAATCAGAGTCACATCAGCCGGTAATTTACTGATGGAGAGTTTTTGAAGAGCTGCATGATGAAGCTGTGAGATGTCTGGTGTTTGACAGGAGATATTTTTATGGAGAGCAAAATATTTTAGTTGAATGTTTAAGATGATTTTTTTATAAAATGGCATAAAAGCAAATAAATCTGATTGTTTTGATTTGTTGTTATTTTAACATTTACTTAAAAGCACAATTTTTATTTGTTCAGGGCTTATTCGCAGCATGTTTATATTTCTAACTTGTATAATTTTGACAGGATATATTTTAATGGACAGCTATTTATTTAAAGTTTAAGTTGATTTTATTCTGGAATAATATTCCTGTCTCTTTTTAATTATATTTATGTTCAAAAAACATTGTTTTAGTGTGTTCAATAAATGTTTATCCTGTTCGACCCGTGATCTCAAGTGTGCTTTGAGTTTTGGCCCCCCTGTACTAGATAAATATCATTAATTAGATTAGATTAGATTAGATTCGATTCAACTTTATTTTCATTACACATGTACAAGTACAAGGCAACGAAATGCAGTTTGGGTGCTAACCCGAGTGCAATAACAGCAAGTGCAGGATATATAGTTTTTACATGAATATACATAGTTAAATAAAATTAAATATAGACTATAAACAGTAATTTAAAGATGTATCTGTACTATAAAAGTAGCATACAGATGAATATATATATATATATATATATATATATATATATATATATATATATATATATATATATATATATATATATATATATATATAATATATATGTACTATGAATATAATTACAAATGAATATGAATATATAAGTACTATGAATATAATTACAGATGAATATGAATATATATGTACTATGAACAATAATATACAGATGATTTATATATATATATATATATATATATATATATATATATATATATATATATATATATATATATATATATATATATATATATATATTTATATACATATATATATATATGTATTGTGAACATGATATACAGATGCCTCTTACTATACACAGAGAATGGGTATATATACAATGGTGATAAGTTAATGGTGAGCAGCAATACAAAAAAGAGCAGTGTGCAAATGAGCAAAGGTTTGTGTAAACAGTCCGTGCAATAACAAAGTATGAGGTGAAAAATGATCAGTGTCTTGGTGAGCATAAGTTTTTGTTCAGACAGTCCAGCAGGAAAGTGACGGAGTGTGAGGTGTGGGTGGAAATGTGGCTCATTTGTCTTGGAGGTGTTAAGGAGCAGGTTATTGTTATTGCACCATGTGGCTAGGTGCTGGATCTCCTCCCTGTAGGCAGTCTCATCGTTGTTGGTGATGAGACCGATCACGGTAGTGTCATCTGCAAACTTGATGATGGAGTTAGATCCATTCACAGGCCTGCAGTCAGAGGTGAAGAGGGTGTAGAGGAAGGGGCTCAGCACACAGCCCTGTGGTACACCAGTGTTGAGTGTGATGGTGTTGGTGCAGCTGGAGCCAGATCGAACCTGCTGGGGTCTGTTGGTCAGAAAGTCCATGACCCAGTTGCAGGAGGAGGTGTTAATGCCCAGATCTAGAAGTTTGGCTATTAACTTAGATGGATTGATGGTATTGAATGCTGAGCTGAAGTCAATTCAAGGTGTGAAACCACCCACTGGTCCAATGGCGGTCTCCAGAGGCATGGCGAAGGATTCTCGCGCGTTCTAGTCTTTCCTTTCACATTAGATAATAAGATTTGGATTAATGTATTTCTTCATTTTGGTTATTAACCTCTTATCTGACTCCAATTTGATAAAACATAATTAATATTTGCATAGGTTGTTATTTTACTAATAGTATAATTTGGATGGATGTTTGTTTAGTTATTCTGATTAAGCTCTGGCATTACACTCGTTCCTTTGGTTCTCATAGTCGCACATGATCCTAGTATGGGCCTTATAATTAATATACTGGTCAAAGGTCGTAAGCGAATCAGTATTGGTCGCTGCCAGAGGTTGGACTATACGCTTCAGCGGCCGCTCTCTGCGTGCTCAACTTTAAACATATTTTATTTAGTCCCCTTAGAGGTGACACTTAATTATTACAATAATTATTTCTAACCAAAGGCAATGAATAGAATAATATTGAAATAATCAGAGGTTGAGGCTGTCACTCCCAACGAAAACCTTAACATCTTCAGCTCTGCTACCTACAGCTCCACCTCATGTCTTCTACTCAATGCCACTCTCTCTAATCCATACAACATCCCAGGTCTCACCACAGTCCTATAAACTTTCCCTTTCATTCTTGCAGATACCCTACTATCACAAATCACTCCTGTCACTCTTCTCCACCCACTTCACCCTGCCTGCACTCTTTTCTTTACTTCTCTAACACACTCTCCATTACATTGCACTGTTGACCGCAGGTACCTGAACTCCTCCACCTTCTCCAACTCTTCTCCCTGCAACCGCACCACTCCACTGCCCTCCCTCTCATTCACACTCTGTCTTACTCCTACTGACTTTCATTCCCCTTCTCTCCAGCGCATATCTCCACCTTTCCAGGCTCAACCTATCCATCACCACTGCAAACAGGAAAGGGCTCAGGGCCGATCCTTGATGTAGTCCAACCATCACCCTGAACCAGTCTGTCGTTCCTACTGCACACTTTACTGCGGTCACACTGTCCTCATACATGTCCTGCACCACCCTCACATACTTCTCTGACACACCTGACTTCCTCATACAGTACCACAGCTCCTTTCTCGGCACCCTGTCGTACGCTTTCTCTAAATCGACAAATACACAATGCGATTCCTTCTGTCCCCTTCTCTATACTTCTCCATCAACATACTCAAAGCAAAGGATGGTGCTCTTGGATGGTGCTCTTCCTCGGCATGAAACCATACTGTTGCTCACAGATGGTCACCTCTTCTCTCAGCCTGGCTTTTACTACTCTTTCCCATAACTTCATGGTGTGACTGATCAACTTAATTCCCCTGTAGTTACTGCAGGTCTGCACATCTCCCTTATGCTTAAAGATCGGTACCAGCACACTCCTTCTCCATTCCTCAGGCATCCTCCAACCTTCCAGAATCTTGTTAAACAATCTGGTT
Organism: Silurus aristotelis; assembly: GCF_946808225.1. Classification (NCBI taxonomy): domain Eukaryota; kingdom Metazoa; phylum Chordata; class Actinopteri; order Siluriformes; family Siluridae; genus Silurus; species Silurus aristotelis. Next base: position 18,784,542 of record NC_139584.1, read on the forward strand.
AAAAACTCCACTGCCATCTCTCTTAAACATCATGCTTCTACAGGTATGTCATCTGGTCCAACCGACTTTCCACTCTTCATCCTCTTAATCGCTGCTCTCACGTCCTCCTTACTAATCCTATCTACATCCTGCTTTACCAACTCCACATCATCCTCTCTCTGAATTTCCTCATTCATCAGATGCTCAAAATACTCCCTCCACCTTCTCAACACACTCTCCTCACTAGTCAACATATTTTTCTCTCCATCCTTTATTGCTCTAACTTGCAGCACATCCTTCCCAGCTCGGTCCCTCTGCCGGGCCAATAATAGTATAAATCCTTTCCTCCTTCCTTAGTGGCCAACCTCTCATACAGCTCCTCATATGCCTTTCCTTGGCTTTCGCCACATCGCTCTTTACCTGCTGCCGCATCTCCTTGTACTCCTTCCTACTTTCCTCATCACTCTGTCTATCCCACTTCTGCTTTGCCAACCTCTTTCTCCTTATGCTCGCCTGCACTTCCTCATTCCACCTCCACGTCTCCTTGCCTTCCTTTCTATTTCCAGATGTCACACCAAGTACTTTTCTAGCTGCCTTCCTTATCACTCCTGCCATAGTTTCCCAATCACCCAACACCTCTTCACCACCACCGAGCCCCTGTCTGACCTCTTCCCTGAACCTCACACTACACTCTTCCTCCTTCAGTTTCCACCATCTTATTCTTCTTTCAGTCCTCACTTTCCTTCTTTTCTTCTACGCCTCCAAAACCATCATACAGACCACCATCCTATGCTGCTTAGCTACACTGTCCCCTGCCAACACCTTACAGTCTCCAATCTCCTTCAGGTTGCATCTCCTGCATAGAACATAGTCCACCTGTGTTCACCTTCCTCCACTCTTATAGGTCACCCTATGATCCTCCTTCTTCTTAAAATAAGTGTTCACCACTGCCTTTCCATCCTTTTAGCAAAATCTACCACTATCTACCCTTCCACAATTCTCTCCTTAAAACCATACCTACCCATCACCTCTGTTCCCTTCACCAACATGCCCATTAAAGTCTGCCCCAATCACCAATCGTTATTTCCTAGGTACACTATCTACAACTTCATCTAATTCACTCCAGAATCTTTCCTTCTCCTCCATCTCAAAGCCAACTTGTGGAGCATATAGGCACTGATGACATTTATCATCCCTTCAACTTCCATCTTCACGTTCATCACCCTATCAGAAACTCTCTTCACCTCCACTACACTCTTACTGTACTCTTCCTTCAGAATCACCCCTACACCATTTCTTTTTCCAGTTTGAACCCACCTCCAATGTTCCTGGCCTTACTCCCTTTCCACTTGGTCTCCTGAACACACAACATATCTACCTTTCTTCTTTTCATCATATCAGCTATCTCTCTCCCTTTACCCGTCATAGTACCAACGTTTAAAGTACCAACCCAAACCTCCACTCTCCTACACTGCTCCTTTTCCTGCCGTCTCTGTAGATGTCTTCCTCTTCTCCTTCTCCTCCTTCGGCCAACAGTAGCCCAATTTCCAATTTCCACCGGTACCCTGTCGGCTAACGATGCCTGTGGCGGTCGTTGTTAACCCGGGTTTCGACCGATCCAGTATGAAATTCTGATTTGTGATCTGCATATTTGATTTGGCACGTTTTACGCTGGATGCCCTTCCTAACGCAACCTTCCCCATTTACCCGGGCTTGGAACCGACACTAAGAGCACACTGGCTTGTGCCTACCTAATGGCTGGGTTAAAAATTTTTTAATAAAAACAATCACCTTTTTTTTTTATAAAAGAATATAAAATTTCTTTTCAAACCATTGATTATCACATTTTGCGATGAATATTTTCACTTTCAATGGTTTTTAGTTAATAATGCTTATGAATATGAAAAGTCATAATTTCACAATAACTTAATAAGTAGTTTACCTATTCATTTCATATTTATAAGGGAAAAGTCATTGTTATGTCAAAACATGTTATATCAGGAAACTTTTTCGTTCATTGATTGCACTTTTAACAATTCTTAGTGAAATTATGCTTTTGAATAATTTGCTTTTAAAAATTCATATTTTCACAATAACTTGTAAAAACTTGTTCATTTCACGTTTATCATTGAATTATTGCACTTTTTAACAGTTTTTCGTTAAATGGTGCTCATGAATATGAAAATTCGTATTTTTACTATCACATTTTTTATTAAAAAAAAAGTCATATTTCTGTCACAACGTGATTTGTACTTTTTTGTTTTTCATTCACTTAACTTTTTTAAAGGTTTGCCATGATCACATGATTTAATTTGTTAGTTTTTTTTTTTTTTTTTTTTTTTATGAAATTATGATTCATGAAAATTAATATTTTTATAAAAACGCCACTATTTATATGAAAATGTCAAATTCTGGTCATAAAATAATTTGCTATATCATATTTCATTATTAACATGTAAAATTGTCATGGGCAAGTGCATGCTTTCTGTGCAAATACGCTTGTTTCGGAAAACCGCTTTCTCCTCACCCTAGAATCCTGAGACTTGCAAAATCGCTTTTTACAGCGGCTAAGAAGCTCATTCTTGACAGCACGTAGGCATGATTGTCCAAATAAGTGTTGTTGTTACGGTTTTTGGATTTATTATGACTTTTCAACCCATTTTCATTCACTTTTCGCAGTTTTCAACAGTTTTATTTTAATTATGTTTATGAATATGAAAATTTATATTTTTGAAAAAACCATAATAGTTATATGAAAAATGCCATGTTTTGATCGGAAATTGTTTTGTTATAACATATTGCATCATAAACATGTCAAAATATTATGGGGAAATGCATGCTGCTTGTACAAATACGCTTGGTTCGAAAAACCGCTTTCTCTTCGTCCTAGAAGCCTGAGACTTGCGGAATCGCGTTTTCAACAGTTAAAAAACTCATTCTTGACAGCACGTAAAAGGCGTTGCCAAATATGTGTTGTTGTTTAGATTTTGATGAATTGTGACTTTATAACACATTTTTCATTCACTTATTGCAGTTTTCAACACTTTTAATGAAATTATGATTATGAATATGAAAATTCATATTTTTTAAATAACTAATATTTTTGTGAAAAATATCATATTTTGTTGAGGAAATGTTTTATTATATTATTATCTCATCATAAAAATGTAAAATTATCGTGGACAAGTTCATGCTGCTTGTACAAATACGCTTGGTTCGAAAAACCGCTTTCTCTTCGTCCTAGAAGCCTGAGACTTGCGGAATCGCGTTTTCAGCGGTTTAGAAACTCATTCTCGACAGCACGTGGAAGGCTTTGCCAAATATGTGCTGTGGATTCGATTTTGATGATTTATGATTTAATAACACATTTTTCATTCACTTATTGCAGTTTTCTACACTTTTTATGAAATTATGATTATAAATATAAAAATTCATATTTTTGAAATAACTAATATTTTTGTGAAAAATATCATATTTTGGACAGGAAATGTTTTGTTATATTATATCTCATCATAAACATGTAAAATTATCATGGACAAATGCGTGCTGCTTGTACAAATACGCTTGGTTCGAAAAACCGCTTTCTCTTCGCCCTAGAAGCCTGAGACTTGCGGAATCGCGTTTTCTGCGGTTAGGAAACTCATTCTCGACAGCACGTGCAAGGCTTTGCCAAATATTTGCTGTAGATTCGATTTCGATGAATTATGACTTTATAACACATTTTTCATTCACTTATTGCAGTTTTCTACACTTTTTATGAAATTATGATTATGAATATGAAAATTCATATTTTTAAAAATAACTATAATATTTTTGTGAGAAATATCATGTTTTGTTGAGGAAATGTTTTGTTATATTATATCTCATCATAAAAATGTAAAATTATCATGGACAAGTTCATGCTGCTTGTACAAATACGCTTGGTTCGAAAAACCGCTTTCTCTTCGTCCTAGAAGCCTGAGACTTGCGGAATCGCGTTTTCAGCGGTTTAGAAACTCATTCTTGACAGCACGTATAAGGCTTTCCCAAAAATGTGCTGTTGTATCGATTTTGATGAATTATGACTTTAAAACCCATTTTCATTCATTTTTTGCAGTTTTCTACACTTTTTATGAAATTATGATGATGAATATGAAAATTCATTTTTTTTAAATAACTATAATATTTTTGTGAGAAATATCATGTTTTGTTGAGGAAATGTTTTGTTATATTATATATCATCATAAAAATGTAAAATTATCATGGACAAATGCATGCTGCTTGTACAAATAATCTTGGTTCGATAAACCGCTTTCTCCTCGTCCTAGAAGCCTGAGACATGCGGAATCGCGTTTTTAGCGGTTGAGAATCTCATTCTTGACAGCACTTAAAAGACTTTGCCAAATATGTGCTGTTGTATCGATTTTGATGAATTATGACTTTATAACCCATTTTCATTCATTTATTGCAGTTTTCTACACTTTTTATGAAATTATGATTATCAATATGAAACTTCATATTTTTGACATTATTATATTTTTGTGAGAAATATCATATTTTGGTCAGGAAATGTTTTGTTATATTCTATCTCATCATAAACATGTAAAATTATTGTGGGCAAGTGATAAATCAATAACTGTCAAACTCAGTTTCATGTATAAAAAAAAAATAATATTTTCGTCAGTTTATTGCTCACAATATTTAATGATTTTCAATTAAATTATTCTTCTTAATATCAAAAATCACGTTTTAAAAATAATGGTTATCTTTTTATGAAAAATTGTCTTATTTTTGTCTAAACATGTTAGGTTTATCTTTTTTTTCTTTTATGTAATATACATTTATTACGTTTATTTTTAAAATGCTTATGATTTTTTTTTATGAAAAGAAGCATATTTTTGTCGTCTTTTTCGTTTACTTATCGCAGATTTGAACGGTTTTTAATGAAAATTTGCTTATGAATATGAAAATTCCTATTTTCCCAATAATAATCATATTTTTATAAAAAAAAATATATTGTTTTCAAACTACCGTTTGTCATGTATCATTTTTCGTTCAAGACTTGCACTTTTGGATGGAAAATATCATCTTTTTTGTCAAAACATGATTTGCATGGAAATTTTTTTGTTTTTGATTCACTTATGGCACTTTTTAAAGGTTTTACATGATCATATGATTTATATTTTCAGAATGATTCATATTTTTATGGTAAAGTGAACGTGTTTTAATGAAATTATGTGTTTTTTAATGGGAAATTATATATTTGAATGAAACAATCCATATTTTAATTAAAAAAAAAAGTCATTATTAAACCAGTGTCAAGTTTTGTGAAAGGATGCTAATGAATATAAAGTCATATTTTTCACAATTGTTTTTTAAAAACTTGATTTGTCATATAACGTTTCTTTATTACACTATTTCACTTTGTTTAACAGTTTTTCATTAAATTATTCCTTTGTATATACATTTTTTATTTTTTTTTTCCCAGCTTTTCATGAAATTTCCTTTGGATAAACAAATTCCTATTTTATCAGTTTATTTCATAAAATTATTATTTTTACCAAACATGGTTATCATGAAACCTTTTTCGTTCACTTATTGCACTTTTCTCAATGGATTGGGGCAGACTTTAATGGGCATATGTAGGTGAAGGGAACAGAGGTGATGAGGAGGTGATGGGTAGGTATGGTTTTAAGGAGAGGAATGTAGAAGGGCAGATGGTGGTAGATTTTGCTAAAAGGATGGAAATGGCAGTGGTGAATACATATTTTAAGAAGAAGGATGATCATAGGGTGACCTGTAAGAGTGGAGGAAGGTGCACACAGGTGGACTATGTTCTATGCAGGAGATGCAACCTGAAGGAGATTGGAGACTGTAAGGTGTTGGCGGGGGACAGTGTAGCTAGACAGCATCGGATGGTGGTCTGTAGGATGGTTTTGGAGGCGAAGAAAAAGAGGAGGAGGGTGAGGACTGAAAGAAGAATAAGATGGTGGAAACTGAAGGAGGAAGAGTGTAGTGTGAGGTTGAGGGAAGAGGTCAGACAGGGGCTTGTTGGTGGTGAAGCGGTATTGGATGATTGGGTAATAACTGCACGAGTGATGAGGATAGCAGCTTGAAAGGTACTTGGTGTGACATCTGGAAATAGAAAGGAAGACAAAGAGACGTGGTGGTGGAATGAGGAAGTGCAGGAGAGCATTAAGGAGAAAGAGGTTGGCAAAACAGAAGTGGGATCGACAGAGTGATGAAAAACGTAGGCAGGAGTACAAGGAGATGCAGCAGGTAAAGAGGGATGTGGCAAAAGCCAAGGAAAAGGCATATGAGGAGCTGTATGAGAGGTTGGACACTAAGAGAGGAGAAAAGGATTGGCCAGGCAGAGGGACCGAGCTGAGAAGGATGCACTGCAAGTTAGAGCAATAAAGGATGAAGATGGAAATGTGTTGACTAGTGGAGTGTTGTGAGAAGGTGGAGGGAGTATTTTGAGCAGGTAATGAATGAGGAAAATCAGAGAGAGAAAAGGTTGGATGATGTGGAGTTGGTGAAGCAGGATGTGGATAGGCTTAGTAAGGAGGAAGTGAGAGCAGCGATTAAGAGGATGAAGAGTGAAAAGTCGATTGGACCAGATGACATACCTGTAGAAGCATGGAGATGTTTAGGAGAGATGGCAGTGGAGTTTTTAACCAGATTGTTTAACACGATTGTGGAAGGTGGGAGGATGCCTGAGGAATGGAGAAGGAGTGTGCTGGTACCGAGCTTTAAGAATAAGGGAGATGTGCAGACCTGCAGTAACTACAGGGGAATTACGTTGACCAGTCACACCATGAAGTTATGGGAAAGAGTAGTGGAAGCCAGGCTGAGAAAAGAAGTGACCATCTGTGAGCAACAGTATGGTTTCATGCTGAGGAAGAGCACCACGTATGCCTTATTTGCTTTGAGGATGTTGATGGAGAAGTATAGAGAAGGACAGAATGAATTGCATTGTGTATTTGTGGATTTAGAGAAAGCGTACGACAGAGTGCCACGAGAGGAGTTGTTGTATTGTATGAGGAAGTCAGGTGTGTCAGAGAAGTATGTGAGGGTGGTGCAGGACATGTATGAGGATGTGCAGTAGGAACGACATACTGGTTCAGGGTGAAGGTTGGACTACATCAAGGATCGGCCCTAAACCCTTTCCTGTTTGCATTGGTGATGGACAGGTTGATGGACGAGGTCAGATAGGAGTCTCCCTAGACTATGATGTTTGCGGATGATATTTTGATTTGTGGTGAGAGTAGTGAGCAGGTTGAGAAGAGCCCGGAGAGGTGGAGATATGCGCTGGAGAGAAGGGGAATGAAAGTCAGTAGGAGTAAGACATGTGCGTAAATGAGAGGGAGGGTGGTGCGGATGAACATGCTATGTGAACATGATGAACATGCTATGTGGGTCCTCGCTTAGGTAACCTTTATACACCAGACAAAAATACCCTGCGGTTTCTAGCCTAGCTAATCCGCTTGTTGTTAAAATTTTGCACACTCAGCAAAACTGCACCGGTTTATTCTGCAATACTATTCTCCAATAAACCTATCATACTCTTATCACAACTATCTCTATTTTGTTTATATTATTTTTGTATTCTACTCTATTTTTATAACTAAAACTAGCTAGAAATGCCAGTAACCCATGGGATCGGGAAAGGCCAGCCCATTAGAATTTTAAAAGGTGACAGTTTAGTAGTTGAAGACAGAGTCATTCTCGATTCTTTGAGTACTGCCGGGAGAACAACAGTTCAATTTCGGCCTGTTTCAAATTTCCTTCTGGTGGCATATGTGTGAAATCGATCTGTAGGTGTTGGAAGGGTTGCTCAGGTCAATGTATGTTAGTTTTGGCACAAGTCAAACCTGAAGCTAACACTAGCTTGGTTGTTTTAGCTACATCAGCAATACAGTATGATGAGTTTATAGCCTGTGTGACTTTAGCTATGCTAATGTGTGACATCCCATGGTAATGCTTCACCAACACTATTAAAGCTAGTTTAGGCAGAGCAATTCTTTTCATCTACATCTCTAATGATACCAGCAGAATATGATTTACATTGTTTAGAAGCCCAATACTTTATGTCCTCCTCCACTTCTGACTCTGAAGTATGTTTTAGGTCAGGATCTCAGGATATTTTCTGTAGTGTCCAAATCTACTGGTTGTTTTGCTGCTTCCTTAGCTACTTTATCCGCTAACGTGTTTCCCCGAATTTCCTCTGAATCACCTGAGGCATGTCCATTAACCTTAACTATGGCCGCTTTGGCAGGAAAATGATCAGCATTTAAGAGGTCCCCTATGAGATTAAAATGTGCTATGGGCTTTCCATCAGCTGTTTTAAAGTGTCTTTGCTTCCATGTTTCGGCAAAATCATGCACAACATCATAATCATACTTAGAATCAGTGTATATAGTCACTACTTTACCTTCAGACAACTGCCATGCTCTTGTAAGTGCGACCAACTCTGCAGCTTGTGCAGATGTGTATGGTAATGGTTTAGCTTCAACTATTTCATCAGGTAAACTTACAACCGCATATCCACATAAATACACATCAGAGGGTTTTGAACAAGATCTATCTACATATAGGCAATCCCCCCTTCCAGGGCCGTATCTAAAAAATCGGGCTTACAAGAGGTCTCTTGTTCAATATGCTTAAGCCAATCGTGTGCGTCAATGAAAGCCATCTAAGATAATAAAGTCTAGCACAGGGGTCACAGGTCGCCCACAAGGACCACACAAGCCTGTTCTAAAAATAGCTGTTTCCTACCTTGTTAAATCATTATTAATAATTATTGTGAGAAATACTGACATACTGAGGTGTCAAACTCAGTGTCAAATCCGGCCCGACGTACAATTATATCCGGCCCGCGAGATGATTTAATAAAGATCTATTATTATTGTTATTAATGTCCCGGCGATATAAAGCGCTGATGACACAAACTACAGATCCCATAGTACAGCGCTTCAGCTGTCTTACCGAACACTAGGCGACCTGGGAAAATTCCAGCGTCAATCGAGTCAAGCTTCTGTTGATGTATTTAACCCTATTGTAAAGTTATTGTGAAGCCCCTCACAATGGCGAAGAGAAAAGTTGATTCTGAAAACAGAACGTTTCAAAACCGATGGGATTCTGAGTTTATGTTTACTGACACTGCCGGTAAATACGTGTGTGTTATTTGTGGAGCGAATGTGGATGTAATTAAGGAATTGAATTTAAGAAGGAACTACAATACAAAACATCAGGAGAAGCTGAAGAACCTAAATGCAGAGCAGAAGATATAGAAAGTAGAAGAGTTAAAGAAAAATCTGACATTTCAGCAGAAGTTTTTCACCAAAGCAAAATCACGAAGTGAAGCTGGTGTGAAAACAGAGGAGAAATCAGAGTCACATCAGCCGGTAATTTACTGATGGAGAGTTTTTGAAGAGCTGCATGATGAAGCTGTGAGATGTCTGGTGTTTGACAGGAGATATTTTTATGGAGAGCAAAATATTTTAGTTGAATGTTTAGTTGAAATTGTTGAAAGATTTATGACCAAACTTTTGATGTCACCCATATGAGGATGGGTTCCCCTTTGAGTCTGGTTCCTCTCAAGGTTTCTTCCTCATATCATCTAAGGGAGTTTTTCCTTGCCACTGTCGCCACGGCTGCTCATCAGGGACAAACGCACACCATTCACCTTCACTGTTGTTTTCTGTAAAGCTGCTTTGAGACAATGTCTGTTGTGAAAAGCGCTATACAAATAAACGACTTGACTTGACTTGAATGTTTAAGATGATTTTTTTATAAAATGGCATAAAAGCAAATAAATCTGATTGTTTTGATTTGTTGTTATTTTAACATTTACTTAAAAGCACAATTTTTATTTATTTGTTCAGGGCTTATTCGCAGCATGTTTATATTTCTAACTTGTATAATTTTGACAGGATATATTTTAATGGACAGCTATTTATTTAAAGTTTAAGTTGATTTTATTCTGGAATAATATTCCTGTCTCTTTTTAATTATATTTATGTTCAAAAAACATTGTTTTAGTGTGTTCAATAAATGTTTATCCTGTTCGACCCGTGATCTCAAGTGTGCTTTGAGTTTTGGCACCCCTGTACTAGATAAATATCATTAATTAGATTAGATTAGATTAGATTCGATTCAACTTTATTTTCATTACACATGTACAAGTACAAGGCAACGAAATGCAGTTTGGGTGCTAACCCGAGTGCAATAACAGCAAGTGCAGGATATATAGTTTTTACATGAATATACATAGTTAAATAAAATTAAATATAGACTATAAACAGTAATTTAAAGATGTATCTGTACTATAAAAGTAGCATACAGATGAATATATATATATATATATATATATATATATATATATATATATATATATATATATATATATATATATATATATATATATATATATAAATATATATGTACTATGAATATAATTACAAATGAATATGAATATATAAGTACTATGAAAATACATATATATATATATATATATATATATATAAATATATATATATATATATATATATATATATATATATATATATATATATATATATATATATATATATATAAATATATATGTACTATGAATATAATTACAAATGAATATGAATATATAAGTACTATGAATATAATTACAGATGAATATGAATATATATGTACTATGAACAATAATATACAGATGATTTATATATATATATATATATATATATATATATATATATATATATATATATATATATATATATATATATATATATATATATATATATATATTTATATACATATATATGTATTGTGAACATGATATACAGATGCCTCTTACTATACACAGAGAATGGGTATATATACAATGGTGATAAGTTAATGGTGAGCAGCAATACAAAAAAGAGCAGTGTGCAAATGAGCAAAGGTTTGTGTAAACAGTCCGTGCAATAACAAAGTATGAGGTGAAAAATGATCAGTGTCTTGGTGAGCATAAGTTTTTGTTCAGACAGTCCAGCAGGAAAGTGACGGAGTGTGAGGTGTGGGTGGAAATGTGGCTCCTTTGTCTTGGAGGTGTTAAGGAGCAGGTTATTGTTATTGCACCATGTGGCTAGGTGCTGGATCTCCTCCCTGTAGGCAGTCTCATCGTTGTTGGTGATGAGACCGATCACGGTAGTGTCATCTGCAAACTTGATGATGGAGTTAGATCCATTCACAGGCCTGCAGTCAGAGGTGAAGAGGGTGTAGAGGAAGGGGCTCAGCACACAGCCCTGTGGTACACCAGTGTTGAGTGTGATGGTGTTGGTGCAGCTGGAGCCAGATCGAACCTGCTGGGGTCTGTTGGTCAGAAAGTCCATGACCCAGTTGCAGGAGGAGGTGTTAATGCCCAGATCTAGAAGTTTGGCTATTAACTTAGATGGATTGATGGTATTGAATGCTGAGATGAAGTCAATTCAAGGTGTGAAACCACCCACTGGTCCAATGGCGGTCTCCAGAGGCATGGCGAAGGATTCTCGCGCGTTCTAGTCTTTCCTTTCACATTAGATAATAAGATTTGGATTAATGTATTTCTTCATTTTGGTTATTAACCTCTTATCTGACTCCAATTTGATAAAACATAATTAATATTTGCATAGGTTGTTATTTTACTAATAGTATAATTTGGATGGATGTTTGTTTAGTTATTCTGATTAAGCTCTTGCATTACACTCGTTCATTTGGTTCTCATAGTCGCACATGATCCTAGTATGGGCCTTATAATTAATATACTGGTCAAAGGTCGTAAGCGAATCAGTATTGGTCGCTGCCAGAGGTTGGACTATACGCTTCAGCGGCCGCTCTCTGCGTGCTCAACTTTAAACATACTTTATTTAGTCCCCTTAGAGGTGACACTTAATTATTACAATAATTATTTCTAACCAAAGGCAATGAATAGAATAATATTGAAATAATCAGAGGTTGAGCTCTGCTACCTACAGCTCCACCTCATGTCTTCTACTCAATGCCACTCTCTCTAATCCATACAACATCCCAGGTCTCACCACAGTCTTATAAACTTTCCCTTTCATTCTTGCAGATACCCTACTATCACAAATAACTCCTGTCACTCTTCTCCACCCACTTCACCCTGCCTGCACTCTTTTCTTTACTTCTCTAACACACTCTCCATTACATTGCACTGTTGACCGCAGGTACCTGAACTCCTCCACCTTCTCCAACTCTTCTCCCTGCAACCGCACCACTCCACTGCCCTCCCTCTCATTCACACTCTGTCTTACTCCTACTGACTTTCATTCCCCTTCTCTCCAGCGCATATCTCCACCTTTCCAGGCTCAACCTGTCCATCACCACTGCAAACAGGAAAGGGCTCAGGGCCGATCCTTGATGTAGTCCAACCATCACCCTGAACCAGTCTGTCGTTCTTACTGCACACTTTACTGCGGTCACACTGTCCTCATACATGTCCTGCACCACCCTCACATACTTCTCTGACACACCTGACTTCCTCATACAGTACCACAGCTCCTCTCTCGGCACCCTGTCGTACGCTTTCTCTAAATCGACAAATACACAATGCGATTCCTTCTGTCCCCTTCTCTATACTTCTCCATCAACATACTCAAAGCAAAGGATGGTGCTCTTGGATGGTGCTCTTCCTCGGCATGAAACCATACTGTTGCTCACAGATGGTCACCTCTTCTCTCAGCCTGGCTTTTACTACTCTTTCCCATAACTTCATGGTGTGACTGATCAACTTAATTCCCCTGTAGTTACTGCAGGTCTGCACATCTCCCTTATGCTTAAAGATCGGTACCAGCACACTCCTTCTCCATTCCTCAGGCATCCTCCCACCTTCCAGAATCTTGTTAAACAATCTGGTTAAAAACTCCACTGCCATCTCTCCTAAACATCTCCATGCTTCTACAGGTATGTCATCTGGTCCAACCGACTTTCCACTCTTCATCCTCTTAATCGCTGCTCTCACGTCCTCCTTACTAATCCTATCTACATCCTGCTTTACCAACTCCACATCATCCTCTCTCTGAATTTCCTCATTCATCAGATGCTCAAAATACTCCCTCCACCTTCTCAACACACTCTCCTCACTAGTCAACACATTTTTCTCTCCATCCTTTATTGCTCTAACTTGCAGCACATCCTTCCCAGCTCGGTCCCTCTGCCGGGCCAATAATAGTATAAATCCTTTCCTCCTTCCTTAGTGGCCAACCTCTCATACAGCTCCTCATATGCCTTTCCTTGGCTTTCGCCACATCGCTCTTTACCTGCTGCCGCATCTCCTTGTACTCCTTCCTACTTTCCTCATCACTCTGTCTATCCCACTTCTGCTTTGCCAACCTCTTTCTCCTTATGCTCGCCTGCACTTCCTCATTCCACCTCCACGTCTCCTTGCCTTCCTTTCTATTTCCAGATGTCACACCAAGTACTTTTCTAGCTGCCTTCCTTATCACTCCTGCCATAGTTTCCCAATCACCCAACACCTCTTCACCACCACCGAGCCCCTGTCTGACCTCTTCCCTGAACCTCACACTACACTCTTCCTCCTTCAGTTTCCACCATCTTATTCTTCTTTCAGTCCTCACTTTCCTTCTTTTCTTCTACGCCTCCAAAACCATCATACAGACCACCATCCGATGCTGCTTAGCTACACTGTCCCCTGCCAACACCTTACAGTCTCCAATCTCCTTCAGGTTGCATCTCCTGCATAGAACATAGTCCACCTGTGTTCACCTTCCTCCACTCTTATAGGTCACCCTATGATCCTCCTTCTTCTTAAAATAAGTGTTCACCACTGCCTTTCCATCCTTTTAGCAAAATCTACCACTATCTACCCTTCCACAATTCTCTCCTTAAAACCATACCTACCCATCACCTCTGTTCCCTTCACCAACATGCCCATTAAAGTCTGCCCCAATCACCAATCGTTATTTCCTAGGTACACTATCTACAACTTCATCTAATTCACTCCAGAATCTTTCCTTCTCCTCCATCTCAAAGCCAACTTGTGGAGCATATAGGCACTGATGACATTTATCATCCCTTCAACTTCCATCTTCACGTTCATCACCCTATCAGAAACTCTCTTCACCTCCACTACACTCTTACTGTACTCTTCCTTCAGAATCACCCCTACACCATTTCTTTTTCCAGTTTGAACCCACCTCCAATGTTCCTGGCCTTACTCCCTTTCCACTTGGTCTCCTGAACACACAACATATCTACCTTTCTTCTTTTCATCATATCAGCTATCTCTCTCCCTTTACCCATCATAGTACCAACGTTTAAAGTACCAACCCAAACCTCCACTCTCCTACACTGCTCCTTTTCCTGCCGTCTCTGTAGATGTCTTCCTCTTCTCCTTCTCCTCCTTCGGCCAACAGTAGCCCAATTTCCAATTTCCACCGGTACCCTGTCGGCTAACGATGCCTGTGGCGGTCGTTGTTAACCCGGGTTTCGACCGATCCAGTATGAAATTCTGATTTGTGATCTGCATATTTGATTTGGCACATGTTTTACGCTGGATGCCCTTCCTAACGCAACCTTCCCCATTTACCCGGGCTTGGAACCGACACTAAGAGCACACTGGCTTGTGCCTACCTAATGGCTGGGTTAAAATTTTTTTAATAAAAACAATCACCTTTTTTTTTATAAAAGAATATAAAATTTCTTTTCAAACCATTGATTATCACATTTTGCGATGAATATTTTCACTTTCAATGGTTTTTAGTTAATAATGCTTATGAATATGAAAAGTCATAATTTCACAATAACTTAATAATAAGTAGTTTACCTATTCATTTCATATTTATAAGGGAAAAGTCATTGTTATGTCAAAACATGTTATATCAGGAAACTTTTTTGTTCATTGATTGCACTTTTAACAATTCTTAGTGAAATTATGCTTTTGAATAATTTGCTTTTAAAAATTCATATTTTCACAATAACTTGTAAAAACTTGTTCATTTCACGTTTATCATTGAATTATTGCACTTTTTAACAGTTTTTCGTTAAATGGTGCTTATGAATATGAAAATTCGTATTTTTACTATCACATTTTTTATTTAAAAAAGTCATATTTCTGTCACAACGTGATTTGTACTTTTTTGTTTTTCATTCACTTAACTTTTTTAAAGGTTTGCCATGATCACATGATTTAATTTGTTAGTTTTTTTTTTTTTTTTTAATGAAATTATGATTCATGAAAATTAATATTTTTATAAAAACGCCACTATTTATATGAAAATGTCAAATTCTGGTCATAAAATAATTTGCTATATCATATTTCATTATAAACATGTAAAATTGTCATGGGCAAGTGCATGCTTTCTGTGCAAATACGCTTGTTTCGGAAAACCGCTTTCTCCTCACCCTAGAAGCCTGAGACTTGCAAAATCGCTTTTTACAGCGGCTAAGAAGCTCATTCTTGACAGCACGTAGCATGATTGTCCAAATAAGTGTTGTTGTTACGGTTTTTGGATTTATTATGACTTTTCAACCCATTTTCATTCACTTTTCGCAGTTTTCAACAGTTTTATTTTAATTATGTTTATGAATATGAAAATTTATATTTTTGAAAAAACCATAATAGTTATATGAAAAATGCCATGTTTTGATCGGAAATTGTTTTGTTATAACATATTGCATCATAAACATGTCAAAATATTATGGGGAAATGCATGCTGCTTGTACAAATACGCTTGGTTCGAAAAACCGCTTTCTCTTCGTCCTAGAAGCCTGAGACTTGCGGAATCGCGTTTTCAGCGGTTTAGAAACTCATTCTCGACAGCACGTGGAAGGCTTTGCCAAATATGTGCTGTAGATTCGATTTTGATGATTTATGATTTAATAACACATTTTTCATTCACTTATTGCAGTTTTCTACACTTTTTATGAAATTATGATTATGTATATGAAAATTCATTTTTTTGAAATAACTAATATTTTTGTGAGAAATATCATATTTTGGACAGGAAATGTTTTGTTATATTATATCTCATCATAAACATGTAAAATTATCATGGACAAATGCGTGCTGCTTGTACAAATACGCTTGGTTCGAAAAACCGCTTTTTCTTCGCCCTAGAAGCCTGAGACTTGCGGAATCGCGTTTTCAGCGGTTTAGAAACTCATTGTAGACAGCACGTATAAGGCTTTGCCAAAAATGTGTTGTTGTTTAGATTTTGATGAATTGTAACTTATAACACATTTTTCATTCACTTATTGCAGTTTTCTACACTTTTTATGAAATTATGATGATGAATATGAAAATTTATTTTTTTTAAATAACTATAATATTTTTGTGAGAAATATCATGTTTTGTTGAGGAAATGTTTTGTTATATTATATCTCATCATAAACATGTAAAATTATCATGGACAAATGCGTGCTGCTTGTACAAATACGCTTGGTTCGAAAAACCGCTTTCTCTTCGCCCTAGAAGCCTGAGACTTGCGGAATCGCGTTTTCAGCGGTTTAGAAACTCATTCTTGACAGCACGTATAAGGCTTTGCCAAATATGTGTTGTTGTTTAGATTTTGATGAATTGTGACTTTATAACACATTTTTCATTCACTTATTGCAGTCATCTTCACTTTTTATGAAATTATGATTATGAATATGAAAATTCATATTTTTTAAATAACTATAATATTTTGTGAGAAATATCATATTTTGTTGAGGAAATATTTTGTTATATTATATCTCATCATAAACATGTAAAATTATCATGGACAAGTTCATGCTGCTTGTACAAATACGCTTGGTTAAAAAAAACGCTTTCTCTTCGTCCTAGAAGCCTGAGACTTGCGGAATCGCTTTTTTAGCGGTTAAGAAACTCATGATGATGAATATTGAGGAAATACGCTTGGTTAGAAAAAACCGCTTTCTTTTCGTCCTAGAAGCCTGAGACTTGCGGAATCGCGTTTTCAGCGGTTAAGAATCTCATTCTCGACAGCACATGGAAAGCTTTGACAAATATGTGCTGTAGATTCGATTTCGATGATTTATGACTTTATAACACATTTTTCATTTACTTATTGCAGATTTCTACACTTTTTATGAAATTATGATTATGAATATGAAAATTCATAATTTTCAAATAACTATAATATTTTTGTGAGAAATATCATATTTTGGACAGGAAATATTTTGTTATATTATATCTCATCATAAACATGTAAAATTATCATGGACAAATGCATGCTGCCCGTACAAATACGCTTGGTTCGAAAAACCGCTTTCTCTTCGTCCTATAAGCCTGAGACTTGGGGAATCGCGTTTTCAGCGGTTTAGAAACTCATTCTTGACAGCACGTATAAGGCTTTGCCAAATATGTGTTGTTGTTTAGATTTTGATGAATTGTGACTTTATAACACATTTTTCATTCACTTATGCAGTCATCTACACTTTTTATGAAATTATGATGATGAATATGAAAATTTGATGAATATTGAGATAACTATAATATTTTGTGAGAAATATCATATTTTGTTGAGGAAATGTTTTGTTATATTATATCTCATCATAAACATGCAAAATTATCATGGACAAGTTCATGCTGCTTGAACAAATTCGCTTGGTTCGAAAAACCGCTTTCTCTTCGTCCTAGAAGTCTGAGAATTGCGGAATCGCGTTTTCAGCGATTAAGAAACTCATTCTCGACAGCACGTGCAAGGCTTTGCCAAATATGTGCTGTAGATTCGATTTTGATGATTTATGACTTTATAACACATTTTTCATTCACTTATTGCAGTTTTCTACACTTTTTATGAAATTATGATGATGAATATGAAAATTCATTTTTTTTAAATAACTATAATATTTTTGTGAGAAATATCATGTTTTGTTGAGGAAATGTTTTGTTATATTATATCTCATCATAAACATGTAAAATTATCATGGACAAATGCGTGCTGCTTGTACAAATACGCTTGGTTCGAAAAACCGCTTTCTCTTCGCCCTAGAAGCCTGAGACTTGCGGAATCGCGTTTTCAGCGGTTTAGAAACTCATTCTTGACAGCACGTATAAGGCTTTGCCAAATATGTGTTGTTGTTTAGATTTTGATGAATTGTGACTTTATAACACATTTTTCATTCACTTATTGCAGTCATCTTCACTTTTTATGAAATTATGATTATGAATATGAAAATTCATATTTTTTAAATAACTATAATATTTTGTGAGAAATATCATATTTTGTTGAGGAAATATTTTGTTATATTATATCTCATAATAAACATGTAAAATTATCATGGACAAATGCATGCTGCTTGTACAAATACGCTTGGTTCGAAAAACCGCTTTCTCTTCGTCCTAGAAGCCTGAGACTTGCGGAATCCCGTTTTCAGCGGTTAGGAAACTCATTCTAGACAGCACGTGCAAGGCTTTGCCAAATATGTGCTGTAGATTCGATTTTGATGATTTATGACTTAATAACACATTTTTCATTCACTTATTGCAGTTTTCTACACTTTTTATGAAATTATAATTATGCATATGAAAATTCATATTTTTGAAATAACTAATATTTTTGTGAGAAATATCATATTTTGGACAGGAAATGTTTTGTTATATTATATCTCATCATAAACATGTAAAATTATCATGGACAAGTTCATGCTGCTTGTACAAATACGCTTGGTTAAAAAAAACGCTTTCTCTTCGTCCTAGAAGCCTGAGACTTGCGGAATCGCTTTTTTAGCGATTAAGAAACTCATTCTCGACAGCACGTGGAAGGCTTTGCCAAATATGTGCTGTAGATTCGATTTTGATGATTTATGTCTTTATAACACATTTTTCAT
This sequence comes from Silurus aristotelis, assembly GCF_946808225.1. Taxonomy (NCBI): domain Eukaryota; kingdom Metazoa; phylum Chordata; class Actinopteri; order Siluriformes; family Siluridae; genus Silurus; species Silurus aristotelis. Next base: position 18,803,331 of record NC_139584.1, read on the forward strand.
TCACTTATTGCAGTTTTCTACACTTTTTATGAAATTATGATTATGTATATGAAAATTCATATTTTTGAAATAACTATAATATTTTTGTGAGAAATATCAGATTTTGGACAGGAAATGTTTTGTTATATTATATCTCATCATAAATATGTAAAATTATCATGGACAAATGCATGCTGCTTGTACAAATACGCTTGTTTCGAAAAACCGCTTTCTCTTCGTCCTAGAAGCCTGAGACTTGCGGAATCGCGTTTTTAGCGGTTAAGAATCTCATTCTTGACAGCACTTAAAAGACTTTGCCAAATATGTGCTGTTGTATCGATTTTGATGAATTATGACTTTATAACCCATTTTCATTCACTTATTGCAGTTTTCTACACTTTTTATGAAATTATGATTATCAATATGAAACTTCATATTTTTGACATTATATTTTTGTGAGAAATATCATATTTTGGTCAGGAAATGTTTTGTTATATTCTATCTCATCATAAACATGTAAAATTATTGTGGGCAAGTGATAAATCAATAACTGTCAAACTCAGTTTCATGTATAAAAAAAAAAAAATATTTTCGTCAGTTTATTGCTCACAATATTTAATGATTTTCAATTAAATTATTCTTATTAATATCAAAAATCACGTTTTAAAAATAATGGTTACATTTTTGTCTAAACATGTTAGGTTTATCTTTTTTTTCTTTTATGTAATATACATTTATTACGTTTATTTTTAAAATGCTTATGATTTTTTTTTTATGAAAAGAAGCATATTTTTGTCCTTTTTTTGTCGTCTTTTTCGTTTACTTATCGCAGATTTGAACGGTTTTTAATGAAAATTTGCTTATGAATATGAAAATTCCTATTTTCCCAATAATAATCATATTTTTATAAAAAAAAATATATTGTTTTCAAACTACCGTTTGTCATGTATCATTTTTCGTTCAAGACTTGCACTTTTGGATGGAAAATATCATCTTTTTTGTCAAAACATGATTTGCATGGACATTTTTTTGTTTTTGACTCACTTATGGCACTTTTTTAAAGGTTTTACATGATCATATGATTTATATTTTCAGAATGATTCATATTTTTATGGTAAAGGTTAACGTGTTTTAATGAAATTATGTTTTTTTAATGGGAAATTATATATTTGAATGAAACAATCCATATTTTAATTTAAAAAAAAAGTCATTATTAAACCAGTGTCAAGTTTTGTGTAAGGATGCTAATGAATATAAAGTCATATTTTTCACAATTGTTTTTTAAAAACTTGATTTGTCATATAACGTTTCTTTATTAAACTATTTCACTTTGTTTAACAGTTTTTCATTAAATTATTCCTTTGTATATAAATTTTTTTTTTTTTCCCAGCTTTTCATGAAATTTCCTTTGGATAAACAAATTCCTATTTTATCAGTTTATTTCATAAAATGATTATTTTTACCAAACATGGTTATCATGAAACCTTTTTCGTTCACTTATTGCACTTTTCTCAATGGATTGGGGCAGACTTTAATGGGCATATGTAGGTGAAGGGAACAGAGGTGATGAGAAGGTGATGGGTAGGTATGGTTTTAAGGAGAGGAATGTAGAAGGGCAGATGGTGGTAGATTTTGCTAAAAGGATGGAAATGGCAGTGGTGAATACATATTTTAAGAAGAAGGATGATCATAGGGTGACCTATAAGAGTGGAGGAAGGTGCACACAGGTGGACTATGTTCTATGCAGGAGATGCAACCTGAAGGAGATTGGAGACTGTAAGGTGTTGGCGGGGGACAGTGTAGCTAGACAGCATCGGATGGTGGTCTGTAGGATGGTTTTGGAGGCGAAGAAGAAGAGGAGGAGGGTGAGGACTGAAAGAAGAATAAGATGGTGGAAACTGAAGGAGGAAGAGTGTAGTGTGAGGTTGAAGGAAGAGGTCAGACAGGGGCTTGTTGGTGGTGAAGCGGTATTGGATGATTGGGTAATAACTGCACGAGTGATGAGGATAGCAGCTTGAAAGGTACTTGGTGTGACATCTGGAAATAGAAAGGGAGACAAAGAGACGTGGTGGTGGAATGAGGAAGTGCAGGAGAGCATTAAGGAGAAAGAGGTTGGCAAAACAGAAGTGGGATCGACAGAGTGATGAAAAACGTAGGCAGGAGTACAAGGAGATACAGCAGGTAAAGAGGGATGTGGCAAAAGCCAAGGAAAAGGCATATGAGGAGCTCTATGAGAGGTTGGACACTAAGAGAGGAGAAAAGGATTGGCCAGGCAGAGGGACCGAGCTGAGAAGGATGCACTGCAAGTTAGAGCAATAAAGGATGAAGATGGAAATGTGTTGACTAGTGGAGTGTTGTGAGAAGGTGGAGGGAGTATTTTGAGCAGGTAATGAATGAGGAAAATCAGAGGTTGGATGATGTGGAGTTGGTGAAGCAGGATGTGGATAGGCTTAGTAAGGAGGAAGTGAGAGCAGCGATTAAGAGGATGAAGAGTGAAAAGTCGATTGGACCAGATGACATACCTGTAGAAGCATGGAGATGTTTAGGAGAGATTGCAGTGGAGTTTTTAACCAGATTGTTTAAGACGATTGTGGAAGGTGGGAGGATGCCTGAGGAATGGAGAAGGAGTGTGCTGGTACCGAGCTTT